>NC_071513.1:97933181-98247045 GCF_027887155.1 Malaclemys terrapin pileata
TGCAGCTTTAAGAATCAGGTGTGTGATCATTTTAAAGGATCCGTTTTTGCCGACATTCAGCAAACGCACCGTCCTAGATCAATGCCAGGCTGGGAGAATGTTTGCTAACTGGTCAGTCGGAGCCTACTAGAAAAAGGAGAGTCTGTGGGTTGGTAAAAGACTGACGGGAGCTAATTAATGGCCACCGAAGCAAGAGTGCCAAAAGTAAGTATCAAACTAGAGAGCAGATGTTCTCACTAGAAAATCTTTTCTCGTCTTGGATGCTGTAATGATTAATCAAACAGTGCCTCCAACAGTAGGTGGTGCTGTATCTTTAACTAAGTACCAAACTGGAGCCCTTTTGGCATGAATGACTGCTGGTCTTGTATGGGGGTTCTGGAGCTATTTCATAGCTTGGATGACCTCTTAATAGAGTGTATGTATCTCAGGGACGCCAGCCTTCTCATTCATAATTGCCCAGCCCCATCATCACTCCCATGGGCTAGCTCCTAACCCATACAGCACCTACAGCAATTGCTCTCATGAAAAAATCATCTCAGGACAGTGTGTTATATATATATATTAGCTTCTTTTAATGCATCTAGAAACCAGGAGGGGCAGCCAGCTCTTTGGAGACCACTGCTGGCTCACACGCCACAGTGTGGTGTAATAAGATGAAGTTTTTGGTGGGGGTTTCCCAGCCGCTTGCATGTGTTGTGGTGACCTGTAGTGTCATCAATATATTTTATCGCAGACAGTATTTATAATAGCTGACGGTGGCTTCAGGGTGGCTGCCCCACCTTGCTCTTAGAGAAGATTGCTGGTCATGCATCTATGACAGGAACTTGGGAAGACTTACCAAACCCTGAACTCTGACTCTCTCTGAATAAGGAGGCAGAGTACCTGGCAGTGTTTGTGCATGGCAATGCTGGGACCCACAATAAGGGTCTGTCCCACAGGAGTGCTGGCAAGAAACTGATTTGAGACCTGGCCCCAGTCGTATGATCTAGGCCAGGCTTCCAAAGCCAAATACCCTTATCACATGACTGGAATCTGTTTCCACTGATTCTGTTTACTGTTGCAAGACATCCTATATTAGGTGACAGGTGAAGATTTCAACAAGGAAAATGATGAGTCTGAATCTCTCATCTACTACAGCAGATATAACCTTCCCTTTGAAAAGGAATTAGAGGAAACTTCTTATGTGGCATGCACAGACAAGGCACCATTAAATGTCCAGAGGGCCTGCAAAATTTCCTGAAAGCCTGATCTCTAGCAGGAAGAAATGGTGGTGGTTTTTTTTAAATCTATTTAAGATGTGGTCTACTCTGAAAAGGGCTCTGTCATAATGCTGTGGTGGGGTTATATTGATTAAGTCTTAATGATTCCAGCTCAGAAGTGCTCATTTTACAAGTCTAAATGCTCTTTTCTAATTGTCAGCTGTGCAAATTCAACCTGGGATCTGAAAGTCAAGCTGGGTTATTTCCTTCTCAAACAGCTAATGGAAGTAAAAAGTAGAATAACTGATTCTGTCACTTAAATCCACAAATATGGTCTGATAGATGATCTATTAAGTAAAAAGGTACCATATGTGTACACTCACTTTTCAGAGTAGAGCTGCACTTTAAGAGAGAAAGGGAACTGATTTTAAGCCAAGTCTGACATACCTGCTTAGCAGCAATTGCGGGTTCATTTTCTTTATAAGAAAACATCCCAGCAGTAGGGAGGACTGGGTCTTGGAATTCATTCTGAATCCAGGTGGGGAAGGCGAGGATCTTCTATTGGTGAAGAAAAGCACCATCACATTCAAACGTGTATTGAGAAAACACTTTCAGAGGATCATAGATTTTTAAGGATAGAAGCTCCCCATCTAGTCTGACCTCCCACATAACACAGTCTGGAGAACTTCACTCAGCAATTCCTGTATCACGTCCACAGCTTCTAGCTGAACTAGAGCAGATCTCTCAGAAAGACATCAGGCTTGATGTAAAGACTTTAGGTGATGAATCTACCACATCCCTTAGCAAGTTGTTGCAATGGCTCATTACTTTTGCTGTTAAGAATCTGCACTTTATTGTGACTAAGGTGTAGACGGAGGAGGACAGAGCAGCAGGAAACTGCGGATCAGATGTGACTGTAGCTCAGTGACAAAAGGCAGCACGGTCTGGGAGATAAGGGGTTCGCCTGTGAGTTGGGAGATCCAGGTTCTGCTCTCACACCTGTCACTGACTTACTGTGTGAGCTTGGGAAAGTCAGTTTCCCCCTCCCTTCATTTTTCTCTCTTACTTATTGTAAGTTCTTCAGGGCAGGAACCGTCTCTCCCTCTGTGGCTAATACAGCATCTAGTATAATACATTCTTTTGGGGCCTTCTGGTGCTACTATCACACCTATAATTAATAATAATAATTAATAAACAGAAGGGAGAACCAAAGGCGCTAGTCAGTCACACCCAGCTGCTTGCATGATTTCTCAAAGGTTATGAAGGAGATTAAAATAGCAAATGTTTTGCTTTCTGGCAGTGCTGCCCTGGCTTTAGTGCTATTGATACGTGAGATAGCTTGATCAAAGCAAGCCGGAGATGTCTACACATACTACAGTCACACCTCTGGTTGCAATTTAGACATACCGTTAGATGCTGAGTACTGCCAACCCTGAGCATTCAAAAATCATGTGGTTAAAAAAAAAAACTTACATTTTTAAAGCCAAATAATAAATGTTGGGTCCTTTTTTATTTGCCTTCTGGTTTCCAGGCGTTTAGGGCTCACGCTTTCCTTTGCCAGCACAAGGGCGAGAAACTAATTTCTTAAAAACAAAACACAAACTGAGATTCTCCCATAGGCACATGACTGCAGGAGTTGGGGCTTCTAGAAGGACACCTAATGTCATGCGAGTTGGCAACACTGCTTTCTGGTTTCCTGGACACACACACAGCCACTCAGCCTTCTCCGCCGGGGTGACGGCTTTCAGCCCAAACCCACAAAAGAACAAATGCAAAGTCTGCGTGTGAGAGAGAGCACAATGACTCTCTGCCGCATTCTGCATATGAGCGGAGCACAACATGAGAGCTGCTCTGCACACAGCAGGCAGATGCATCTCTGTTTGCAGGGGCTGCACAGAAGAGCAGGAGGCCAGCTCCTTTCAGCGACCAAATTGCACACACCACACGGTTTGGCAGCATTGCCTAACGAAATCACAGACCGCTTTACTATCAATGTTATTTTTACTTTGTTTGCACACGTGCAGCTCCTTGCAAATATTTTAGTCATCTACTAATTCTGTGCCCTTCTGCCTTCCTTTTGATGAGCTCATTGCACGTCGCGGTACTCCTCACTTCCTCGCTGTGCGTTAGACGTTCTTCTGCTTTCACAGGTGGGGAACTGCCAGAGGTCGCACAAGTGGGCAGCAGAGCTGGGAACAGAATTCAGGATTTCCTGACCTTTAGTGCTGTGTCTTTGCCACAAATCCATCTCCCCACCACTACTGCCGGTAACGTTGAGTGTGAGGGATAGGCATCGGGGAGAAATGCCGGAAGTTTGTTGTTGGGGTTTTTAAGTGGGTCACGTGGGAATTGTTAGCAGAGTTGACAACATTTGAAAAAACACTTCCGGAGACTATCTTCCCAATGAATCGGGTGTCTGGCGGGTGGCCCCCACTGGTGAGAGACTGGCTCTTCAGTTTCAGTCTCGGGCATTGGAGGGCATTATCTGGGACCTCAGTGCCTGGACCTTGGTTGTTAAGCCTGGGTCAGGCCCAAGGCTAAGCTGGAGTGAGCCCTCCTGATTGCTCAGGGTTAATGGTGTGTTGATCATCGGCCTGTTTGTTTAATGTACTTTCTGGTGGGATTAGCACCAGGTGGATTTCAACTGAATTGCACCAAGAGCAGAAGCCTGGAGGATTTTCCCTGGACATCTGAAGTGAGAACTGGACGGTAAAGCCACGTTGGCTGATTCTTATTGGAAGTGTATGTGGAAAAACTGGAGGGGAATAGTGTGGAGAATGATGGGAGAACTTATAATTTGTTTAGGTAGCGCACGTAGGCACCAGCAGGGGAAGGCTTTCTCTGAAAGGGGGCTCAGGAAATAACATTGAAGCAAAGAATGATGGTCTTTCTCTGGGACACTGAGAGCCTTAAATCCTCCATTAATAACTCACATAGTTATTACCTTGTCTGGAAAGGGCCTTGCACACATGCATGGCTGTATGAAGGATTATCAATAGTTTGTGGTTAAATGAAATATTATCATCCGATGATGTGGAGGGCAGATGGGGGATTGTTTGTTCAGAAGGTATGTGTGGGGGGATTGCCTTTCTGTTCACTTTTGGGAAGAGGCAAGTTTGTATCTCTGTCTTCTAGCACCTGGGCCTTAAGGAAGGGCTCTGGTAAACTGAAACAATAAATAGGATAAGCATCGGAGTGGGGTCTGATCTGTCTGAGGCCCGTGGCAGAGCAGCAAAATGAGGAAGAAACAGTAGAATAACTGGCATAGGCATAAGCCAGAGGTGGCCAACCTGTGGCTCCGGAGCCACATGCGGCTCTTCAGAAGTTAATATGTGGCTCCTTGTATAGGCACCGACTCCGGGGCTGGAGCTACAGGCGACAACTTTCCAATATGCCGGTGGGTGCTCACTGCTCAACCCACTGGCTCTGCCACAGGCCCTGCCCCCACTCCACTCCTTCCCGCCCCCTCCCTGAGCCTGCCATGCCCTCGCTCTCCCCCCTCCTCCCCCCAGAGCCTCCTGCACGCCACGAAACAGCTGATGGGGAGGGAGGGGGGAGCTGTCAGTGGACAGGAGGCGCTGGGAGCGGGGTGGGGAGGAGCTGATGGGGAGGGCTGCTGACGTATTACTGTGGCTCTTTGGAAAAGTACATTGGTAAATTCTGGCTCCTTCTCAGACTCAGGTTGGCCACCCCGGCATAAGCATTTGCAATAGGAGGAGCAGCAATTATCGTAGCAATAGTATTATCCCCATATATACACCAGCGTGCTGCTTGGACACGCGTGCATGAAATAGTCTTGGTTAAAATATCCCTCCTGACGCTAATTGCAGCTCTCCTGGCATGTTCCGTAGGGTCCGTATCTCCCCTCTCCTACACATTGGGAGTGACAGCATGTGCAATTGTGGTTGGCTGATGGAATGTTCTATTAGGGCTGCAAATGTTCCGTCATCAGCCCTGTGGTCTCAGCCATGCCAAAAGTCTGCAGATCTAACACTTATCTCTGCCGTCAGCAGAATGGTAGGACTTGTGGTTGGGTAGGACTTGGGGCAACTCTGCAAGGATTCTGCGATAGCAACTGTTGACTCGTTCCCTGCAAGGATTGTAACTAGGACAGAAGACGACGCTGCGGTTCCAGCAGATTTTCCTGTGCAGCTGGAGCAGAGATTTTGGAGCTGTTTTGTGGTATGCCTGACAGGCTGCTCTGACAGCACTGATGTATGGGGTCCTTGAAAGTGGGTCCAAAGCCAAGTTATAGGCATGTTGTTATGATGCTTGCCACAGCTTAGCCTAGCCTTGCTTTTAGTGCGCACAACTTTTCTGTCATCATTCTTGTCGAGTCTGTGTCTTGCTAGGCTCACTTTTGGGAAGAGGCACGTTTGTATCTATGTCTTCTAGCACCTGGGCCTTAAGGAAGGGCTCTGGTAAACTGAAACAATAAATAGGATAAGCATCGGAGTGGGGTCTGATTTGTCCAAGGCCCATGGCAAAGTGAGGAAGAAACAGTAGAATAACTGGCATAGGCATAAGCCAGGGGTGGCCAACCTGCGTCTTGCTAGACTCTCTGTGAAAGAGAGCGCTGCTATTCGTGCATGGAATCGCGTGTGTTAGGATGCGTGTACCGGGAACCAGCACAGACTCTGGATTTGGGAGGAATAACTTTCCCTTGCCCCTGCAAGAGATGGACTCGTCTTGCTAATAATCCTGGGCCATGCTGTTACTGCAAGAATGCAAGGCTTGTTGCCTTCACTCTAGAGCTCTTGGGCTTCCAGGGGATCAAGACCGTTGCAAAGAGAGGTAAAAATCAGGGCCATACCATGGGCTTGCTGCTGAGAGTCAGCAGAGGTTTGAGGGGCGGGGGGAGGGCGGTAAGCACAGATGTGGTGATGATGCAGGGGCTGGCAATGGCATTGGTGGTATTCTAAATGTGTTACTGTAGCTGGAGCCCAGAGAGGTCGCCTAATGGGTTCGAAAAGGTTTTATAGCTTTCAGCTTTCGGGGGCTAAGGGGGTGAGGTGATATCTTCTACCGAACCAGCCTCTTCTGGTGCGAGAGACCAGCGATCGAGTGACACAGAGCTCTTCTTTGGGTCCGTGTAAGCTTGAAAGCTGGTCTCTCTCACCAACGGAAGTTAGTCCAATAAAAGAGATGACCTCACCCACCTTGTCTCTCTAATATCCTGGGACTGACATGGCTACAACAACACTGCATGCAACCTCTGGGGGCTGCAATTTTCAAGGCCTGGTCCCTGCTGGAGGCTGACTTGGAGAAATTGAGTAAAATCCGTTCAGGTGGGGTTTTTAGTAAAAAGGTGGGGGTGGAGGAATCACTTTTGCCATTCTATTTCCCCCCCCCAAACAGCTCTAGTGATTCACCTGTTTGAGGCAAAAGCTGAAAATAGTCTTTAGATCAGATACGTATCTTTTGCCGGCCTAGTGAAAATCCATTTTATATTAGTTAGAAAGATTTAAGATTTAAAAAAACATACTTTGGTCATGGGCACTTTAATTTTTTCCTACCCCTTAATGGCAGGGTTCACCCCTCCCCCCGGGCCATTAACAATTTCCCAGCATTCTGTTCTGTTTATGTAAGAAAGTGGAGTGGATTTTCTCACTTAATGTACAAGAGCATGTGGAATGCATTCAGTGAGGGTAGGGATGGAATGAGGCAAACGAGGGAAGGAACCCTGCTTCATTCTATATATGATTACATCCACACGCAAAAGAAAAACACATTAAAAGAACATTACGATTACAAAGTCAACTCTAAAAAGTTAGGCCATGCCAGAAATAAGGTTGCCTGGG
The DNA here is from genome assembly GCF_027887155.1 of Malaclemys terrapin pileata. Lineage (NCBI taxonomy): Eukaryota > Metazoa > Chordata > Testudines > Emydidae > Malaclemys > Malaclemys terrapin. The sequence goes on from NC_071513.1 coordinate 97,940,182, forward strand.
CAACCTTAATTTGGCCTCCTGATGCACATGCGTTATGATACAGACTTGAGTTACATCATCACATACTATTTTTTTTTCCACATGACCCATTCAGTGATTGGAAAGTTAGTCAATGTTCCTTTTTATCGTCCACATCCAAGATCTGGTTCCAGGCTTCATTTACTGCATGCCATCCAAACCCTGCTCTGAATATAAAATTATTCATTTCCTCCTAGGGGTTTCTATGGTACTCTCATCATTGTGTCTGAGGGCCTCACAAACATCAGTGTTTGTGAGCTTCACAACAACCCTGTGAGAAGAGCTGTCATAACTATAAAAGGAAGGGTAACAGCCCTCCTGTGTACAATACTATAAAATCCCTCCTGGCCAGAGACACCAAAATCCTTTTACCTGTAAAGGGTTAAGAAGCTCAGGTAACCTGGCTGACACCTGACCCAAAGGACCAATAAGGGGACAAGATACATTTATATCTTGGGGGGGGGGAGGCTTTTGTTTGTGCTCTTTGTTTGGGGGGTTGTTCGCTCTTGGGACTAAGAGGGACCAGACATCAATCCATGCTCTCCAAATCTTCTAAACAAGTCTCTCATATTTCAAACTTGTAAGTAACAGCCAGGCAAGGCGTGTTAGTTTTATCTTTGTTTTCTCAACTTGTAAATGTTCCTTTTGCTAGAGAGTTTATCTCTGTTTGCTGTAAGTTTGAACCTAAGGCTAGAGGGGATTTCTCTGGGCTCTTTGAATCTGATTACCTTGTAAAGTTATTTTCCATCCTGATTTTACAGAGATGATTTTTACCTTTCTTTCTTTAATTAAAAGCCTTCTTTTAAAGAACCTGATTGATTTTTCCTTGTTTTAAGATCCAAGGGGATTGGATCTGGACTCACCAGGAATTGGTGGGGGGAAAAGGGAGGGGGAATGATTAATTCCTCCTTGTTTTAAGATCCAAGGGGTTTGGATCGGTGTTCACCAGGGAATTGGTGGAGAAGTCTCTCAAGGCTATCCAGGGAGGGAAAGGTTTTGGGGGGGAAGACAGTTTCCCAAATAACTCATAAATCATTTGGGTGGTGGCAGCAGAAGCAAATCTAAGCTGGTAGTTAAGCTTAGAGATTTTCATGCAGGTCCCCACCTCTGTACCCTAAGGTTCAGAGTGGGGAAGGAACCTTGACAGGAGGTGCTTTTGTTTTCATCCCCATTTTATACCTGGAGAGCTGAGTCACAGAGAGATGAAGGCCAACATTGTCCATCAGTTTTGGATGCCCAGACTGACACTTGACTTTTGTTGTCAGACTACTTAGTGTTTTTGTAGCACTTTATATGTTCCAAGCAGAGCTCCAACTACTTCAGTTGCAGTTGTGAGCACTCTGCACTTCTGCAAACCTGGCCCCAGGTGTCTCATGTTGGGCACCCGGAAAATGAGGAACGTGCAATTAGTGGCCACCTGTGCAAAGTCTGATGCAGGTGACTCACACAGGAGCTCTGGGGCAGAGGCAGGGGCAGCATCCAGTTCTCAAGGGACACTTTAAACTGACTTAGCAGGCCCTCTTTTGTCTTCCTGCAATCCCTTGCCTCATTCACTACGCACTTTTCAGCTTCCACAGCAAATGAGGCAGTGGTCCTGCAGATAACAGCCTCTTTTCCAACACAACCTTGATGCACTCCTAGAACACTGTTTATCCTGTGCCTTGAAATGAGGTGGGGTCCTGTGGAAAACATAGCATATGCCCACACAATTAAAAATTGTATCATAATGCTTATGCATAGGCAAACTTGGCCAAATTTGGATGCATTTTCATTGGGACTGCAAAAGGCACATCCTTGATGGTTTAGTCTGCAGAAGAGAAGAGTGAAGGGGGATTTGATAGCTGCTTTCAACTACCTGAAAGGGGGTTCTAAAGAGGATGGATCTAGACAGTTTTCAGTGGTAGCAGATGACAGAACGAGGAGTAATGGTCTCAAGTTGCAGTGGGGGAGGTTTAGGTTGGATATTAGGAAACACTATTTCACTAGGAGGGTGGTGAAGCACTGGAATGGGTTACCTAGGGAGGTGGTGGAATCTCCTTCCTTAGAGATTTTTAAGGTCAGGCTTGACAAAGCCCTGGCTGGGATGATTTAGTTGGGGATTGGTCCTGCTTTGAGCAGGGGGTTGGACTAGATGATCTCCTGAGGTACCTCCCAACCCTGATATTCTATGATTCTATGATACCAGGGAAACCCACTGCTACATTTCAAAGCACTGAGGCCGTACAACAAAACAGTTGTAAGAATATTGTTAACACGGACAAAACAATGTGTCTTTTCCTGACCCCCTTCTGAGAAAAGGCTGACTTGTTTTAGCTGAAACTTCCCAAAGAAATTCAGCGTGGCACGAACCATTTCAGTACAAAGGGTTAAAGTCTGGCAAAGTTAGGAGACCCTGGAAAAAATGCTTCTTATAATGGGCAGTGCCAAGCAACCTTAACTATAAGTGGTGCTACCAGCCTCGCCTATACAATTGCAAAATTCCCTCTTATTCTGACTGTGCAATGCCCATCACAATGGAGCCCCAATCTCAGTGGTGGCCTCTGGACTCTGCCATAACACAAATAATAAATGGAAGGTGTATCTAGAAAGAGGCAAGGCTCCTTCAATTTCCTGCTGGCAGGGACAAGACGCTATTCCTTGGTCAGGCCGTGTGAGGTCAGAGCTACGCTGTGAGTGTAGGCCAGTGAATGAACCTGCTGTGGGCTAACCTTATTTCTCTGAACTGGGGCTCTTCGTACCATCTACCGTGCATCCCATTCTGCATGCCTGGGCTGTTCATACCACAGCCAGCTGCACACGGCAAAACCACCTCTGGAGCCCTCAATGCTTTTGCACCTGTCTATTGTGCCTGCTGGCTACCTTATCAAAAAGGCACGGCTAATAATTTCCAAGCATTTTTGCATCCCCTCTTCCCCCCCCCTTTTTGAAACTAAAGGGCACCCCAGCAAACCCGCAATTCCTGGTTCCAGTGGATGAGTGCGCTTGCAGATTTGCCCTTTACAAAATGGAGCCTTTATTGTGTGGTGAAAGTTTGCAAAGAGGCTTGTGGTAGATGGGCAAGGCGGCTGCCAAGCGGGTAGAAAACCCTCTGCTCCATACAATTGTCACTGCTCACATAATATTTCACTCTATACCTTTTCTCGCCTAGCTGTCTTCCTGACTTCTCTTTAAATGGTCTTCCTCATTTACAGCTGCAACATTTGGAGTTGGCCCCCAGTGGAAAGAATGCGGCTGTCATGAGACCTGTGGGAGACGAGTCTCTCGATTGCTCTCACTCAGTCTGAGATGGGTGGCATGGCTAGTCTAGCGGCAGGTGCTGTCAGGGAACCTCTGTCAGTAGGCGCGGCCAACAAGGAATCCTCCGAGGTGCAGAGAGCGTACCTCAGCAGCACTTTCAAAGACTGGGTTGCAAATAATCAATTTCTTAGTTGCTACAAGAAATAATAAAGAGTCTGGTGGCACCTTAAAGACTAACAGATTTATTTGGGCATAAGCTTTCGTGAGTAAAAACCTCACTTCTTCGGATGTTTTTACTCACGAAAGCTTATGCCCAAATAAATCTGTTAGTCTTTAAGGTGCCACCAGACTCTTTGTTGTTTCTGTAGATACAGACTAACACGGCTACCCCCTGATACTTGACAACAAGAAATAATGACTCCCTTGCCTCCCCAAGTCAGAGTGGCAACTAGGACTGTCCTTCTGACATACTGGATAGCCACACTTGGCTGCTGGAAAGACTCACCACATTTCCGTATAAGACTTCCCAGCAGCTGAATAACTCTGCGTGACCAGTGGCCTCTAGTGTCATTATTTGTGTTTTGCTGACTTGCTATTTGCATCTCCCCGTTCACCTCCTTCATTGTAGCCACGCAGAAGACTAACAGAGCTGCCATGTGTGCCATGATCACCCTCACTAAATGGAGCCTCTACTTACAGTCACCAACGTGTGTCACGTCCACCATGCCTAGACCCCCGCAGCTCTGCATTACTCAGTCCGCAGAAGATGTGGTCACACCATTTTCCTGACCCCATGCTAGAATCCATAGCTATGTTTCTCTTACAAAGGATGAAATAACCTGGACGCTGTCGCTCTCTGGAAACCATTTAGCACAGGACGTGGCTAGTCATTTAAATAGATGACAGAAATTTGAACTAAGCTGCATATAAATCTTCTGGCCGGCTCTTTGGGTTTCATTCTCTGTTGTTTACACGTTACAAAAATAATCACAATTTATTGATTTCTGAAGCCCTGAATATTTTGGTTGGAACCTGCTTCTCTCTTACCGCGTGTCGATGGCAGATGGTTCTACTGTTCCACGAGTATCACCTTTCAGAGCTACTGCGAGTGAGACACAGATGTTGTTAGGTCTCAGGTAAAGCCATCAAAGGTGGAGGTTCAATCAAGTTTGACATCATCTTCCACTGAAATCAACCTGAAGGCAAATGGCTTGGTTTTGATTAGCAGCCTGCGGGGCTCTGCCTAACCTATATTGGGGCTGCTGCTGCTACTTTACCTGAATTGCAGAAATCACAGATGGTAATTATAACGATAAGTGCTTACAGATTTCCTAACAACAAAGATAATTTGTTTGCTCCATGCCTTGTTAGAAGGGGAATTTTGTTCTGGTAACTGGGTGGCTTGTGAATCAGCCATTGGCCTTTCACCTCTCTGTCCCCAGCTTGACTGCAGCCCCAAACACACAGTGATTAGACACTGATCCAACAAGAAGGGTCTTGTGAAGGCTTTAGGTAGGAGTCTACTGTTCTCCGCTCCCGCTCTGCAGTCTTTCTTTGGCCAAAAGTGACGTGGAGCCAAAGACAATTATGAAAATGCTGCAGAAGTCCCGGCCTCTTTGGAAGAGAGGAGCCCCCCATAGAAGAAGACTCTGGGTAGGCCACCTAGACCTTGTACACTGCAGACTTTTGCTGGCATAGCTATGTCGGTCATGGATGTGAAGAGATGTGATCCCTGACAGCATGGATGTGCTCGAAAAGTCACGGATTTGCAAAAGCAGATTTGTTGATTGGCAAAACCATGGTTTGTTTTGCTTGGGATGGAGAGGGAGCCTGGAATGGCTCTACCCATAAAAGTCCAGCTATGCCAGAGTGCCGCTAGAAGCACGTTGGCTGGGAGCACGTATACTGGTACAGCTAAACCAGCAAAGCATTCCTAGTGTAGACCTGGCCTTAGATTATAAACCCCTTGAAAGTAGCAGACCATCCTGTCTCTTCTTCATTTCCATGCAGTGCTAAGCACATGGCCCGCTCTTAATAAATAATATGTGTTAATCGTGTTTATGGCGGTTGGAAAGCATCCTGGATGGAGGAACCCATTGTTCAACTGATTCGTTCAGAGATCATTTCCGGTTTTGAGCTAGTGGACTTCCAGGTGCCATTCAGACACAGCGCCTGTCACGACTGCCTTTCTTGCTAGGGGAGCAGGGCATCTCTGGTCTTTGGGGACATGTGCACCGCAGCCGGGGCTGTGACTTGCAGCTCGTGTAGACGTACCTGCACTAGCTGCAGTCTAGCTAGCTCACTAAAAATAGCAGTGAGGGTCAGAGGTGCTGGAATGACCTTTATAGTGGGGGTGCTGAAAGCCATTGAACAAAACTGCAAACCCTGTATCTGATGGAAGTCAGGCAGCCGGTTGCTATTATTACTTTAAGCCAGGGGGTGCTGCTGTAACCCCAGCACTCCTAAATCCAGCACCCAGGGAATGGCAGTGAGGTCGCCCAAGCGAGTACATACCCAGGAGGTTCAGGTGAGCTTGGGCAACCCAGGCTGAAGCCTGTGAGCTAGTTAGCTAGAATGCAGCTAGCGTGGCTCTGTCTACCCGAGCTGCCAGCGTAGCTGTACCCTGTGGCCACACGTGAGCCCAGCAGTGGCTGGGGGCTGTAGCCTCAAGTGAAAAGTGCTTTGTGACATCCCAGAGGCTGGATATGTAGCCCCAGGAAGGCAGGGGAATTTTCAGCACACTGTCCCCAAGCAGCCGGAGTTTTGAAAATTCCAATGCTTTTCAGAGCAACCAATCCCGGGCGCTCATCGTCCTAACCGTGTCCCGAGTGCAAATCCCACGGAGTGGCTTGCTCATGGTCGCACGGGAAAGCTGTGGGAGAGCCATGGCAGAGCCCAGCTGAGTGACTTAATGGCTTCTTCTGCACTAGCATTTCTTCAGTGGAAAAAATTTGGCCCCCGTGTGGGGAGGGGCTAGTAAGTGCTAATGTCTGTTAGATGCTTACCTGGATTTTTGCTCAGTCTCTTGCCTTAAGAAATGCTTGGCAAATGCATCGTGTTTTGCTTCCAGTTAGAGGGGGAAGGCAAGGGGAACTGAGCTCCAAGGCAGAGGACAGCTGACTTGTCAAAGCCCTGGAGATTAGTCTGCAGGGAGCGCTGCACCTCTGGGAAGATGGACTAAATTACCAGTCATGCCTTTTCCATGCCTGATTTCTGTGGGCAAAACCCAGCTTTTACTCAGTCCTTACTCAAGCCCAAACTAATGAAGTCAGTGAGCGTCTGGGCATGAAGGCGGGGCCCTGTGTTCTGGAGATTCCTGTCGCAGATTAATGGCTTGTAAAATGCAGTGGTAGCAAACCTAGGCTCCTTCCTGCTCCACTGCTAAACCACCCACCCAACTTTCTTCCGGTCTGCTGTCTCCCGGAGCACAAGTGAGTGAGCTGGCAGGATGGCTCAGTGTCTGTCACTGCTGAAGTCTGGGCATCTTCTCCCTTTGCTCAGGCGGTGAATGTTGGGAAGGCAGCTTCTCTTCCTGACTGACGGCGACCCAGAGCTCGAATTGTTAGCGGAAGGAGAAAAGGCCTGTCATAAACAGGCTGCTATTGATCTCAGACAACTGGACACTTTCCCTGTCAGCTGTGCCTGCTCTCCTACGTTGGATATAGGTAAATTAGAACAGCTGGAGGCAGGAGTTTGGAGTCCCCAGCTGCTTGTGGAATATATCCTGCCATACCTTCTCAGCTAGAAATCCTGCTGTATCTGCACCGGCCATGGCTTGGCTTAGGCTCGAAGGGCAGCATTTCACCCGTTGTATGGGCCCAGAGATAACGGCCATGATGTTCCGGGCCTTGTTTTAATCACAAGGACACAGTTTGTTGGGGGCCCGCGTTCGTTTCCAGCTGCTCCTTCTGACTGCCAAGTGAGTTTGACTAACAAAGGAATTGCCTCTCTCCAGCAGGGATTGGTGCACCAGGGCTTATGGTAAATGAGCTAATGAGATTAATGCACACAACAGCTCATTCTGTTACCATCTCCTGCCCAGTATACGAGAATCCTCCCAATTTACAGTTTCCTGTTACAGCATTACCATTAATAGAAGAATTGGTTGGATCGAGGGGTGTGTGCACACACATGTGTTAGATAATTACATAGCACGTAAGTCTGAAATTCATCCATATTTCCCTGCTAAGCCAGTTTTGGTCACAAGAATTCACGGGCCCGTAACATCTTGAGATGTTCCAGTAGGCGACTTTGCTCTTGCTGTTATTAGTTGCTTTAGCGATTCACAAGTTGTGTCTGTAACTAGAGATCATAGAATATCAGGGTTGGAAGGGACCTCAGGAGGTCATCTAGTCCAACCCTCTGCTCAAAGCAGGACCAATCCCCAACTAAATCCCCAAATGGCCCCCCTCAAGGATTGAGCTCACAACCCTGGGTTTGGCAGGCCAATGCTCAAACCACTGAGCTATCCCTCCCCCCAATACCAGGATGTAGAAGTACCAGCATGCAGGGTGAGTCTTTATTGGCTTTTGGTAGCCTATGTTTCTGGAAGAGTAGGAATATCAGCAGCAGGTTTGGAGACCTGGTGATTTTCAGTCTGACAACTGTAACAACACTCATGTCCATCCAAGGAGTGGTCGTGATATGATCTTTCAGTATTTGCCTGTTCCATGTTCCTATACCTATTGTCCTGTTTCTCTGTACTGAAGAACCACTGGTCAGCTATGGTTTATTTCCCATGGCAATATTTTTGTTATTAGTTTGCCTCTCAGTTTCTGCCTGGGATTCACTGCTGCATCTTCCAGCTGTTTATAGGGAACAGTACTGAGCAAAGATGTTGGCTCATCCATAGTTGGGCAGGTGATGTACACTTGTCCAATCTCCGGCAGATGCTGGGATCTCACCCATCAGCACTGACTTTTGTCTAGTGGGTGCATCGTGTTTTGGACTGTTTTGCTTTTTCGATTTCTGCCCCATGACTGTTGGCTTTGATACCTGAAGACACAGCTGTGCAGGTGTGTCCATTGTCACCGTGCACTGGTAAAACCAAGGGAATGTTAGTGTTACACGTGCTCCAAATGGCATTTTTAAAAACAGCTGTAATTCCATCATTTCAAATCCAATTTTTATCCACATTTGCCAAGGCCTTGCTTCTCGAAGGGCACCCTGGAGAGGCCAGATTTGGATGTTGACAGTTCAGACGTTTTCAAATGGTCAATAAAGGGTGCAAAGTGGCGTCACTTTTTGTTAGGTCCAAAACTACTCAACAGTATCAGGCCAAACGGAGAAATTTTCAGAAAGGCCTGAGCGAGTGAGACCAGGGTTACAGTAGAAGTAGTCTTGCAGCCTTAATTATGGGGTATAGTGGAAATAGTTTTGCAACCTTAATTGAGGGTTTCCCAGTGTACAAATAGAATTGAGCCAAGAGCCAGGGGAGGGTGGGGATGGAGGATACAGTAGCTGGCAGGCCCTTGCTAATAGGCAAAGAGAAGCCTTTAAAGACCATGGGCTAGATCCTCAGCTGCTGTAAATGGGCACACCTCCACCGACTTCAATGCAGCTACACCCATTTCCACCAGCTAATGCTCTGGCTCCATATGTGTGAATCTGAGGCTTTTACTTCATTTCTGCTTCAGAGACAAACCTCGGGGGCCTTCATAGAGCCCTCAAGTCTGTCATCACTGCCTACAGCAGAAGCTCCTCTTTCAAACCGTGAGAGTGCCCTGTTTGTGGTAGCTGTAGACGTGTACGGCCAGGCGTCTGAGATTTCGTATGCATGCAACTGAGATACAGGGACTGGGCGAGCTTGTAATTTCCTGCTCTGATAAGCCTGGCAAACACCAGCACAAAGGGTCATTTTCTTGGTGTAGACATGCTGTTTGCCCTACTTTATCTTTGATTGAAAATTATTATTCTTTGTGTTCAGATTGGCTTCCCCCTCTGGGACTGAGTCACTCTGGTTAGATCCAGAGATCAGTGACTCAGAGCTGGGTCTGGCAAGCTGCCCCTCCTCTGCTCCAAGAAAACGATTCTCCGTTATGAATGGTAATACGATAAACTCGAGCACTGCTCTCAGGGGATAAACGGCACAGATGAAAACTGCCGACCTACAGAGAGACCAGTTTAAAGAATACAGATTGTGAAATAATGACACAGCATTAGCCATGGACAGTAATGGGATGGATTAATTATTGAACAGGAATTGGATTGGAGAGAACAAACCTACCTCCTCTGAAAATCTTCTATTCTTCCTCTTTCAATCCAGTGAAAAAAGATGAATTTCTTTCTACAGTTAGACCAAGGGATGGAGCAGTGAATACTGCACGGAGCTAGTGTGACTTAAAAGCCTCCCTTTGGGGCTATAATCGAGTTCTGAACCATCTCAAAGGAGTTCCTACTCAAATCTCTCTCCTCTGCACAACAGTCCAGTGTCCAAAATGCAAAGCTCTGAGTATGAAGGCCAGTGCATTGTACAACACAGATCTTAGACCAGGGCATCTGCCTGCTGGAGTTCCTCTCTCACTGGATGAGTGTCCACCAAAAAGTCACATCCAGGGGCTCAAGGTGGGTCTCAGATGCCTGGGTGAACAATGCTTGTAAAAGAGTTGCTTTTGCACTTCTGTATCTGGATGGTACAGATGATAACAGCCATACACATGGGGGCATGCAAGATTCTGAGGAAGAGCTCCAGATGTCACCGGGGCATGCGGAGACGTTTTGAGATCCAGAAGGACTCTGGGGAGGGGTTCATCATCTTCTCATGACAGAGAGCTACTGTTCCCAGTCCAGGAATGACCACGGAAAGTGACTGTAACATCTCTCTGAGCCCACGGATCAGTCCTGGGATCCACAGTGACATTGGGAAAGTGTTAAATGTTGCAGTGACCTGGAAAAGGCTTCCCTTTCTCTCTCTTGTGTTGCTGTAAGCCCTTGGGATGTGTGTGACTAGAAAATTCTGTGTCAAGATAGTTTTAATTTAAGCCTTCCCCAAAGAGCAGAATTGTACAGGAGCTCTGGGTTTACCCCAAGGTGCCCTTCCCAGAGTCACTACAGAATAAAACACAAGAGAAATGGGTTGCTTCTCTGGCTTGGAAGGAGTTGGGCTGCTTGGACAGGCTGAGTCCTTCCAGGATCCTGCTTTGGCCCATGGGAAAGGTGGTGTTTATACACATCCCTATTTCCATCAAGCCTTGGCAGAAGCTCGGACTACAAATCTGAATATCCAAGATGGACTACAATTCCCAGTCTGCCCTGCACCCCTGGTTCTTCTGACCCATTTAAACCCCGCCCCTGGGTGGCCTTATTCATTCTCATGGCTTCAGTTCCCATCCCTGTACTAAATATATCCCAAATCCACCTCTCCCCGTCCATTCCATCACTGGATCTGACATCTCCAATGGGATGTTGTGTTGCCAAATGGAAGATGGTGAAAATGGAATTCCTTTTCTCTCCTCCCTCCGCCCCTTCTCTTTCATTATTGGTAATTCCACCAGCCTTCCTTGTCCCGGGCTTGCAAAGTTGGCATCATTGACTTCCTTCTCTCCCTTCCCTCCCACATATGAAAGCCATTACTAAATCCTGTCACTTCTTTTCCTACCGCCAGAATTCATCCCTCCCTCTCCATCCCTGTTGTTAAAATCCTGGCCTGTCCCCTAGTCCTCTCTCTCCTCTACTGCAACCTCCTTCTGCCTGGACTCCCTGGTTCTTAGATTAGACCTCTGAAGTCCAGCATGGTGCAGACCATCTTCTTTGCCCATTACTGAAGCCATGTTACCCTTCCCAGTTTGAGTCCCTGATTTCAATCGGCTCTGAATCAGGCCTTTGGGGAACAGCCCAGATGTAGCGTGCAGGGCCACCGATCACCGACAAAAGACTCAAACTGTCAGTGAGATTGAAGTTCACCACCTACATGCACAAACTGAGGTACCATACAACACAGAAGTACTCTGTGACCAGTGTATGGTGACCAATGGACTTAAAATAGGACCAGGTGCAGAATTTCCAAGTTCTGTTTTGCCGTTCTTTCCAAGGTTGATGCAACGCTTGGTTCTTTACTTGAGTGGACCATACTCCTTTGTCTTCCTGGTGGTGCTAACTTTTTGGTATCCTTCCTACTGTCAACCCAAGTGATAGTCGTAGGGTTTAAGGCCAGAAGGAACCCCACCAGATCATCTAGTCTGACTTACTGTATATCACAGGCCACCAACACCACCCTGCACCTGCACACTAACCCAATCACTGAAATTAGACCGAAACTCTACAGCCTCCAGGAGACTAAATTATTATGTGCCATAGACACAGAATAGGAGAGACCGAGGCACACCAAGGCCACTGCAATGGCAGGAAATTAAGTCAGATGTTCCCAGATGAACCTGGCAAGAGACCTAGACCCACACTGCAGAGGCAGATGAAAAAACCCCAAGACTGCTGTCAATTTGACCTGGGGGAAAATTCCTTCCTGACCCCACATATGGCAATCAATTAGATCCTGAACATGTGAGCAAGAACCAGCCAGCCAAGCACCCGAGAGAGAATGCTCGGTCAGAGCCCTGGCTCACCCTGTCCAGTGTCTCATCTCCAGCTGTGGCCATCCCAGAAGCTTCGGAGAAAGGAGAGAAGGCCAAAACCAAAAAAACTGCGCAACAATGCCAGAATATATTGGGGAGTGTGACAGGGTGCTGGGCCAGAACTCCTGCCTCAGCTCTCTGTCACACCAGCTCCAATTAAGGGAAGTAAATTGGAGCTGGCTAGAGAAAATGTGCGCCTAATTGGTGAATGGAAGCCAGCTGCCTGCCCAGTTAGCCTGGGGCTAGATAAAAGGTTGGGAGGGAGGGAGGAAGCCAGGGGAGCAAGGGAGCGGAAGCAGAGCGATAGCTCTTCCCTCCTGGGGGCAGATACTAGAACCCAAGCTGTGTATGGTGAAAAGGTGGTGGGAGCAGAGCCTGTAATTAAATGACACCAGTGGTTACTGAACTTGAGGGTCTCCGAGTGACTTTGTCAGCACAGCAGGGACGGGAACCAAGAGAGCCCTGCAGCGCCCTGCTAGAGGGAGGAAACATCCCTTCCTGGCCCCTGAAGGTGACTGGCTGAAGCCCTGAAGCATGAGATTTTAGGAACATGAGCCAGAAGGGACCCTCAGGGCTGCTGAGCACTGACCGTCCTCCCTCCCCCTCATCACAAGCAATGCTGTCATACAATTGTCCTGCTTTCTCATCAAACAAATTAAGTCATTTCCCCCCTCACAATGCCTACTGGGAGACTGCTCCAAAACCTCACTCCTCCGAGGGTTCGAAACCTTCTTCTAATTTCCAACCTGAATTTGTTCATAGACCATTTATCCCCATTTGTTCTTGGGCCAACACTGTCCTTTAGCTTAAATAGCTCTTCACCCTCCCTGGTGTTTATCCCCTGATGTATTTATGGAGAGCAATCCTAGCCCCTCTCAGCCTTCATTCAATAGATGGGGAGAGGAACAGATACTATAGGGATGGACACATTAGAGAGATGGTAGATTGGGGATCGTTCTCACTCTGCTTAGCTCTGAGCAATGCGTATGAAAGGTGGCTGTCTATCTTAGCAGCGAGGGTGAGATTCTCAGGGGCTCAGCATGCATGGGGCAGGACCAGACTCTTGTGAAGCTCAGACCTCATTTAGGCACCAAAATAGGGGCAAGTGTTGTATTCCCCCCCCCCAAAATTGCTTAGCCACAATTGTGCCACGGACAGCCAGATTTTTAAAAGAGCTCAGCTCTCAAGGGTCCGATTGCTTTTGAAAATGTGGCCGCTTATTTTGGTCCCCAAATAGGAGTTGCAGCCTCTAGACAAATCTGACCCCCGTGAGGGGTGCTGAACTCTTCTGGAAATTTTGGCCTTGGTTCCAGAAGATGCACACCTGTCCATTCCCCTTTACCGCCTGGCTCTCTGGGTAGGAAGCAGAAATGAAATGACAATTTAATATACAGCCAGTTAACCCTTGATAGTGTTGCATTTGTGTAGCGCTAAAGAAATATAAAGAATTGTTCAATGCATCTTGACAGTTACTGTTTTAATGTTCTTATCAGGTTTATTTCTTCTTTTATCAAGGTTTTTGCATTGTGCGGGAAAGATTCCTCTCCCTCTTTTCCTAGTTTATCTATAATTCAGTACGTTTTTACACTTAGGTTATAATTGACTTTTCCATGCTGCAGTAACTCAAACAATAACTATTAATATTCAGCAGTCTATAGTGATAAAGATTTCCATTTACTCTTTTACCTAACTCTGTGAATATACTGCACACCATCTCGCACAGTTAATATTAAATTCATTTATATTTATTCTCTATTTTCCAATATAATAATCTTACTCTTTTAAGTGTTGTATTTTTTTTTTTTTGGATATGTGACTAATCTTAGCTGGCCAATCATGTGAATACAAGCCAGCAGCATTTTCAAGTACAAACACACTTGGATTTCTGCCTCGTGCTCCATCTCTTGGGCCAGGTGGGGTCAGCGGTGCCATTTTGTTGGCTGGCCTTGTGATATGTTTGATTTTTGTGAGGCTCTCAGAGGGCTCTGGGTTTGTATCTGATCATGTTTTGGTCTGATCCAATAGGATCTTTGCGCCAACCCATTGCCCGGTGTCTCCCATTGAAGAGGCTGCTGGATTTGTTTCCTGTAGTGTTGCCAACATCTCTTGTTGGAAACAGCATCTGTAGGAATCTGAAGAAATTTCATCCAGTGATGGATAGAGGTTCACGTTCCAGCAGATAGGGCTGTGAAACGTTCATTCTCCATGGCTTGGGATTTTGGTAGCCCAGTTTGGGAAAGCATCCCTTCCTATCATGCCATTCGGGGAGGTTTGTGGTGACTGCCCCTGGGTGCACAGGACATTGCAGGAAGGTGGAAAGCCCAGCATTTGATTGGCGAGCGAAGGGGCCTCCAGTGAAAGGACAGAGAAGAGGCAGCCGAAGGGGAACGGGCAGCGGTGGCTCAGTGTTGATTGGGAATAAATAGTGAAACTAGAAAACAAATGCAGGGACCCTATCCCTGTTCCCCAAAGTCTGCCATCTAAATGTTAGACACAACAAAATTGAGTAGAGCAGACAGTAGGGAGGGTATAGGATGAGTGTTATGGCAATCGGAACCAGGAAACGGGTTCCTTCCCCTATTTCAAACGGACCAAGAACTGGGGCAGGTTATGATAGGACTATTTGTAGACTTGGGATTCAAAATTCAACGGGATTCAGATCGATGTTCTGTGTTTGCCCCGTCTCCTAGGAGTTTAATAATGGGCAATGAACAGATCCTCAGAGAATCGCTCTGTCTGAAGGACTTTTTCTACCAGAATAAAGAATATAATGCAAGACACAGACATTGTTCCTGTACTGCCAGTATAACAACCGGTAATGGAAACTTCAGAAATCACATGACCTCACTAGCTCTGACACTAGGGGCAGAATATAATCAGGGGTTGAGTGGGGGAGATGGGAAAACTGGCTCTCATCAGTTGGCGCACAAAGAGAAACTGGGACTGGTTTCCATTCTGTCGCTCCAATAGACTCTGGAAACCCACCTTCCAGCTGCAGTTACTGTGAACTGAAATGGAGCCCCGAGTGGGAACACCTGGCTCTGGGCCCTTTGCCATCTCCGAGCTGCTGGTGCTATTTATTTGTGAGAGCTCAAAGTAAATAGCTGATGACACGAGCATGGGACTGCTGCTCTGAGCCTATCAGGAGAGACTGTCTGGCCTCCATTTATCTCCCTAATGGAAGCTGAAACCGGCGATGCATCGGAGCTGGGATCAGTTGTGAAAGCAGGCGGCTGGCGTGGTATTAACTGCAGTTGTGTTGAGCTGTTGTGACTGAACTCTTCCCTGTAATTATGAAAAATGTCCCGCACATGAGGAAAGCGGCAGGTTCGCTCTCTGCTGCTGCTGCTCAGAAACAATGACTTTCCCAGACAGCTCTTCTCAAGAGCGGTGGGGGAGACTTCGTGATTTCATAGCCAGCCACCCACAAAGCTGGCTTGCTCCCACTGGTGCCTTTGCTGCGGCATTCCTCCACTTCACGGCTAGTTAAGGGCTAGCTGGGTTAAACGAGCAGCCCATTAATCTTGGCCCTGCTGAGGTCAGAGTCGTGGGACACACACACTGCACTGCAGATGATTTATCGCCGTCCTGGGCGTGTGCCCCTTTTCTTCAGAGCCGCAGCCAGAGTTACCCGGAGCTGGCTAGTCACTTGCCAAAGGCTGGGTGGATGGATGAGCAAAGAAGCTGCCAAGCAATCCAGCATCCATTTTACAAAGGAGATACACTTGCTGCTGCCTCCCCTGTAAATTACTCAGCTGGGTGCATTGTAGGGTGACCAGATGTCCCGATTTTATAGGGACAGTCCTGATTTTTGGGTCTTTTTCTTATATAGGATCCTATTACCCCCCACCACTGTTCCGATTTTTCACATTTGCTGTCTGGTCACCCTAGCACATTGATGACAAGTGCAGAACTTCCTGGAGACACAGAATTACCATAGGATGAACATGTAATAGACTACATAGGCACCAGGCTTCAGGGAGAAAGGACAGGCATGGCACAGGCCTGGGAGTCAGGACTCCTGGGTTCTCTTCCCAGCTCCTCCACCCAGTTGCTGTGTGACCATGACCAAGTTGCTGCTGCTGCTCTGTGCCTCAGTTTCCCCATTTGTAATATGGGGATAATTCCCTTCCTCACAGGGGTGTTTGTGCGACTAAATTCATTGAACTTTGTGCAGCACGTTGAGGGCCTGGCATGGAATTACGATGCAAAGAATGATGATGATTATAATTAATGATCATTCAGGAAGATCAGACGGGAAGCTGCAGCCATTCTGGGCCCTTCTTAGAAGCAAGGATTCCTGTGCAGCTCTCCAGACTGCCTTGGTGTGAAGCACACAGACTATGGCTGGACGGAGCGCCAGTCTTGTTGCAGCCGGTGGCCTTTGCTTATCAGCCACAGGAACTCAGTGCTGTTTCTCTGGTTTGTGTAACGATGTGTTTCCCTCCTTTTAATGTTCATTTTGGCCTCTGATCAGAAGTGCGCACTATCTGCCTCTTATTAGGCTGCCTGCTGCTATCTGCCCCGGGAGCAATCTCGGGGTGAATGAATAAACACAACAGCATTTAGCAGATCTGAAAGGAGATGTAATGATAATTTCTTCCTTGTAAATTGTACATGTTCGTGTTTTCAGCACGCTGGAGGCAATTAACGTGGAGCAGAGCTGGCAGAATGAGAGGGGAGATGCTCAAGGAGCCATCACTATGGAACGGTAATAACAATTTAGATTCTATTTAGATACAAGTGGCTACACGTCGGATTTCTATATTGAATCAATCGACACAGACAAACGCTTTAATGTGGAAGCATTTGTGTGAACCGGGGCCTGGGAGGCGGGAGACCGGCTTTTAGAGCCAGGTGGGACAAATGATGTTGAGTTCAGCATGAATTCAAGACACCCAGTGTCAGCCAATGCGGGGACACCGGGAGACTTGCCTGGAACGAGTGGCTGTCACTTCAGCCTGTGCACTCTGGGATGGCTTAGGCACAGCATCGGTTGGGAAGGTATTTTTAGAGCCCGGCTGGTATTCAGATCCTTCTTTTTACAGAGTGGTGCTTTCCTCTGTAACGTGCATGTGGGAGATCCCGTCAGAGATAAAGCTGCAAGTAGCCGGCCCCAGCCAAGCTCCTCCCGCAGCTGTATAAATACGTGAACGTTCCCTCCCCGCTCCCAGTTGGCAAGAGGGATCGGTGACACTGGAGAATGCTTTGCAGTCATTAGTTAATTGAGCCGCTGATGTTAAGAAAAGGTTATGTAGTTCTCCTGGTAGTTTTTCTTTTAAGATTCTGACACAGATTTGTTGCAAGAGTGGTAATAAAGCCCCAGCTGGGGAGTTTGAGCAAATCTTCCCTGACGGCGGTTTTTTTTCCAAGCTGCTGTGGTGTGGCTCCAGCGCCGAGCTCGGAGCTGCTCTTTGTGTCTGCTTCCCTGTAACTGATACCTCGCTCGGGAGTGCTGGGGGACCACCAGCCACGCCGGCCCTCCGTGGCCTCAAACTTGCGAGGAGAAAGCAGTGGCAGGGGACCTGAAAGAAACGTGAGGGCTGGCCCTTCTGCGCAGGTCACCAGTCAAAGTTCACGGCATCCCTGGCCAGGCCATCTACATGGACTATTCTCTTGCACCATACCCATCGACAGAGCCTGAGTCCAAGAGGGCTAGACGAAAACAACAGTTCTACCCTCTGAGCTATGGGAATGGACTTTAGCTTAATCAGAACCAGCACCTCACTGCTTCTCTGTTCCCAATGCTGCCTGGCATGCATGCCAAATCACACCAGATTGGAGGGTGGTCCTTCATGTGGTCTCTGAACACTGACAACTAAGCTGAGACCAGGACACTTCCTTTACTTGTGACCTAAATGTGATTTTAACCCAGATCTCTAGAGGTTAAAGCTTAAGGAACCATTCCACTGAGCTCCAATGACACCATAGGTCTTCCTTTGCACCTCTGCTTCCTTCCAAACAGCGAGTCACAGACAGGTCACATTCACGTAACTGCCCCGCTCTAGAGACGAAGCTATTCCACTCCAGAGGGCACAGAAATGCAGTTCCAATTCCCCTCCTGGGTGGGAGCTGCACTTGGAGCAAGAGACACAAGAGTCCAGTTTAGTGTCATTTTCCACGGGCTGCGTGAAAATCTAGAGCAGGTTCTCATGGTATGGGTTCTCTGGAAGTAGCACAGCAACGTTGCTTTGTTATTCATCTATCGTTCTAGATAATCCAGTGGGTTTCAGTCCCAAAGTAGGACCCCTGGCTGGCCCCAGTGAGGAGGCTGTCAGCGGAGAGGTCAATGGTTTAGGTAGGTTTTCTAGAAGGAGATTTTGGGCACATGGAATGACCTGGGCAGCACTCCGCAGATTAGGAGGGTTATTGCCAGATCTGAAGGTCTCAAATTCCTTGGCTTGCTGGTATGAGTTTCCTATTCAGAGCATCCAGGATGTTAGCTGGTGTGCCCACTCTCTCGCTTTGGATTGTTAGCGCATCAAGGCGTGTTCATGCAGGATTTTTAGAGCAGGTCTGAGATTGTTGGCACAAGGAGGACACTCTCACCTGCAGTTTGGAGAAAGAAGGCAGGACACAGCCGCTGTTAACAATTAACGCTCCCTTGAACCATCTGTGCCGTTTCTGATCTTTAGTGAGGAAGCAGGGTCCAGTGGAAAAAGCACAACTGGGCCTTGGGAGATTGATTATTCCTGTATCCTCTATGACTGTAATATCTGAGCATCTCCCAAGTGTTTATGGATGTATGCTCACACTCCACTTGTGAAGCAGCAGGGAGTACTATTAACCTCCCGTGACGGGGTGTATAAACCCACTAACTGGACAGGAGGGGGGCAAGGAGCAAGTCCGGGCTAAGGAGGCCCTGCTGCTCCGCCCATGCCGAGAATGCTCGGGTTGGCGGCAGGGTTTAAAAGGCAGACAGCTCAGTCAGGGGCTGGCGGGCGAGGGAGAAGGCCGTGCTCCAGGAGTTCCAGGGAAGGATGTGAGCCGAGCCTGCACCAAGCCAGGGATAGCTGGTGGCCAACTGGGAGGCAGAATGGGTTAGGAAGTGACCCTGGGAAGCTGACTGGAGGCTGGTGCAAGACGCCACTGGGTGAGCGAAGCCGAACCAGCCTACCGGGGTGCTGGGTCAGAACCTGGTGGAGTGGAAAGGCCCTGGTTCCCCTACCGTGCCCCAGGACTGTACCCACTGGACAGGGCTGTCGCTGGGGACGGACCATTGGGTGCAACTGCCACTGTGGGCCCTAAATTGCTAGCTGGGAGAACCTGCGCCGGCTCACACCTGGGTCAGGTCGGGCATGTAAAGCCTGCTACGGTAACCCAGTACAACCGGCCATGGGTTGGGTGCTCAGTGGCTAAACTGGGAACCATTCACAGCGTGGGAGGCGAGGGGTATGCCACATACCCACTGGAATGAAAACAATATCCGCGAAGGAAGAACTCCGTCTGGTGCTGCAGCTGGTTCTTGGCTGATCAAAGGCAAGGGGAGAAAACGGAACCAAATCCACGGTGGAGAAAATGTCAAGGCACTTGGCATAGCAGCTCAGCCCTGCCCTCTGGCATCTCTGCCCCTGTACTGGCTTCCAAACGTCTTAGTCTCCAAGTCTTTGGGCTTAGTCGGTACCGCTCAGAAGGGGCCTTGGTCCTAAGGCACACCTCTGCCTCATTTTTTCTGCCTGGGTATATGTGCCGAAGGTTTGGGTCTGATTGTCACCCCCTTCAAACTTGTAAGGACAATGTGCACCGGGATGTCAAACCAATGACCCTAGACAGTCCACCATCACCGACAGAGGGCTGGAGAAGTTTGACATCGACATAGTCGCGCTCTCTGGAACCAGACTAGCTGACGCAGGTTCTCTGTGCAAGAGTCATCTCACCTTTTTCTGGGATGGAAAAAGCAAACAAGACTGCCGGGAACACCGGGTAGGCTTTGCCGTCAAAAACTCTTTAGCACCCATGGTCGAATGTCCCATTGCAACATCAATAAGGATCATATCTCTAAGAATATCTACCACTGCTAGCTTTGCCAACATCATTAGTACATATGCCCCAACAATTTATTCTGTCTCTGAGGAGAAGGGATTGTTTCATCGGCATCATCAATAAGCTGTCAGCTCGTGAGCATCTCTATCTGCTTGGAGACTTCAACACAAGAGTCAGAAAATGTGGCATTGGCCATCATGGAGTGGGGGAAAATGAATGACAATGGGCAAAGACTACTGGAGCTCTGCACCCACTGAGGGCTGTGCATTACCAACACCTACTTCAAAGGGGTGACCTCCGGAAGGTCTCGTGGACACACCCCAAATCTGGACACTGTCACCAACTGGATTTCATTGTCACCTGTAGAAAACACCTCCTACGGGATGATCTCCACACTCAGTTCACAGTGCACACTGTGACATGGACCCTGTGCTTGTGTGCTGTGAAATAAGGCTTTCACTGTGGAAATTCCTTCACACCAACCAAAGCTGTTGCTTGAGCATTAATATCAACAACACAAGAGACTAAGGAAGGTGTCTCCAATTCACGCTGACTCTCAGGGAAGCTGTCACAACAAGCACCTCCCCTGAATGCTGATGCATCATGGAACACAGAATGAATATCCATACGGCAGCTTTTAGTAAAGAGACTGTACAAGACAAAGACTGGTTTGCAGCATGCTCTGATAAAGTGTCTCCAGTTATTGCAGCAAAATGCACAGCGTATCTCCAACGCAACATGAACCCCTCTCCTGAGACAGGTCCTAACCTCAGGGTGGCTCAGGGTGCATGGCAATGAACAGCCAGGCAAGGTGCTCAATCATGCTGGTTTGCTCTGTGCGAGAAGACATAAACCTCCTTTGAGAATGGAGATCTACGAGGTACATAGGATGCAATCAAGAAAGTGATAGATCCTTCAACCAAGAAGACTGCCCCACTCATATGCACCGATGACAGAAGCAAACACATGCAGCGATGGGTGCAAATGAGCTTGAAGAGGTAATCACCTCTCTAGCGTCAGGAAAGGCTACAGGAAAAGAGGGAATTTCAGCTGAAGGACTAAACCAAGGAGGGACAGGTTGTGTTTAAACGTCTGCACAATGTCTTGTTTTCCTGCTGGAGGGAAGGAGGTTTACCACAAGACATGAAGGATACCAACCTCATAACGTTGTATAAAAACAAATGAGATCAGAGTGAGAGCAACAACTACAAAGGGATCTTTGCTTTGCGGCTTAGCTCCCCCCGTCCCCCCAAGGAAGAAGAGTCATGCAAATGGATTCCTCCCATCAGCTGAGTTAGCAGCTCAGAGCACATTGCGGGAAGGAATAACAACCCCTACTAAGAAGGAACAATATCTTTGTGCTGTTTGAGCTCTTGGGGGCCAGGTTTATTAGGCATAAGCAGGAGGTCTCAAGTGCTTAGCCTAGGTTAGCCCTACAGGACATACAGAACTTGCTTGCGATAGAAGTGTCTATTACCTTTTAAACTTAAGACTGTAACTCACTGGTGTGTGTTTACCTGGTTTAACTGTGTACATAATGCTTATTTCCTTTTCCTATTAATACATCGGTATATAGTTTATTATAGGATTAGCTATAAGTCTTGTCTCTGGTGTGATATCTAAGGTGTGATGGACCTGGAGTAAGTGACTGGTCCTTTAGCAGTAAGAGTAATACTGAATACTGTTGTGATACTTGGTGTAAGGGGCCATCTATCAGAAAGGCAGGTTTACCTGGGTGGCAAAACAGATCAGAGTATCCAAGGGACTGTCTGTGTCTCCATGTTTAAACTGTTATAGCGCCTGAGGAGTTTACATTTGATAAGTGGTTGGTGAAATCAATGTATAGGATTCGCAACCAATGTGGGGTTTGTGCCCTGCTTCATCCCAGTCTGCCCTGAGGTTGGTACACTTGCTCTTGAGTCACTGCAAGACAGCCTGGCAACATCTAAGAGCAAAAAGACATGTCAAACACCTGCTGATAAGAGAACTTCTTTTCCCCTCCGATGGCGTGCTTGTCACGCATAGTGAACAGGTGCTCCAGCAACTTTGCAGTAGCTTTGCACTAGCTTGTGATGATTTTGGACTAACCATCAGTCTAAAGAAGACAATGATTATAGTACAAGGTGTGCTGACTGCACCACAAGTTGTGCACGGTGTCTGCTATCTAGGGTCAACTGTCTCAGATAACTTCTCTCTAGATGATGGGCTTAATTCACTCCTCAGAAAGGCGGCCACCACATTTGGCCAAGTGACCAAGCACATGTGGGGTAATAGAAAATGCTGACATTGAACACTAAAATACAGGTCTACCAGATGTGCATTTGGTGCACACTGCTGTATGGTGATGAGACCTGGACTACCTACAGCAGCATGACCATGAGAGAAGGCTAAACACCTTCTGCTCTTGCTGTCTTTGTCATATTCTAAATATTGAGTGTGAAGCCAAAGTTCCTGCCACTGAAGTACCTGAGAAAGCAATCAGTAGTCACTGGTCACTGTTCTCAAACTCAGACATCTCTCTTGGCTTGGTCACCTGCACCAGGTGGGCAATGGGCACATTCCATAGGCTCTCTTGTATGGAGAACGTGTGGATGTTCCAAGGCCACTGGTCAGACGTGGGCTCAGGTTCAAGGACATTTGAAGATGGACTTGAAAACTTTTAACATCAACACCAAAAACTGGGAAGATGCAGCTAGCAATGTGCTACACTGGAGGGCTGGACTGCACCAGGGAGTCAGAGGCTGAAGAGAAGTGGTTGAGAGAGAGGAAAGCTAAGGGAAGGGCAGTCTACACTACGGGGGAAAGTCGATCTAAGTTACGCAATTTGAGTTACATTCGTAGTGTAACTCAAGTTGACGTAGCTTAGATCTACTTACCGCGGGGTCCACACTATGCTATGTCGATGGGAGATGCTCTCCCGTCGACTCCCCTTACTCTTCTCATTCCGTTGGCGTACCGGAGTCGACTGCAGAGCGATCTGAGGTTGATTTAGTGGGTCTTCACTAGACCCGCTAAATCGACCCCCAGTGGATTGATTGCCGCAGCGGCGATCCACTGGTAAGTGTAGACAAGCCCAGCAGGCATCAAGTGCTAGTAATGTACTGGCTTCTGGCCCTGAGCCTTATCCCTGCATTATCTGTGGCTGGGACTGTTGTTTCACAAATGGACTTTTTAGC
This sequence comes from Malaclemys terrapin pileata, assembly GCF_027887155.1. Lineage (NCBI taxonomy): Eukaryota > Metazoa > Chordata > Testudines > Emydidae > Malaclemys > Malaclemys terrapin. The sequence continues at coordinate 97,963,163 of NC_071513.1, forward strand.
CACTTGTGATGCTGCAGCATGAGACACAGCAACTGAACTGCTTTGGCGTTTACTTCATGGTCTTTTGAGATGGACGGTTGCCATTCATTTAGCATATTGGGAACTGAGGCACAGGGAAATTAAATGACCAAGGTGTCAGTCTACGTCGCAGCCAGGAACTGAGCCCAGGTCTCCTGAGGTTTGGTCCAGTGCCTTTATCACAAGTCCTGGCTGTGACCCAGACTCATGGATGTGAATCTGAGCACTCCTTCACCCTCTCCTACTTACTGGCATCCTCCCATCATCCCTTTCCCCCTTCTTTGTGTCCATTACCATTCTCCCTTCCCTAGAGTCAAGTCGTTAACCCATCCCTGCAGACTCCCCCACTGTAGGTTGCTAATCGCAGATCCTGAATGCCAGAATGAAGGGTGTGATGCAGTGGACACCCATGAATCTGTAACGAGGCTCCGCTTCAGATTAATTGGTCATTAGGCCAGAATACCAGCACGTTACCAGGAAACAACTTGTCATCAGTACTGCTCTGACTTTTTGTCTCATTTTAAATGTTTCCGTTCTCCCTCTTTCTCTTTAGCAGGAGAAAGGAGAGACCTCCATGCCAAAGAGATCAGGGACGGGTTCTGTGACTCCTCTGTTCCCATCTCTGAAGACCAGCCAGAGAATTCCTGGTTTAGGCTGGAGGGGAGGCACAGGAAATTCTTCCAGGCCTCTGCAAATCTAGCATGTGTGCTAATCTAGCCAAATGTGAGGTCCTCCATCTAGGAATAAAGAACATCAGCCATACATACAGGCTGGGGAACAGTGACTCTGAAAAGTGCTGGTGTCGTGCTAGGTAACCAATTGAACACGAGCGTCTTGTGCAGTGTTGTGGCCAAAAGGGCTAACACAATCCTTGGGTAGGGGAATATTAGGCAGGAGTAAGGAGGTAATATTACCTCTCTCTATAGCACTGGGGGAATGGTGAGGGGCACCTCTGGAATACTGTGTCCAATTTTGGTGTCCACACTTCTGAAAAGGATATTAAAAAATTGGAGAGTGTTCAGAAAAGGGCTCTAAGAATGATTTGTGGTATGGAAAACAGGCCTTACAGTGAGAAATTTAAGGAGCTCAATCAATTTAATTTATCAAAGAGGAAGTTAAGAGGTGACCTGATCGCCGGCTGCACTGGGAGAAGATATCGGATATCAAGGTTCGCTAGCCTGGCAGACAAAGGTCTAACAGGATGCAGTGGCTGGAAGTTGAAGCTCAAAAAAACCAGATTGGGAATGGGGCACAAATGTTTAACGGTGAAGGTAATTAACGATTGGAACAGAATACCGAGGGATGTGGTGGATTCTCCATTGCTTGTAAGTTTTCAATCAAAACTGGGTGTCTTTCTAAAAAATGTGCTCTGGAAAGCCACAAGTAACTTGGCTAGATGTAGGACTTACTAGGTGAAATTCTCTAGCCTGCGTCATGCAGGTCAGACTAGAGTCAGGCAATCATACTGGCCCTTCCTGGCCTTAAACTGCATGAATCAAATGAGAGAAATTCAGAACTGTTTCACACGGATCATTTAGAGATCGCGGAGTTTACGGCGTGTATCTGACCAGTGTTCTTCCTCCTCGTGCTCCTGCTCCTGTACCTTCCTGCCACAGAGGAGGGCAAATCTGATAAGGGTCAAAGTTAGCCCCACACATGGAATTTCTGAAGTGCGCCTTGTTTGAAGCCAGACCTGTTCCCTGTCCTTGGGAGCCACAAGCGAACCCGTCTCAGCTCACAGGAAATAGCAGCAAATCTGTAAAACATGTTATCAACAAAGTCAAATCACAGCTGGCCCCTTCAGAGGCTTTGCGCTGTAGATGATTCTGTGGTGGGGAGCTCAGTGAATTACCCAGACTAAAGGATAGTCTCTCTCTCCGAATCAGGGCTTCTGGCTATGGGGCACCCTCATGGAGGAGGGAAAGATGTCCTGTCAGAGTCCTGCCTCTGCGAACACAACACTAGATGTGGCTGTTTGCACCAGCCTTTCCCGAACAGGGCCCGTGCCACTTGGCCTATCCCTCCTCCTTTCCTGAGAGAAAGAAACGGTGGTATTAAGTCCCAGGGGGAATGCACAGAACAGGACAATTATGCAGTGATCCATCCAATCCTCCGCTCCCATCTTCTGATAGCTTCTGGTTTAGGGACACCCAGAGCATGGGTTTGCATCCCCGGCCATCTTGGCTAATAACCATTGATGGCCCTATCCTCCGTGAACTTATCTAAATCTTTTTTGAACCCAGTTATACTTTTGGGCATCACAACATCCCATGGCAGTGAGTTCCACAGGTTAGTTGTGTATTAGGTGATAAAGTACTTCCTCATGTTTGTATTAAACCTGCTGCCTATTAATTTCACCAGGTGACCCCTAGTCTTTGTAGTGTGTGAAAGGGTAAATAACATTTCCCTATTCACTTTTTCCACACCATTCATGATTTTAAAGACTTCTATCATATCTTCCCCTTAGTCTCTTTTCTAAGATGAACCATCCTGATCATTTCAGACTCTCCTTGTATGGGAGCCATTCCATACCCTTGATCATCCTTGTTTCCCTTCTCTGAATCTTTTCCAGTTCCACTCTATCCTTTTCACGGTGGGGCGAGCAGAACTGGACACAGTACTAAAAGTGTGGGTGCACCATGGGTTTATATAGTGGCACTATGATATTTCTGATGGATCTGCACTGGCATGGTTTTGGGCATTACAAATGGGATTAGCCCTCTGGCATCCTTGGGTCGATCCTGGGTGCTTACAAACCATTTTTGCCTCTCCGCTTTCCAGATTTTACTGAAAAGCTCCAACTTTCCCCTCCGTTTCCAAACGCACACTAACATCTCAGCCCCTCTGCTTGGAGCTCCCGGAAGGCACAGGAAAAGGGGAGGCTTGTGATAAACAGATGGGAAATAGGGGAAAGAGTCAAACCAAGTGAGGAATGAGAATGAGAAGAGAATGAAGTGCAGATTCCTGACTGTTGGGGAGAGAAGATTATTACGTTAAGAGAGACTCCGAACTCCCAATTCTCAGGGCATGAAACCTGCACAATTTAAAGTAGTCAAAACAAACCCTTTGCCGCTATTTATATTTTAGCTGCCTCCAGGCGGCAAAAACTTGACTCTATCGTCCAAGTCTAATAGATTCCAGGTGTTTTCCAATAAACTACCCTCCGCCAGTGAGAAGTCTGAGTAAGCTCACAGCACCTTTCAGTTCCCCCCTCTCTCGCACTGTCCGTGGGGAGCTCACCCCAGGAGGCTGACAACCCTGAGCAAAACCCAAGTCGTCTCCCCTGCAGGATGACATGTGCACAGGATTGCGCCAGGCCCTAGTTCCTTCCTTCCAGCCTCCTAGAGAAACCCCAGTGAGCCATTCACTCTAGTCAGATTGCATAGCTGAAAAGTGACTGAACTGAAACGTTGGCAGCAAATCAGAGACTCCTCTTAGGGGGAGCTTTTCTAATTAACGAGGGGCACATTGCAGTTACATGATTTAACTCTTAGGAAACGGCCTCGCTCCCAGGTGGATAACACCTGTGAGCAGACTGGTTTTGGGGGGCTGCGAGGGTCACAGAAGGGGCAGTAGTGCAGGAGGTCAGGGAAGGTTTCCAGCAGGAGAGTGGGGCAAATTTGGTCTCTTCTCTGGAGTAAATCCCAACCTGCCCTGCCCTGTCTCCCCAGTGCCTGGCTTCTCAGGTACCGGCTCTTGACCCAACTCTTGGGCTGGGACCCAGCGGAGGGAAATCAGATTGGCGGGGAGTGGAGACAGACCACAGAGGGTGAATCCCCCCGATGACTGAACCTGGTGATATTCTAAACAAAAAGAGCTCTCAACCATGCTCATAGTTGTTTCTGTTACCCGAAATTGGGTCAGCTAGTAAGCTTAGGGAGGACTAATGACCCACCAGAGTTTGGCAGAAAGCAGCATGTTTATTATTCTGATAGCTAAGCTCAAAAGAAGTGAGGGGAGGGTGTCACACTCACACTCGCATACTCATGCTCCCAGGACAGGCACAGCACTGGAGATGTCAGGATCCTTCAAGGTAAGTGTCCCACAGCGCAGCAATGGGCGGTGCAATGAAGGTCAGTCTTCCCAAGGCACGATGGAATGTAATACGGCGAACCACTGGCCAGGCGGTCCAGGCGCAGGGCCTTCACGGGAGGTACAAGCTTGTGAGTGCACCCCTGAGCACATGGCTCCTTCCCCTTTTAAGGACCTGCCCCTCCTGACCTGCGACTAGAGATGACTTGGCCGCATCTGGTTGGTCACACTCCACCTCGGGCAGTGTCCATGCAGTGTCCAGTGCACTGCCTAATTAGAGTCCCAGATACCTTGTCTACCTGGAAGCTCTTCTGATCTTCCGGCTGTTCAACCAGCCCATTCATCCCACAAGCATTCCGGGAAGGAGGGGTGGGGGAAAGCCACTTCACAGGTATTTAGAGAGGGAGAGGAGACAAAAGTGTGTGTGGGGGAGGGGAGTGTAACAGACCTTTTGAGCATACAGGTTATACATAGCATACAGATCACTGGTGCTTCTACAACAGTTTCCGTCGCTTCACACTGGCTCAAAGCCATTTTAGGCTTCAGAGTGACGTTCCTGGATTCCTCTTGTATAGTTGGAAGGATTCGATTTTTATCAGTAATTGTTGGTAAATGTCGATTTCACCAAACACACAAAACTCGTCGGAAAAAAATATTACCTGAGGGGATCTAATGTGCTAATCTCAGGACTATTTCCTATGACACAGCAGCAGTGGGACAGTGCTAATGCTAACGCCGCGGCAATAGAGTGCCAAGGCAACGTGTGATTTCCAAAAGAAATGCTACACCAGGGCCAGTGTGAATGGCTCACCAGGCCCGGGGCTGGAGTATTTGTATGGTAGCGCTGACGTGCCTGGCACTTTCCAGACATGGAGCTATGCCTCCTGCTCCAAGGGGATTATAGCTAAATTAGACAGGATCTCAATGAACAGAAGAACGAAGTGAGGTTTGGAGAGGCACCTAACGCCAGCGAAAGCACATGCTGATAGGTTAACAGAACAGAAGCCTTTAGACTTGAAGGCTCTGTAAGAGAACCCCCTGCTCTCCAAGCACCCACCGGGCTCCAGACCCGTAGCCTTGGGGCTGCAGAGGCGCAAGTCTGTGGCAAGGTGCAGAGTGACTAGAGGGGAGCCGGTGCAGCCTCGTGGCCAACCGTAGATGGGAAAAGGCAGCCCTGTGTCGTGCTGCGGTGCCACCTTAGAACCCAGATGCCACAGCACGCTTCCTGCTCTGGCCCCTCCCCATCCTGTACCAGCTGCATGTCCATCATGTGCTTTCCAGGTGCTTGTTAAACCCAACTGTTGTCTCTGGTCTGAAATTAGTTTGTAAGGTACTTGGAGCAGGGACCGTGTCTTACAATGTGCCTGTACCGTGCCCAATGCAATGGGGCCCTGATCCCGACTGGGGCCTCTGGGTGCTGCTGTTGCAATACAAATGTATGTTCATCATTATCTCCGTTGAGTCTGCACTGACCTGATCACGTCCGCATCCCTGGCAGGCACAGGGAGAGCACAGCTCAACAAAAAGGAGATGTAGATCCGAGTGTCATGCCCATCTAACCACTAGACCACACTCCCCTGCCAGGGCTAGGAATAGGCCCCTTGTCTCCGACAGTCTACTGCTAGCTAGCAGATAGTTTATGTAGCCTAGTGTATGTCAAGAGCCTTCCAGGAGCTAGATAGACAAGTTGCACTGGGGTTCTTGACCATCCAGGGTTCAAACTCTGCTGACAACCCGTTCAGCGTTTCCTTATGGTTGCAGTTGATGGAATTATTTGTTCCTACATTTCTCTGTAATCCTTGGTGTATTTAATTCACAGCGTGAGAAACTTTCCATAAAACCAGGTTATTGTTATTTAAAAACATAATCTGTCGATCATGGCAAGCCAGGCAGCAAAGCCCAGGTGTTCCACTTTTTAGTCGTGTGTCACACCTGCTGGTGGCTGGGGTCGTGCACTGGGCGGTTTGTAGGTTGAGAGGTGTGTCTTGGAGCAGAGGAGTGGGGCATCGAGCCAGGCTGCGGAGTGCATAGCAAAAAGTTCATCCTCAAAAATAATAATTGCTGACAATCATCAATGAGGCGTATATCCATGAGGATTTTCAATTATGAGGCATAGTTGTGCATGTCTGTATGCGGGTGGGGTATATCCTGGTGGTAGAATAAACTGATGTTGCCATAGAATTTAGGGGGTGATACTGAAGAGTTTGATCCCATTATGCCACGGAGTACGAGGGACCCTGGGCTGATCAGGGAAAATTTCCTTCCTGACCTCTGCAGTGATTGGATTAGCCTCATTGTCTCACATCTGTTTTTACTTGCATTTCAGTAGGGTCTGGAGCTCCAGGCGTGGACCAGGGCCCCATTATGCTCTACAGACACAGAACAAAAAGATGGGTCCTGCCCCCAAAGATCTTACACAGTAAATGTAATCAAATTGCATTGATAGAGACCGCTTGCCTAGCTGGTATCTTGCTTGGCACCGGTTTGAGGAAGCTTGCAATGCTGGGCTCTTGGCTAGGGCATCAGCCGGGCATTTGGATGGGCTCCTTGTGCTGCAGGGTATTACCTGACAGGTAAAGGTGGCAGAACAGGATTCTGGGTGGGGAAGACGCCCACAGTTCATTCTGAATCCTCCCTCCTGATTTTGCTACATCCCCATGACTGGGGAGGAATAGAAAGTGGGCGGGAAGAGAGAGAGGTGACTGAACGGCATGTCGCTGGCACCCAGCAGCCTGCTGAAAGTTTTATTACAGAGATAATAAAGTTCAGGTAGAAATTGTGCACAGCTGGCAGGAACTGGACTGCAAAGGAAGCTGCTAATAAGTTTTCCTTTTTCCCTGCTTACCCAGAATTTCATCTGAGCAAGGAAACCACCCCAGCTCCTCGGAGAGCAATTTCCAAGAATTCATTTCTGTTCTTCATGCTTGCTTTCTCTTTCATCCAGCTAAAGATGCATAATTGCATGAAACCAGCCCTGATATTAACTCTTAATACAAAGCTCAACACAGGCCTGCTAGCATGGAGTGTGAAGGCAGAAACGTGAGCAGGGAAACCCCACGGTCCCGATTCTCCTTTCCTCCATCTCTGGGCTCGGTGCAGGAGTCGGGGTACAGAGGGGAAGGCAGAAGTGGTCCCTGAGTCCTGTGGCTTTGGGGTTGCAGAGGTGTGAGTCTGGGGCACGGTGCAGCGTGAGTAGAAGCGGGCGAGTGCGGCCTGCGGGCGCAGATGCAGATGGGAGAAGAATAAACGGATGTTGCTGTAGAATGCAAGGGTTGTTACTGTAGACTTTGATCCCATTATGCCACCATGCCATGTAGACCTACAGCTCTAGGTTGGATATTAGGAAACACTTTTTCCCTAGGAGGGTGGTGAAGCACTGGAATGGGTTACCTAGGGACGTGGTGGAATCTCCATCCTTAGAGGTTTTTAAAGCCGGGCTTGACAAAGCCCTGGCTGGGATGATTTAGTTGGGGTTGGTCCTGCTTTGAGCAGGGGGTTGGACTAGATGACCTCCTGAAGTCTCTTCCAACCCTGATATTCTATGATTCTATGTGAAAGGTCCATTCTCCAGGCTCTGTTTCCAGTCGGGAATCCCCCTACCCTAGAGCGTACCTCCAGCCCCAGCTCTGTCCACTCGATGGCCCAGTCATTGCAGTGGAGTGATGTGAAGGGGCCGCAGTGGAGTTGAGAATCAGGCCCTGTCTTCCCCAGTGGCTGTCCGACAGCTTTAAAAATACTGGGATTGTGTGTGATTTTGTGTCTCCAAACTAGCAAGGTTGCAAACTTTTGAGCTCTGTTGCACTAGAAATTCTTCTGGAGCCCCCAAAGGAGCCTGGCCCCACCCCTACCCCCCCCAGCAGTGGATGAGCCACGTCTGCACCCACTTATCCCCCAGTACAGCAGGAGACACGTCCCCCTGGTTAGTCCCAGCATGCGCTGCCAGCTGAATGCACGGGCCTGGGGCCCCCAGTGTGGGCACACGGGGCAGCCTCCTCCGGCTGCTCCCTGCACAACACCTCTGTTCTCCACCCTCCTTACATCACCTCAGCCGGGTCCCCTCCCGCTGTCCTTAACCTCAGCCCAGGCCATCTCCCCACTCACCCTTAGCCCAGCCTACTGCTGTTGGAAATTCCTCCGCAATCTGGTTTTCTGTTGCATTCCTTGTACGGTGGCTGAAGCAGGAAAAGTCTTTACCAGAAATAGCTGCTGTTCAGTGACTACACTTTACAGACTGGCCTATTTTTAACCCCTTTGTTAATTTGCCGGGGGCGGGGGGGAAGGACACAAAATGGCACAGTCCTGTATGGGGCCATACCCCTTTGAGTGCCAGTGTCCCCCTGGAGCATTACTGCTTCAACAGGGACACGTTTGCTGTGCAAACTTGGTACTTTCCATTCAGCAGCGCTGTGGTGGTTAATTACACACAGACCGAGTCACTCAGCCACTCCTGCAGACTCACATTATGGGTTTAGGCCTGTGTGTGTAGGCAGATGATCAAACAGAGGTACACATAGGCAGCCCTATGTTCATATACACGCACACTCTGTGTCCAGGTTCTCTCTTACCCAGCCACACATACTCTATGTCTGGGATCTTACACACACATACACACACACACACACACAATGCCCAGGGTCTCTCTTACCCAGACACACATACTCCATGTCTGGGATCTTACACACACACACACACAATGCCCAGGGTCTCTCTTACCCAGACACACATACTCCATGTCTGGGATCTTACACACACACACACACACACACACACACAATGCCCAGGGTCTCTCTTACCCAGACACACATACTCCATGTCTGGGATCTTACACACACACACACACACACACACACACACACAATGTCCAGGGTCTCTCTTACCCAGACACACATGCACATCTACACTGCGTCCAGGATCTCACACAGACACACACGCACTGTCTGGCTCCTTCTCTCTTACACATACAGACTGTGTCCAGGATCTCGCTTACCCAGACACATGTGCACACATATCCTGTGACTGGGGTCTTGCTCTCACACGTGTACTCTAGCTGGGATCTCCCACACATAAAGACACACTGGGTCCAGGATCATATACAAACTGTGTCCGAGATCTCACACAGAGACACAGGTACACACACGTTGTGTTTGGGATCTCTCTCTCTCTCTGTCTCACACACACACACACACACACAGCGATGTCCCGGAGAGCTGTCCGAAGCGTACACAAAACAGCTCCACATTATCTCCGGAGCAGCCTCTGCTGCTTGCAGTAGTTTGAAAAATCATGTGGCAGAGCACCAGTGATGGGGCCAGTGCTTGGCAGGAGCTGCGCAGCAGACTCCGGAGCTGGGCCCAGGATGACAGTGCACGTGCTCAATCTTGTCTCCTTTCACATGGAATTCCTGTGACCCAATTAAACCATCTCGTTAGATGCTATTATTTACTTAAAAGGAACTCTTGTGCCGGACGCTGGGGCCCGGCAGCTCAGCCTCTCACACATCATTTGTGTTCTCTCAACAGCTTTGAAGTAGAACAGTTCCAGCAGCACTTCCACCCTTTGGCGGCTTCCGCCTGCCTGGGTGGAGACTATGGAAAGAGAGTTTAGGGGATAGGCTTGATGGGGCAGGGCAGCTTGAGTCTAGTCTTAGGCCAAGTCCTTATCCTGGAGAGCTTTTCCCAATGCTGTCATCACACAAGAGCCAGAGGAGGGGTGGTGCCAGCTGTGACACTGCACCCCGTATTCTTCACAGTGATATTATTATGTAGGATTATGGCATCATTATGATGCATTTTGTACAAGATAAGTCATGTGAGGTGTCATTGGAAAAGTGATGATTTGCTGAATATGGTTATCCTCTTTGTATGCATGTATTATTTTTGTATCTGAAATTATGACTATTGACTAGGGATCTGGAATTCAATGGGCTTACTCTGGAAAACCCCATAGCCAGCCTTTCAGGTATAACAATGAAGAAGCCAGATGGGGCTGATGGCCCACCAGCAAAGACAATGGACTGTGGAATAGCTTAACCTTCCTGTGGGTGTTCTGGCCAGCCTGTAAGCAATGGCTGCTATAACACTGCAAGGTCATGTGACCAGACCACATGTCTCTGGACTCCATCTTGGGACGTCAGTATTTTTCCACACACCAGTCTGGGAACCAAGTTTTGAAACAAAGGGTTCCTGACATATGCTAAAGCTATATAAGTTCGGGAGTGACCTCATCTGTGGTTCTTCACTTCCCACACAAGAAGACTCCTGGAAAGACCCGAGCAGCAAACACCGACCTGGGGAAAGTGCTGAACCCAGGCTAAAAGGATTTCTAGCCTGTGTATGAAAGACCTGGTGATTCCAAGCTGTAAAGCAAACGCAGCTTGCCCCTTAAGAATCTGCAACCTGCTTGTATCATCTCTCAAGGTGAGAATCTGCTAGTTCATATCCTATCTTTCTGGTATCTTAGAGTTAGTTTGTGTTTTAGTTACTAGGTAATCTGCTTTGATCTGTTTCCTATCACTTATAATCACTTAAAATCTATCTTTTGTAGTTAATAAACTTATTTTATGTTTTAATTCAAACCAGTGAGGTTTGACTGGAGTGCTTGGGGGATATCTCTGCTTGGTTACCACAAGTGTGCATTGTTCTCTTCACACTGAGGGAGAGGAGGACCGGGTATTAAACCCATATACCCCAGTTCCAGGTGGCACCCCCAGGGGGAACCCGTGACACCGGGCAGCCCACTCCGGCTCGGCTTGTCACTCCTAGAAAGGATTGTGGCCCAGATCCACAGGGACTTGTGTGCTGAAGACCCAGTGAAGAGCTGGACATTGGAGACCATCTTATAGAGCAGCAGGGACTGGGCTGCGAGATATGAGCTCTTCATTCGCTGATCTGATGTACTCGATTTGTAAATGCCCAGCCTGAATTGGGGGCATGCTACATCCATTACCATTGGGCCAGCACGTCTTCAAAATCCACGGTCCCATTCCCACAGCCTCACCCTGCATGCTACCCTTCAGCCCGCCTCTAGCCCGCTGGGAAAGCCTGAGACTGGGATACCAACAAATCAGAGCTCTGTTGGACTGAAAGGAACGAGATGATTCCAGAGCTATGGGCCCCTCGCTGCATGTTGCCCCTTCCCATCTCAATCGGGATGGTGAGCTGAAGTGTCACTGACAACTGCTGCTGCCACAGCATCCCACGCGTCGAGAGGCAGGGAGCCAGGTCCCAAACCACATGCCAGGCTTTTCTAGGAGGAAACTAGCACCTTACATTCCAGCTGGAAATTGATTGGAGGCCAGAGCCAGATCTCAGAGCATAGCCGCACCATGCCCTGGGAGAAGCACATGTGACCACAGATTAGGACTGCAACGTCTCATGACTTCCAGGAACGGGGACATGAGCCATTGGTCACAAGCTACAGTTACAGTTACAGGGCCCCTCTGCTGAGCCGCTAGGAGCTTGCATCAAGATGCCGCACAATTACCAATGACTCATGCTACCAGCTGGCTCAAACCAGGACATAACGGGTTGGAGCTGCCCTTACGTTGAGGGAAATCTTCAGAGAAACTCTAGGAGCAGACAAATGTGGGGAGAAAGCAGAGGCCAATGGATATATTTTGTTGGTGTTATTTAAGTTACCAGTAAAGCCACATTCCAGGAAAGGAGTAGATTTGGTTTGTATACGGTCTGCTATGTGTATGCTCTATTCAGAGCCAGTTGGAACATCTCAGACTGCAGTTGGCTTTGGGATAAGGGCATTCCCCAGTGAGGCTATTTTTGGGGTGCCATCCCCCTCTCCTTCTTTCCCCCCACAAATCCTAATCTCCCTTCTCTCCCACCAAATACAATCAATGTCTCCACTGTCCTTCTATCCTGTCCCCTTTCCTTTCCATCTCTGCCCCTGTCCTTCGCATGGTGTATGTGCGCATCAGGCCTTGCCTTCCCTTCTCCCTACACGGGTGTGTTGGGAGGAGGCCTAGCAGACAGGACATGTCCCAATTCAGGACAGCATGGGACGCCCAGAGCTTCTCTCTGTTTCAGACTAGGCCCAGCTAGCAGGAGTTTCTGTCCATGTGTTTAGACCTCACTGTCCTGAAAATTAGGGGCCTTCTTAGCCACTGGCCCCAAAACGGATTTGGCCAGATAATATTCCTCAGATCATTTATTTGAAGAGTCATGTTATTCACACAGTTTAAATGACTTGCCCAGCTCCCCCCCCAGAAGCCACGTCTGTGCAGATACAACCACGAGGTTGGCCAGGCCAGGCAGACTTCCCCACTGTGAAAGTCCCTTGAAGGACTCTGCACTCGTGCCAGGGATCTCGAGTAGGTATTCCCGAGGCGCTCGCCACAGGCTGCAGGGATTATTCTGATTCTTATTTAATTGTATTATAGCAGCATCTACAGGGCCCAGCCAAGACTGTGGTGCCATTGTGGTAGGGGCTGTACTACATACACCTAGTCAGAGACTGACCCTGTCCTGAAGGTCTTACAATCCACATAGAAAAGGTGGATAATGGGTGGGAAGGAAAGGAGAGGCACAGAGAGGGGATGTGACTTGCCCACCATCACACAGCAGGTTAGCAGCGGAGCTGGGAATGGAATCCACATTTCATCTGGAGGCACGTGCCATGCGCTGCAGGGGTCTCCGGTGGGTTCTCTGGAGGCACTTTCCATGCACTACACAGATCTCTGGTGGATGCTTTTGGAGTCACTGGCCATGTGCCACAGAGATCTCGGCAGGTTCTCTGGATGGAGAACTTGTCCCACCACAAAGATCACCAACCGGTTTTCTGAAATCACTCCAAACCTGATGGAGCATCTCACAAAGTCCTGGGTTTCCGTCAGCTGCTGCTTCTCAGCTGCGGCATCTGCCAAGTAGTTTGGGGAGAGGAGCCAAGTCAGGCAGTTGGGAGATAAATCTAAACGCTCTTTGGCTGCACTGGGCCTTTGCTCTTGATTAATGGAACTCAGAGTTTCTTCTTGCATTGTGTTCCTTCCTGAGTGCTGGTGAATCTGGGTTTACAGCCCTGGTCTAGAGTTTCTCTTAATTATACACTTTGGGTATGTTTGCACACATACACAATTGCTTGTGGATGTGCTGTGGATGTGTGTGCACTGTGTATCTGTGTTAGGCTTGACCATGTGCTCCCATACTCATAGTTTATCTCTAGAGGTGTCACCTTAACAGTCCCTTGTAATGAAATGTTAATAGGTGCTCGCAGTTATCCTAACAATAGTTTGCTTTGGGATTGCTTTATTCTTAGCCAAAATAGTTACATTACAATTAAAGTTGCTACAGTAAGTCTAATGAATATTAGAAAAAAAAATCCAGAAAATATGAAATAGGACAACCCCTAATTGTTAAAAAGTGGAGAAATGAGACGTTCAGGTGGTTATTTTATTATATCCATGAAGCACCAAAAATGCCCTGGATGCTTGAAAAGGCACAAAATACAATGCTTACCCGCTAGGAAACCCAGAGGGAGGTAATATATGTAAAGATCTGAATCTTCTTTCTTTTCATATACACAAATCCATGCATGTGAGAATTAACAGTATATATTCCAAAAACACCTTCATTCTGACCCCCAAAACATAGTCACCAAGAAACAAAGTAGTTAATTGTGAGTTAAAGACAGTTTTAAAAGATTTAAAATGCTTGTTTCAAAACATAACGTATAATACATCTACAGTAACAATGCCTTGCATCAGACTATAAAAAATACCCTTCACGGTGCATTACACATGCATCTTCTAACTGTAGAATGTTACAATTTTAAATATTGAATTACATCAAGAACATTTTTTGTATTTAATAGTGATCCTAGTACATAACCAAGATACATCTTCCTACAGTACTTCCTCTATTATACTAAGTATATAATTCCTAAAATAACACATTAGACTTGCATTAATTATTGTACTTATGTAAGTAACTTCCTGTACCATGTCAGAATTATTAGACCCATTGTTGAGCAACTGTATTACTATACCAGGAAAAAAGAAAAAGGGGGAGTAAGAGTTAAGATTGTCATTGGTAATTCTGATTTTCCGATGTCTAGCTTTGTGCTGGAAAATGTCTGAACTATAAGGAAATTAGAATCTTTATGTTCATTATATTAACTTCTCGTTTCCAGGCTTAAATGGTTGGGGTTCTTTTTTTCTTCTTCTCTTGGAAATGTTCTTTATATTTATTTATTCTTTCTGTTTATGTAACTTCCTCTAGCAGCCTTACCCTTAAATTAATTAAGTTTTTGTCTAGGAATTTCCTTGTTTTTTTAAAAAATAATAGAAATATAAGGTATATTAAGAGCATAAATTAGGCTTGTGCAGGTCAGCATGGGCTCTAGCACATCAAACATTTTGCTCTGAAGGATCCAAGTTCTCCTCTGGCTCCAAGACCTTCTCCACTTCCCAGATGAAGTTGGGTGTCTCTTGTGTGCAATCCCTCTCCACATACCCAGCCCAGCTGTGGCTTCTAAGGTTCGCAGAGACTAGAATAGAGCTTGGGAACTCATCAGCCCCAGCTATTGGTAGGAGATGCAGAACCAGCACCCTACCCCTCATTTCAGCTGGAGAAGTCAGTGGCTGGTGGGAGGGAGGGAGAGAAGAGGGAGCTGCATTCTGTTCATGATGATTTGGGCACATATGTTTTTTCAGTTCATACAGTCGTATGGCGGTAACATGGTGTGTTCTGAATTGCTTTCAGCAGAGAAGGATTTGTGTGCACGAAGCACTGAATGATGGGAACAGCTGAGTGGTGCCTGCCCATCTCTCCTTCCAGCTGGCACATCCCAAGGCAAAGCAAATGTGAGATTCTGGGGCCGTTCTGCCTGCCAGCGGCTGGAGTCCATGCAGTGTTTGAAAGCTCATCCTGGACTGACACTGATTTAAGCCCTGGTCTACCTGGGGGTGGGGGGCGGGATCGATCTAAGTTACGCAACTTCAGCTACGTGAATAACGTGAATAACGTAGCTGAAGTCGACATACTTAGACCTTCTCACCGCAGTGTCTTCACTACGGGGAGTCGACTGCTGCCACTCCCCCGTTGACTCTGCCTGCGCTTCTCACAGCGCTGGAGTACAGGAGTCGACGGGAGAGCGCTCGGGGGTCGATTTATCGCGTCTAGACTAGACGCGATAAATCGACCCCCGCTGGATCGATCGCTGCCCACCGATCCGGCGGGTAGTGTAGACATACCCTTAGAAGCACTGCATGGGCTGGATCTGCCGAGTTAGCCATGCTCCATACATGTCCGTGAGGTTCTGCTTCAGTCAGCTGGAAGGCGTGTGTGGACTAGGGACCCCAGACTTGTTTCTTTCTGGGCGGCTGAAGGGCGCTTGGAGCAAGGGTAGAACTGCCTCTGTTCAATACAATGCGTGCTTCTCTGGTGAAGTGCCATGTTTGTAAGAGGCACTGGTGGAGGGAAGCTCCACTGTGGAAGTCAGCTCCTGAAGGCCCCTGCAGAGGGGGCTGGGGCCAGGTCACGGTGTCGGTGGGGCAGGAGGAACTGCTGCTCCCTGGACCTTCCCTCTTCCCTCACCCACAGCAGAGGGGGTGCACTGGGACATAGAGGATATTCTGCAGCCTTAGCTTTGCAAGAGCAGCCACAGAGTGACTTTGGAGGCCGGGGTGTGAAGGATTCTTTCCCTAGCTCCCTGCTAAGCAGAGCTCGGAGCTCAATGCTGGGGCCGCGAGCTGCTGCCTGGCTCCTGGGACTGACTGCACAGTGCTGTAGGGTGTTCCGGCAGATCCTGCGCTGGACACCAAGGTCATCTGGCTGACCTCTGAAGCCAGATGCAGGACAGAGTGGGGGTTGTGGGCGCGTGTCCAGAAGCTGGGTGTGAGCACATGTACGGGGATAATGGGAGCACTTGGAAAGTCGGCTGAGGGGTTTTAACAGTTCACCTTTCCTTCTAAGCGAATCCTATTTTACTGCTCTCTGTGAATGCTCTCTAGGCCTCTGGGGCTGAGGAGCTGAGAACCGAGCATTACATCCCAGGTGGGGTCTCCTCAGGACAATCTCCTCCCTGCTCTGCGACTGAGGGGCCAGAACTGAGTACCTGTGGGAGAAGAGTTCTCCCCAGAGCTGTACAAAGAGGGGCAGCCCCTCCGTGCTCAGTACTGTGACAGAATACACCCCTGGATTCACACCCCGCACACTGTTGTAATAATCTTTGTCCAAGGTATGCCCTGTGAGGTATCATTGGAAAACTCGTAATTTGCTAGTCAGTATTCTCCTGATCAAATATGTGTGGCAACACTGTATGTGAAGTTATAAAATCCCCCTGAATGATGTTATTAACACATGTTCCGAACCCCACTGCCCTGTCTAAACAAAAGTCCTAAACAAAGAAATGTGTGCTTGCCTTAAGTTGCATGTAAGCAGTAAATAGAGTCATCTAGCAGGAAGGGAAACAAAGGAAGCTCAAACAGGTGAAAAAAGACAGCAGGGAACATCCTTCCACATAGACTCTGTCTCCTGTTCTCAGCTGGAAATGTTTTTCAAGAGGGGAACTGAAACTATAAAAAGGTGGGACAAACACACCAATGTACCTGAAAAGACAAAAGGAAACAACAGTTGGACTCTAGGAGGAGGGGTCTTGACCTGAAAGTTTGGTCAGTAATCTGCTGGCAGGGCCAGCTCCAGGCACCTGCCGACCAAGCATGTGCTTGGGGCAGCACCTTGTAAGGGGCGGCCAATCTTGGGGTGGCGGGGCGACGCTCGGGTTTTTTGTTTTGTTTTGTTTATTTGTTTTGTTTCGGCGGGGCGGCGCTCTGGGGTATTTTTTTTTTTTTGTTCGGTGGGGCGGCGCTGGGGGGGGTTGTATTTGGTTCTTCGGGGCAGCACTTGGTGGGTTGTTTTTGGTTCGGCGGGGAGGTGCTGGAGAGGGGGAGTTGTTTTTGGTTTTTGGTTCAGTGGGGCGTTTTTTTGTTTGTTTTTTTTTGCTCGAGGCAGCAAAAAAGTTAGAGCCGGCCCTGTCTGCTGGAGCATGCGGTAAGAAAGTTTGCTTTGCAACTAAGATTGTTTCTTAAGTAGACACTAGTAGGCATTTTATCTTTGGTTTTCTTGTAACCATTTCTGACTTGTATGCCTCATTACTTGTACTCACTTCAAATCTCTCTCTTTGTAGTTAATAAACTTGTTTTATTGTTTTATCTAATCCAGTGTGTTTAAGTTGACGTGTCTGGTTAACTCTATTTGAGGGAATAAGCTGGAATAATGGACTAAATATATAATGGACTTAATATATTTGTACTGCCCAGGAGAAAGTACAGGACGTGCTGGAAGGCTGTTTGTGAGTGACCCAGGTGAGAGCTACTTCAGCAAGGCATTGTAAGGCACCCAGGGGTGACACAGCCCTCTGTATTGTGCCCTGGTATGTCAGAGATTTGCAGCCCCGAATTGCAGTCGGGCTTTTCACCCTCATATTACCTACGAGGTCCTGTTGGATCCACTGCCGGCTCCCCAGGCCTCACCCTCCCGTGGAGCGTCTGAGTTTCGGGTTATTTTACCCCGCAGATGGATTAGCTGCAGTTGGCCAGGTTGAATTTCATTTTTTCAATACTTCTCCCCTCGCTAGGCCCCTTTGCATTACTCCTCTGTCTGTGCTGGTGTCTGTAACACCTCTCCGTGTAATGTCATCTGAACATTTAATTAATGTGCTGTTTGTTCCCTCTTCTAGATAATGACTTGAAGTGTGAGATAAAGCCAAACCTCACACAGACCCTTGCGGCTCCAAGCAGCTCTTTCCCGCTCAACGTGTTATTGTTGCCTTTTGCTTACGGTCCTTCAGCTTATTTTCCACCTGCGTTTGAATCCGTCGGCTCCTATCCGAGCCAGTTTGAATCCATTTTTTCAAGTAAGATGTCATGAAACAGAGACACCATTAAAGGCTTCACTAGAAATCAGGGTTTATGATGATACATTAGTCTCCTAATCTACTAGGTTTGTTCCCTCCCCAAAACGTGACCAGCTTTGTCTGTCACGATTTGCTCTCCATAAACCAAAAGCCACGGGTGGGTGGGTTGGAGGGCAGCTGGCATGTTAGGGGTACCAGCGGCCATAGTGCCATAGACTATGATCTTATGACCTTGCAAGCTATACAGGTTTGAGGCGGATTAGAAATGTGGGAGACTCCAAGGAAATCCCAGGTACTGTGGACCTGGTGTTGGAGACTCAGTAGAAGCCTTTTTCTCTGTAAGTCAGTCCTTACCCTAGTTCTTTTGTACAGTGTCAGTTTCGCCGTGGTGCTAGGATTCTCTTTCAGGGACGTGAAACCGGGGCCCTGCCTGTTTGTGGTCATTAAACATCCTTTTAGCAAGAGGCGATGTTAGCACAGGTGTCCAGTGTGAATAATGACCTCCTGCCTCTCTGAATTCCTCTTGAAGTTTAAACTGGAAACACAAGTCTTCACGTCCTACCCTAAACAGCGGCGTGGCTCTTACGCAGCTGCCAGGTTCCTCCCCAGAGGTGGCTGCATTTCAGTGCTGGGCGAGGGATCTCTGGGATTCGAATCAGTGTGTAAGGCCCTTTCCGAGCTATATAAAACTAAAGATAATTGGCGCTGCGTCTCCTGCAGACTCGGAGAAGCGGGGGCCATGTGCGCATTGCAGGCACCTGGCATTATGGGGCTGGATCCTGGCTTCGGCTGACTCTGGGCCTTTTTTTGCCCATTGCGTGCACAGTGGAGGAGGGGGTGACAGCCATGTGTGCCACATACCGTGTTTTCTCCAGCACTGGCCTGGAAAGCAGAGACGCAGACACTCTCCATGCTGAACTTGTGCTTTACAAATGGGTAACCAGGAGGGGTGGCTCCGACAGCCTTGAGATAGGAGTGATTAGAAGGGGGCCTATGTATGTGATCTCTAACCCTATGTCTGGTTGGTTACACAGAGCAAAAGCACAGCCTCTCCCTCCCTCCTGCCTCCCATGGAGGGAAGGGCTGCTAGTCCAGTTTGCGGGGCTGTGGAACAGAGCCCCCTTCCCCTGGGAATTCCATGACCGTGGCTCTTAGCCAGCCGTGTGAAGCAATGGTTTTAAAGATCTCTCATGGAGCTCGGCCAGAGCACCTGGCTCACCAGGGAGCAAAAAGCAGGGTTGGAGGAGGAGGAAAAGCAGCCAGTCAGATCAGGGAAGCTGAGCGCTAAAGGGGACCCTGGGCTAACAAAGGGAGAGAACGTTAGCCAGGCCCAGTGAGGAGAGGGACCAGGAGATCACTAGGTTTGCAGCAAGGCTCAGAAGGCAAAGGCTAGGGCTACGGATGGGGTGTAGAGAGCTAGAAGAAGGCTCTGTGACTGTGTTACTGTGTCTATAACTATGCTCCACAAAGGCCCTCAGGATAGTGGGTATGGGGTTGCTGCTGCACACGAACAGAGACTGCCAGGAGAATAAAGGCCTGTAAGGCTCCCAGCTGGGCTTTAAGGGAGCGGGGTCCATAATCTCAGCAGGGAAGAGCACGGAGGGACTCTATACGCTCAGGAACAGCTCGGTGCAATGGAGCAAATGCCTCCCGCTTGCTTGGACTGTTTCCAAAACCTGCCCCCTTTGCTGTGCCATTCCCCGTCGCTCTTGTCTAGAACCGTTTTTAGCCATCCGAGGATGCAGGGAGGCAAACGCTTCTCTTCAGTCACACGTGTGCTGCAGGTGAATAGGTGTGTGGTAGGAGAGGGAAGGCCCCATTCCAGTTTCCATTCTGCCCCTATGCCAACTCTGTTTTAGACTTATACAATAGCATCTCCAGCCTTCATGGAGTTTCTTTTGCCTGCTCTCATGTACTATACAGCCTTCTTTATTAAAACAACAAGGAGTCTGGTGGCACCTTAAAGACTAACAGATTTATTTGGGCATAAGCTTTCTTGGGTAAAAACCTCACTTCTTCAGATGCATAGAGATGTGAGGTTTTTACCCACGAAAGCTTATGCCCAAATAAATCTGTTAGTCTTTAAGGTGCCACCAGACTCCTTGTTGTTTTTGTAGATACAGACTAACACGGCTACCCCCTGATATTTGACAGCCTTCTTTATTATTATACTTGATCTGTATTATCTTTCATAAGGACCATTTACCATGTACTTGTCATATAGACTAAGTTTATGGACTCTATTTCCTGGCCTACACAGAGTACTTTGTACATAGTACTTAATGAAGTTACATGGGCGGACGTACGGTTGTTGGGGGAGTGGGGGGATCACATGCTATGTTAATTGAGAAACGGTCTGTGGCTGGGTAATTTCAATAATGCCGACACGTGCCGGGGCAGAGTTAAGGTTAGGGACATAACCGTAATTTGATCCTTTCCTGACTTTTCAGAGCTTGGATTGTGCCCTGAAAACTGGACACCTACCATAATCACAAGTAACACCTAAGATCACTTTAACTGAAAGAAGTTAGCAAAAAAATGTTTTTTTCTCTTTTACCATCTTGTCACCTTTTGGCTGGGACTTTGGGAGGAGCCTAAAGGAGTTAGAAGCCTGTCCTTTGAAAATCCCAATTTGTCCAGTTGACTGCACTTTGTGTATAGTCTGTTTCACTGTTGCCCCTGTCTCATCAGTTAGGCCCTGGTTCAGGAAGGTAACCCTGTCCAGGAAGGGCTGTTAAGCATGTTCTTAAGGTTAAGTATGGATTAAAGTCCTGTTCTGAATCAGGGGCTTAGTCTCTCCCTTGCTGAGAAAGATCATTATGAACATCATCGGGAGAGTGAAAAGCCATTGTAATTTTTCATTCAAAGCCATTTTAAAAAAGAAAATTCAAGCCTTGCTATTTAAAAGAGGCTTGATCAGAAACTGAATTTTTGTAATTTGTCACTTTCAGACCATTTAAGCTGACAGTCAGTGTGCCTTTATCATTCTCTTAATGTGATGGGTTTTAATGCAATTAATAAGTACCCTACAGCAAATGTACTCTCTACCAACTTACTCCTGGTCAGTCTGTTCCACTGGCACCTTGCAGACTGTAGCAAAGATGGATGGTGTCTGAATGGGTTTGGTCCCTATTACTTGTCTCTCTCCAGCAAGGCACAATTTATCGTGCAGGCACAAGACTAGTTTGCTGCTCTCCAAAAGCAACAGAGTGGGTAGAGAGATGAAGAAAGCAGGGGTGTGGGAGGAAGAGAACTCTGTCCCGATAACAAAGGAAAGGTCGCTGGGACCGTTTTCTGAGGTTGCTTTTACATAAGTCATTTTGATTCAAATTGCTTGGAAAGCAAAGGAAATATCACCAAAAAGGGCCTTTTCTGGTATAATTTATCCATCCTCCCAGACCATCTCCATTGTGGGAGAGAGAGCAAGCTTCCCTCCCCCCTTCCCTGAGTCCCCTAAATGCAACGCTGACACTTGGGGGGTATTCTTTTCCAGCCCTCCCTGCGCCGCTCTCCACGCTGCATGTAAATGGAGTCTTTTCTATCTCCTTAATAGGAGCGACGCTGCATTGCTTATTGTCTATTAACTCGAGAGGCGAACGCATCAGCCGGCGGAATCAGAAACGTTTACCATGAAAAGGAAGAGCTGAAATCCCATTTTCTACCCACTGCTTGCTGGGAAATGGCCTGTCAGGGCCAGCCAGGACTCTCAGCGCAATGGCTGAATTCATTAGGACGCACACTTCAGAGTCAGCACTTTCTGCTGGTGCTGAACGCTCTTCTGGAAAGAAAAAGCATTGCAAAGGGGTCAAGGCCTGTTCAAGAAACCCACTGATTTCCTCCTGCTTTCTATTGGCAGCATGCAATTCCAGTGCCTCTGGACCAGACACATACTTCCCCTTTCACCAGGGGCACCTCTGGGACAGCAGCAGCTGGGAAATCAAAAGGCCCAGCACCACCCAGAGACCACACAGAAGCCCCCCTCTCCCCCGTTCAAACATGCCACTTTAGTTCTGGGGATTTAAGTTTCCATTAGTGTCTGTTTGGTAGCCCTTCTCCTTTACGCCGGCATTTCCACGGTTGCTTAACTTCACTGCATTTCATTAGCGCTGAGGTTTCCATCGCTATTAGTCAGTCTCTGTTATCACCAAAGTGATTTGTATGGTTGTTAGGCTGGGTGGCTTGTTACTCGTTGGGTTTTTCTGGGCCTTTCCACAGCCCTCCCGTGAGAAATGTGCCAGCCGTCGGCTCTGAGCGCCCTCAGCCCTCCCCCGCAACAAGCGTTGTGTTCGGCGATCCCTCTGGGGACCTTGCGGGAACCTCCGGATGGCTGACAACTTGTTTCAGCACTCAGATTGCTGGATACCAGGGTGACAGGCCTGTGAAGAAGAGGGTTCTCAGGGCAGTTCAGTCTCTCTGATAGCTGATGTCAGAGTCTCCTCTCGCCAGTCTCCTAGCTTCCCAGTTCACCAGAATATGGTGGAAAGATCCAGTCCTTTCCACCACTTCCCTTCAACTTCCACAGCAGAACCGGCCACGTCCTTCTCCCCTTCAGGGTACTGCCGCCTGTGTCTCTTGTCCCAAATCCCCCTTTCACGATGCCCCATTTTGCTTTCTTCCACTGTCCTTTCCTTCCCCTTCCTCCAGGTCAGGCCTCCTCTTGCAACTCCCTCCCTTCTCCACATTCCCATCCCCCTTCTCCTGCGTGAGACCTTTCACTTTCAGGCCTGAAGCACAAATATCCCCCTGCTGCCCGTTGCTGTCTCCTGTGCATTTGGCAGGTGTGGGAGAGGCCTCCGTCGAGTTCCTTGACAGGGAGCATGTCCTACCATGTGTTGTGTACAGGGCTGACGCCCTCCGTACACATGAGCATCATCTGCAAGACCAGGATCTTTGGTTCTCCTAAGGTAAGTCCAAGACCTTGAAACTGCCGCTTCTTCCTCTCGCCAGTGGGACTCCCAGGGCTCAGAGATGACAGGTGCTGTACTAAGTGCTGGTGCGGCTTATCTGGATGCTGGGTCAGATGGGCCAGACCCTGTTTGTCACTGGGATCCAAGCCTGGCCGATTTTCTCCTCTTGGTGCCTTCCAATCCTGGGCCAAGTCACTTGCTCATCTCCATTTTCTCTCTTTGCCAGAGTTTTATGAGGCACAATGCCAGTCTAACCAGACAGAGGGAAAACACTGCAGAAAAGGTTAGCGAACGGGGTGCGGGGTTCAGGCTGCAGGGCCGGCCAACCTGTCCTGACATGCTTTATATAGACAGAGCCTGCTCCATGGACAGTGGAGGTTCTGTTTTGTATCACAGGTTTCAAACGTCCTTGGAGAGAGCAGTGATTTATGTGAAGTCTCTTGTTCGAAGGAAATAAACCTTCGACCAGACCCGACTGAAATCCATACTGTTTAATTTTCTGTGGAATCAGGATTTTACCCCTATCTGAGGATTTCGCTTCTTTCCAAGAAAAACAACAACCCTCTTTCTCATAAACAGCCACTTTCTCTCTCCCATTTCTAAAGAGCGAGCAGCTGGGAAACGATCTCCTCTTTCTCGACGGGGCCACGTGCTGCGCTCCGTGTTCTTCCATTGGCCCAAACTAGGAGGCCTTTGATTCACAAATCACTGATCTTTCTACCAATGCCGAAGCCAGAACGTCTGCTGGGAAAGTCAATAGTAATTAATTAGCTTCAAACTTGGAGATAGAGAAGAGGGCTCCCCCCCCTTTAATGAGAATAAGAGGTGTTTTAGTTTGGTAGAGACATGCCGGGATCCCCTGTGACACCCCAGTTCCTTTGTAACGTGAGCAGGGGCAAAGAATTTAAACCAGAACTAAAACTCAGAAACCGTTGCTCAGTGCAGTAGCTGTATGAGGCCTAAAGGGGCAGCACCTGAGGTCACCCCTGGAATAAAGTGCATGATAGAAATGCCCAGCTTGCCTCTGGACATGTCCAGATAAGCAGCAGAAAGGAGGAGCTGGCAAGTGAATCACCCGCGAAGCTGCTGGAAGTCCGGCCAGGTCATAAAAAGGGCAGGTACAGCCGCAAGCCAGGTGACATGGAGCTTGTTCAGAGCTGGAGGGAGAGAGGCTGATAATGTGCTGGGTGGAAGTTAGGCAAGGAGGGCTCCTGTTCGGGCAGAGAGGTTAGTGTTAATAGAAGAAGCTGGAGGCAGGAGAAGACGAGAGGAGATGAAGGGAATTGGCCTAGAGTCAAAGCTGCCAATCTGACGCATCCAGGGCACCCTATCTATCAGCCAAGGCCTACATTAACAGCACAGCTGTCAGTTCAGGAGGTGAAAGCACGAGCTTTGCACTGAGAAGGTGAATGAAGGATTAAAGCCACAGTTTAGCAGAAACAGTGTGTTTGCTTGGAGAGCCATGGTTCAGTGTGGAAAGGGGAACCATCAGAGGGATTATAGCTTGAGGGTGGGGGAATTGGATGGGGACTTGGTGAATTCCTGGAGGCAGAGGCCTGGAGGCCTTGGCTGAAATGGGGGGGAAAAAAAAACCCAATGAGAAGGCAAGGAGCAGACAGCAAAGGGAAGTGAAACAGAACCAGAGAAACCCTGACACTGGGAGAAACTGGATCCAGGAAGAGGATAAGGCACCCAACCCAGGAGGCTGCAAGGACATGAAGATGCCAGGCTGGGAGACTGTAAAATGAGAGGGGAGAACTGCATAAATTGTCTGATACATGTTCCCTAAACGTTAGGTGTTCCAGTCCATTCCATACTGGGGTAATACCAGGAAGGAGGGTAAAACGTTAGTGGGCGACAAAAGGAGGGAGTGGTAATTATAGGAGAAAAAATGCCCAATGGACGGTCCTATGGAGGCACTGGTCATGGCTCCGTGGTGAAGATGATTATTTTATTTGTATTATCATAGTGCCTAGGAACCCGACTTGTGGACCAGGACCCCATTATGAAATGGTTTGTATGAATACAATGCACCCTCCCCATGTAAGGTGTGAACAAACACTGGATTTGCTAGTAAACCTGTTAATTAATTAAAATGGGCCCTTAGGGAATTTTTCTGAGTCTCACCTTTTCTTGTTTCTCTAGTTAATAGCCAGCTTGTTGCTAACCCTGTGAACTTTCCATATAGTTAAAACTCATTCAAAACTTAGGCATAGGCTACTTCTGGAGGGGGGGGAGGGGAAGCTTGCTTTTGGTGAAAAACATGGCCTTTTTTCAAAATGAAAATTTGCACAGAAAATAGTTGTTTCTTTAGAAAATTTTCTGGTTTTCCAAAAAGAAAAAAACACCCTGAAACTTACAAATGTCCTGCTATGTCTTTAAATCTGAATCTAATCTAAGGTATTTGTAAAGTTCCTCTCACCATGATATCCAAGTATCAACATCTGGATGATCGCTATGGAGTCCAGTGCGCCAGATGCAGCCTGCAGCTGTCTGGAGTTCTAGGATACATGGCTCTCTCTGTATGGTAGTTCATGGGAGGGATGATATAGGATGGTAGGCCTGAGATATTCGGTATGATAGGAACATCTTTTCTGTCTGTTTCACCTCTCCTTGATTCTGGAGTAATTGCTGCATGTGGTTCTAGAGGCTCATCCTATTGCTGATGGTAGGTTCCGTTTAACCAGTAGCATTGTCCTTTTTTTATTTCACCTCTTTTCCTGAAATTCCTCTTGCTGTGGTGCTGGCATCCGCATGTTCCATGAAGCAGGAAAAGAGCAGCTCTGGAAGAGATGAAATATCCCGAGGAAGCTTGTGAGTTAATCCTGAAAGGACTTTCTGATTGGTGACGTTCTTATCCCTTTCAGCTCTAGTCAGAGACGCTGGTCCCAGTAGCCCTAGAAGGGGAGCAGAGGGAGGGAATTACCAGGCTCCCCACAAGGGAAATGATATAATTGGAGCTGTTTGGATTTAGAAATTAAAATAATTTGGGTTTGCTCGGCAAGGTTCACACAACGTCAGCCTCCATCAGGCCGATGAGAAGCAGAGGTGTCTGGGGAGTGAGAGCTCTGACAGCTCTCCCAAATAACACCCCCTCTGATGGAGCACTTAGCTTTTATTTCCATTTTTCATTCCCGGTTTGTTGTTTGATGGGAGGTTGTTTCCTCGTGTGCACTTCCCTAAAGCATGGTGAAGAGGCTGCGCCAGGGGGCTGTTCCCGGACAAACTGCTTTCTCTTCGCAGCCTCCCAGGCTTAGACTTAAAGCTTCTATCCCTGTTGTGCACCCCTCTAGCCCTCTGAGTGCAGCCAGTGCGGCTCAGCACCCATTGGGGGGAACCTGTTCCTTGCTAGGATTTGAACTCTAAACCCTCAGATCCAAAAGCGGCAGCTGTTGCCTTGACCTAGAAGAGAATATCCAATCGCTAGCGAGCGAGAATTCCATACAGTACCTCCCCTGCACTAACACTCAGCATGGACCAGAGCGACCCAGCACTGCACAGAGCCGCTAATGCTCAGAGAATGACCTAATACTCAGGAAGCTTATACGGTATCCGATGGCTGGGAGGGAGGGACCAGATGCATTGCAAGCTACTATCTAATTTGCTGCCTACAGCCACCCTTAGGTCTCCTAAGTCTTTCCTACTCCCTAGGTTTCTCCGCCCATTGGGTATCTGTTTTGAGGATGTCTTTCCCCCAAGACGCTTGCATTTTTCCAGCTTAGTTCCCATCCTGATTCCTTCCCCTATTGCTAACCTTCCTAGCTCCCTTTGTATTATTTCTGTTCTCACTGGCTTTTGCAACACATCATCTTCAAATGCAATTAATATGCCAGTTACCCTTTTCCTCGTTATCAACATTCATGGTGGTGACTATGACCGGGCCCGATCCTGGTCCCTGTAACAGCCACTGGACTTCTCCTCCAGCTCATTATTGTGACATCGCCATTGAGCCTTCCACAGTGACACTGTCAATTAATGTTTTCCAAGCCAATTAATTTTTTCGAGCAAGGTTTTTGAGAGATCCTGAACTATGAATGCCTTGGTGAAGTCCAGCGAGCTCTAATCCACCAGTTCCCTTCCTCCACTCAGGGTGCGAATGCTATGTAAAACAGCAATCAAATCTGACTGGCACAGTTTCTCCTTTATAAATCCCCTGTTTTTATATTGTTCCTGGCTACATTATCTCCTGGGGGCTGACATTTCTTTTTTCTTAATCTCAGATCTCTGTTGTGTTCTGTTCCGGGTGTTTGAAACTAATTTGCAGGTTATTAATTGTCAGGTTCTCTCTTCCTTTTAGTTTATTTTTTGAGAGTTTGAATTCATATTTCCTTCCCCGTGCACAAATCCTCTGCATGCTTCTTCAGCACTCCCAGGGCCAAATTCTCTGCTGGCTAAATGGGCATCGCTGGGTCAAAGTCAATAGCACTGTGCCCATTTCCATCAGCAGAAAATTTGCCCCAACTATTTTTTTTTTCTTTATGGCAGTGGTTCAGTACGTTCATTAGCGAATTCCCTTAATAATTCAGGATGTGCATTGTCTGGACCAGCTGATTTGTATATGTTTGGTTTGTCAAGACTTCCCTTACAAGCGTTTTATCAGTAAGTGTATTTACAAGGTCTTCATTACTTCCTAATTGAGCGTGCCTCTTTAGTTATCTTCTTAAAGAGCAATTTAAAAAAAGCAATTCAGTAACAGCCATTTTAAAGCCATTCATTCATTCATTCCAGCCCCTGTCTCGTTTATTATCATCTTACTGTCTCTCTAGCATTTCTTTTCCCTCGGTACCTGTAAAAGCCCATCGTATTCCTTGTAACCTTTTCATTAGCACTAACTCATTCTGCTCTTTAGTTGCATTATCTTTTTCCTGTAGCTTTAACAGACTTTGTATCCTTGTTTTTGGTTCTTCCCCGGCTTTCTCACCTTCCTCATTTCCAGTCCTTGTTTGCCCTCAGATCTTCAAGCCAGTCCCTTGTATCAAACGTGGGTTTTTTTGGGATCACTTGTATTTTTCTTTCTGAGAAAAAGTTGTAACTATGTTATCTTTTAGGATACCCCAGCCCTCTTCTACAGCCATAGATTTAGTGCTTCATCCCTTTGCACCATGACTTTCAGGTTTAATTCCCAAAATTTGCTTTCTTGAAATGTACCAGTTCTCAGCCCATCTCATGTGACTGGATATTTGTCTTAGCCATATAAATCTTGGATCCTTTTTGGAATAGTTTTAGCTTCAATCATATCTTGTGGCAGTGAGTTCCACAGGTTAATTGTGCGCTATGCGGAAAAAAAAATTAAATTTGTGGCTTTTTGGTTTCAATGACTATTACGTTGTTCTTATATTGTGTCAAAGGGTAAATAGGAGTACCTGGGTCACCTTCTCCATACCGTGCATTGCTTTGTATATATATATCCTTGCCATATCCCCACTTGTTCTCTGCCTATCTAGTCAAAACAGTTTCCATCTTTCCATGCCACTAATCATCTTCATTGCCCATCTCAGATTTCCCTCTATTTCTGCTGTATCTTTTTTGAGATGGGGTGACTGGAATTGAGCACACTATTCCAGGTGAGAATGTACTATTTATTCATAGATTCATAGAGTTTAAGGCCAGAAGGCTAGATCTAGATCATCTAGTCTGAACTCTCTTAAATCACAGGCCATTACATTTCACCCAGTGACCCCTGTACTGAGCCCAATAACTTGTTTGGCTAAAGCACAACTTCCAGAAGGACATCCAGTCTTGATTTGAAGACAGATTTATATAACGGTATTACAGTATTTTCCGTATTATTTTCTATCCCATCCTTTTTACAGCCTATAACATTTCTTTTGCTTTTTGAGCACATCTACATGCTGTATGGACATTTTCACTGATATCTCATCAGCGATACCCAAGTCTTTTTCCTTAGTGGTCGCAGTTAATCTGAAATCAGTCAATGTGCAGGAGTAAATCAAAAGGTTCCTACCAATGGTAGAGGGATAGCTTAGTGGTTTGAGCATTGGCCTGTTAAACCCAGGGTTGTGAGTTCAATCCTTGAGGGGGCCACTTGGGAATCTGGGGCAAAATCAGTACTTGGTCCTGCTAGTGAAGGCAGGGGGCTGGACTTGATGACCTTTCAAGGTCCCTTCCACTTCTAGGAGATGGGATATCTCCATTAATTATTTGTTACAAGCGTATCACTTTTCATTTCTTGAATCCTTTCTGACGCAATCCCAATTTCTGCAAAGGTACTTTGAAGTGAGGAAGGATGGTTTTGTGGTTTGGCAAAGGAATGGGACTGGGATTCAGGAGCTTTGGAGTCAATTCCCAGCTCTACCCCTGACTCCTTGTGACCTTGGGCAAGTCACTTAATCTCTCTGCTCCTTAGTTCCCCATCTGTAAAATGCAGGCACAGTACTTCCTTTCTCCTGTCCTTCATCTCTCGTGTTTATTTAGATTGTAAGTCCTTTGGGCCAGGAAATGTCTTTTGCTATTTGTATGTACAGAATCTAGAACGATGAAGCTCTTCGGTGCTACTATCATAGAAATAATAACTATTCTCTGAATGGTTGATGCAAACAAATTTCCTCCTATGGAGTATTCACAATCTGTTCACTTCATCTGCTCATTATATTCATGGAGTATGATTGATCATCTCAGTCACATGGTATTGTTTCCATTCCCTGAGTGGATGCTGCCTGAAACTTTTAAACCATGATACTAATGAAAGGCATATGAATTTTCACATGAATATATACCTGATAAAATAAGTAAAATGTTGAGGATTTATTAGTGGACTCACAAATACCTACTGGCTGTCTGCATATGCGCAGACAATAAATGGTGACTCTTTGATCCTTGGTTATTATATCTGTTATGAAATAGATGTCTGGTAGTTAAGCTTCCACCCAGGAGTATTCCTTACTTACTTTCCTGCCATCCTTGGAAGCTGATGCCCTTTGTACTTTTTCCTTTTTTTTTTTTTTTCATTTCTTATATCTTCACTCAAAGTATTTGCTGCCAACTTTATCATTAAAAGATTGACCCACATTGGCTTTGCAAATACATTTGACGTGTACGGCAGTGCCGAAGCTCTGCCTCTCCTTCCTTTCTCGCCCTCCTGCACAGGAGAACATCTGGAGGAGGTTCTGTGGCTGGCGATGTGCAGGAGGTCAGATTAGATGATCACGATGGTCCCTTCTGGCCTTAAAGTCTATGAGCCTGTGAAAATTGCACCACCAGGTTTTAGCTATGGAGCTAATCCCCATCAGTCAGTCTCACTCACCAGGCCTGTTTCCCATCTGCCTCTTCTTTGCACAAAGTATGTAAGGATATTTCTACTCCTCTTACTTTTACTATGCCTCTTCTTTTGCAGAACGCCTCCCTCTTCTGTCTTGTTTTTATGTTCGACTTTTTCTTCTGAACCAAAATCAATCCCCCCTCCTCCCTACCTATTCAGTTTAAAGCCCATCTAACAAGTTCTGCCAGTTCCCGAGCCAGCGTGCCAGTCCTCTCTCTAAGTGGAGACTGTCTAATCCGACTGCTCGCCTCTCGTCACTTCCCAGCAACACCATCAGCATCTACGTCAGTTGGACTCGAGTGTCTGTCTTCACTTGCAGTTGGCACTGGGTCTCCAAAAGAGACTTGCATATACCCATCCTTCCGTTCTCTCCACAGGCCACTAAAGTCAGCCTGAATCTACCCAGTCTCTCTCCTCTGGGATCACTGGTTCCAATGCAGATGCCCCAGCACTCCCTTTCAGCATTTGTCTTGTGATCACCATCTGGGCTGCTTCAGTCCTTAGCCTCTTCTCAGTCTGATCATCCTCTTATCAATATCAGAGCTCCTAATGCGGGTGGCTGTTAAACGACTCCAGATGCGTTTCCCTTCTTCTCTTCCTTTATTGTCCTTTACATCTCCTCCTCTGGAGTCTCACCCTGACACATACTTCTGCTGAGTCACCGCGCCCCCTTTTGTGACCTACCCAATTTGGCTTCGGTGGCGTGTCTCAAAAATGCAGAGTGGCTGTTCAAATCCCTCCATCTTCTCCTCTAGAATGGAAAGCAGCTGGTGCTGCGTGGCTTGGTCTCTGTTCAGAAATAGAGGCTTTGCACATCTTCTGCGGACTGCATCAAACTGTCTTGGCTCCACTGGTTGCCATTTGTATCTCAGTTGACACGTCATACCTCAGGTGATCTCCTTTCAGCTGTTGGAGCCTGTGAGTATCTAAGCAATTAGCTCCTGCTCTGTTACAATCTACACAGTACTCTCCCTTTCTTAGACTTCTCTTAAGATCCTCACTGTTAGCTGCTTTCTGCTCACTGCTCAGCTGGGTTCAGGGAGCAACAGCTGCTTTCCTGGCTTAACTCCACCTCTCATTAGCAAGGAAGTTAATGGGAGCTGGTGGGTTCTCAGCACCTTTGGAAAATCAGGCTGTTTGTTTAGGTGCCTAGATATGGATGTAGGGTCCTAACTTTCAACACTCATTTTAAAAAAATCTCAGAGTAGAACTGTACCTCTCCCTTCTATCCCCATCCTTACAAGATGCTGTTAGGTTGCCAGTTACCTGGAGGCGAGATGACTGCTGGTCGTTCAGTTCTGATCCTCTCACATGGGAGATTCTTCCGACCTAATGAAGACACAGGGTGAACTTAGCTGATGTTACATACAAAAATTATGTTTGAAAGAACATTAAGGTTGCAAAGTGAAGCACTCAAAGGTTAGGAAATGCCAGAATTAAGATTGGCCAAGCACTTTTAATTCACCCCCTTTATGCTGTATGCATTAGGATAGTGTCTAGCCCAACATCATATAAGAAATCTCTGGCAGAACCAGGAATACAACACAACTTTCCGTAGTTCCAGTCCAGTGTCTCAGTTGCAAGAGAACCTCCTTTCTCCTCCTGCAGCCCGCTGCCTCATTCCCTGTCTATCCAGTGCACTGAGTGACGCAGGTCTTGTGTCATGTAATTAAAAACCGTGTCCTAATGTTTATAATTTCTAGGACTGGTCGAAAATTGGAATTTCTGTCCCATGGGAACTTCATGGGAGTTGTAGATTGGGTTCCTCATACCCTCTTTCTCCTCTATGGGCTGAGCTCATTAGCTGGACTGCATCTCCCATGGTGCACCATGGCCATGTGACTCGCATGATAGTGGTTCAAGCAGATGAGAGACTGAGGTGTTTCCCGCTGCATTTGAGGGCTCAGTAAATAATGTTCTGACGTGGAGGATGCAGGCAATAGCAGCTGGAGCCTCTCCAGAGGCAGGTTCTTCACAGGTATGGGAGAGGAAGGATGGTCTAATATTTAGGAAGCTAGCCTGAGATCCAAGAGACCTGGATTTATTCCCTGCTCCACCAGAGGCTTCCTGTGTGTCCTTGTATGTGTCTGTCTCTCTGTTTCTCAGGTCCCCATCTATAAAATGGAAGGAATAGCTCTTCCCTTTCTCAGAGGGGTGTCGTGAGCATAAATACATTAAAGATTGAAGGTTTTCAGAGACGATGGCGATGGGGGGGGGGCTGGATAGTCTCTGGAGCTGTTTGCAGGTGACAATACGTGATCCTGCTATGCAATGGAAGCCTGCTGCAAATCTAGAAGTATGTCCTTAGTCTAAGAATAGCACGTGAAGTGCAAGATATTCTTGGGGGGTGGAGGGATTGAGCGAGTATTGGTGACTTCAGAGTATAATTGGACTCTTAGTTAAGAGTCTTGGCAGCTTTATTATTGTTTCTTCGGAAAGCAATGATTCAGCTACCTTGATCCTGATGGAAATCAGTGCTCCATGCGCCTATTGACATCAGTGGGAGCCCCAAACAAGGAACAATAGGGCTCTAATTAAAGCATTTTCTCTATTACAAGCTGATTTGCAGCTTTGTTAGTGGAGTAGGGAAATTTAAATGGATGTGCTCTTCCATCTGAATGCTAAGGGATCTGTCCCAGAAGGGCACCATAGAGAAGAGATTCTAGGTTGAAGACATTGTTGCCTGCAGGTTGAATAATGGAAGAAGACACATGTATCCATGGAAAGCAAAGTTAAGTTCCCCCTTACCCCTACCCTGCCCTGTGCTCTCGGAATTGAAGTAATCTCTCACATGCTTGTCACCGAAAAAGGCTTAGGAGAAAAGGGACCAAGGTGAGTTTGAATGAGCTATGTAGAGAAGTGATTCCTAGATTAGTGATTTATTGAAGTCGTTTTCCCGGTTTCGTTACTGTCGATCAGAGCATGTGCTTTTCATTCCAGCATGTTAACTTGGATGCCCTCTCTGTGCTAGAGTAGGGCACAAATCTGTCTCACTCTTGTTCAATATACCAAAATTCCAGGGCCAAAGTTTGCTGAATTATTGTGTATCTTCTGATTGTACAGCCTGTGAAACCAGTTTCAAGTTCATGTTTCTGTTGGGACAGCCCTCTGATAAGGACCTTTTCCACCCATTCGAGAAATTGGGTTTGCGATCTCTGGCAGTCTCTGAATGCTATTTCAGGTAGAAGAGATTTTTTTCCCAACCGTCCTTGGGTATAATGGTTTCCATCCTTTGTGAACCTATATTTATGTCGAGGCAATTTAATCTATTGACCCTCCCGAATCAAGGGTATTATCATAAAAGGCCCTGTATGTTAAAGGCTCTTCCATATGGAGAGGGATGCGGTGGATCCTTGGAGTAAGATAGAACTTGGGCTCCCTTCCTAGCCTGTAGATTTTTCCTACCCTGTGGTTAGACCTCCTACCCCTAAAGGTAATAGCTGTAAGGAGCAGGGGCCACTCCACCCCCATCCTCCTTCTTGTACAGGGCTATTACAGGGTTCATCAGTCAAATGCCTAGCATAGGGATACTCTCCTAAGAGTGCAAGGTTCTGCTCTCTTCCCAGGAGGCTGAGACATCTTTCTGGTCTCCAAGGTGGTCTCCTGGGGACTAGTCTCCATCTTGCCCTTCAGACGCCATGGCTGTCTTCTCAGAACCATGTGATGGGTGAGTAGATACAACGCTCTCCTCCTTCCTCTATAAGCCGAAGCCTCCCTGCTATGGTGGCTGCCCTGAACCGCCCCCTTCCCCTGCCAAACACACTACTTTAAAACCCCACTTTCCTTCCCTCACTTCTTTTCGAGAACCCGCACTGCATTCCGACCATCATTCTGTTCTAGAACCCACCTCCCCCCGCCCCATCCCCACTGTGCTAGAGTCCATCTCCCCTACCCTGGCAACCCACTCCCCATCCCTGTTGCTCTAGAATGCACTCTATCCCCCGTTGCCTGTGCCATTCATTTAGAATCCACACGTCCATCCTACTGCCTGCCCTAGCACTGCCCCAGTTCCCAGCTACTCAGCTCACTGGTACCACTGGAGAGTTTAGGCAGCAGTCGCAAACAGAAGGGGAATTTGCTGCCTGTACAGTCCCAGCCCCCATGGCACAACTTTGGCTCCAGATGTCTCCTGGTTATTATTAATACCTCTGCATTGCTTACCCTAGTGCTTGTAAGGTCCAATACATTTTCAGCCCTGTCCTTACACTATTGTTTGGAAAGATTCATTAGGACTTTGGCTGGAAATTATAGTGACAGATAGAGCTGGGTAATGTATGGCTTTTCTTGAAGGTTGTACAATTATTCAAGAAGTGTCCTTCCTTCCTATCCGTCCCGCCAGCAACTTGTTGGAAATAAATATTGGATTTATTTGTAGAAAACTAGCTATTGAAGAAGTTGAATGTCCAATATAAATCCAGGACTGGCCCGCCAGGAGTCTTTACTCACTTTCTTCTGTATGCCTCTGTGCCTACAAACAGTTCCTTTCCAAACAGAATCTGGATTGACACTCCAGTGCTCCTTGGCCCCATAGCCCAGTGGGGGCCTACTGGAAGCTGGCTTCGCTCTTCGCCAGAGAATGATAATCTGATCTATTATCGCATCGTATTAATGGTCATTCGTTTTGAGATGAAGCATGAAAGATGTGGCAGAAAGAGGACCTGACACAAGTATATTTTATATATCGTCCCTGTCGGCCAACTGCCCTCTCTTGGCCATGGACTGGGCATCCTGAGGGATTCTGAGTCACGGCTTTTTTTGCTCTTCTAATCCAGCTGCGCCTGGGTTACAGTTTGCAGAAGAGGGTGAGGAATAGCTTTGGTTGTCACTAGACGCTGAAGTCGTCCATATGACTCCTCCAAGGGTTTCTAAGCACTTATTTCCAGAGGAACCTGCTGGCCACTGAAACCTGATCCGGAGAGTGGGTGATGGGAGTCTGCTTCTCCCAAAACATCCCCCCTCTGGGCACTCTCCCCTCTTCTCTTGTTACACCCAAGTAGCTCTAAACTGCTGGAGAAATCGTGCCGTGCCTCGGGTTTCTGGTGTCTGCCCTCACACCCTGTCCTCTTAGGGTCTGTCTATACTGCACGGAGTGACGGCAGCTTACCCCTGCTAGCCTTAACCTTGCTAGCATGGCTAAAAAGAGCAGCGAAGACCCCAGTGCAGGCTAGCAACACGTGTATGTACCTAGGGCTCCAGGCGGCCTTGTCCAGCCTGCACGGAAGCCCACACCACCATGTCTTCGCTGCTACTTGTAGCCGCTCTAGCTAGATTGAAGCTAGATGGGTAGGCCAAGCTGAGCTGCAATTACACCTCCAAGAGCAGTGTAGACCCTGAAACTGGTGCCAATGCCGTCTGTTCCAGGAGAGGCCGAACCATTTTCTTTTACAGTTAAAGTGCAGCTCACAGAGCACCCCTCCCCCCCCCACGCCCCGGTCCCTCCATTTTCTGCCTACCAGACTGCAGGGAGGGGAGAGTTTGGAGCTTCTGCTTCGTGGTGGGGTGGTGGAGCAAGGGGCTTCTGCCCTGAGGGGAGGGAGGCCTCAGGGCTTCGGCCCTGCCGGGCACGCCTGCAGGGGCTCAGAGCTTCAGCAGGAGCAGGGCTGAAGTCCTGAGCCCCAGTAGGCACTTCCTGCCTCTCTCGAACTTCTGAAGACTGTCATTTGCGGCTTGGAGGGTCAGTAAGTTGGGCCACCCCATGTCTATTCCCACCTCCCTCTGCTCCAGATAAGCTCATGCTGGTTCGTGCTTCACTGAGGCAGCAGGGAGAGTCCCTCCCGCAGCTCAGCCAGAATTCTTGCCCCGTCCAGCTCTGCCATGCCCAGGAAATGGGTTACGGATGTTCCTGATCTGCAGATTAATCAGGGACGTCAGTGTGCTTCCTGCGCTATCTGCCTAATGCCATTAAAGGAGTTAATGATCCCAGAGATGTTACCGAGCAGCAGAGGGCTCAAGAGGGCACAGGCCACTTCTCCTTCCCCACGGCTGATGCTCCAGACCTCACACACATGCCTCTTGGGGAGCCCTAATTTGGCTTTGCAGGCTGGTGCCAGCTTCAGTCCTCCAGTTGCTGAGGAATTAATGCCGCCTCTCCCCCACTGTGGCAAAGGGGCAGGATGATGGTAGTAGGTGAAGTCCATGGAGCAGGGTGGGTCCTACCATGGCACCAGGGAGGGGGCAGCCAAGTGACATTGGCCCATCATGGCACCAGGCGGTGCGGAGCTGATCGGCGTGAGGAAGCAAGGGGCAGCGATCATGATGACATTTGTGGGGGGGACGGGAGCCAGAAGGTCCCCGCAGTGACCCCCGGAGGAAGGCAGAGCCAAACAGTCCAGCCCCCGTGCAGCTGTGGGTTGGGCTGGGGAGAGCAGACCAGGCTGGACCTTCAAAAGAAAAACGAGATGCTTTTACTGCCGAGCTTCTCCTCAGTGCCAAGTTCTCAGAACTGCAGCCGACAGCGTTATGTAAAGCAGGCTGGCTGCGCTGGCTAATGTCTGTGAATCCAGGCCTGTGTCAGAGGCCCAGGCCTTAGCGCCGCTTTCTGTGTATGTGTGTGCGAGAGCCAAAGTCTTTGGGGACTCCATGAGGGAAGGCAGAGCCCTCAGGCACACACCCCCGCCCCTCTGCTGCCCCCTCCACATGTGGATTGCTCAGCACTGTTTACATATTTTCTCCTTGGTATCATTTCCACTGCATTTTCCCCATCTGCTCTGTGTGAGCCGCTCTGAAAGGCCTCTGTCTACCCTGGATTGGCCTGTGGTATTTGGTTTGGCTTTACGGTTATTCCCCTCCCTGTTTGTAATGGAGAATTCCCCAAAGCCATCTCCGTGGGCCGCTTTGTCCAGATTTCAAGGCGAGGCCCCTGATCTGGGCCTGGTATCTCTCATGTGTCAAGTCTGTGAAGAGCCTTGCCAAATAAACCTTCTTCCCAGGATGCAGTGCTGCAACATGACGAGCTGCTAATGCCGTGTCAGGGCTGATACTTTACTGCACCACATTTCCCTCTATGTTCCAGAGGCCTGCACCAGGCTGAATTCCAGCCCCTCTTTTCCCGCCCCCTCATGTTGTCCTGTCTCCCCCCAATCTGACTCTCACGTCCATCCCATCCCAGCTACATGCACACTGTTCCCACGATTCCAGCTCCTTTCTTTCAATATCTGCACCCATTGCAAAAACACCATAGAGGTTTGTCATTTTCAACTGAACGCTGAAGATTCTGCTGCCATCCTGTCATTATTATTGGCTCGGTATTATTTCCAATGGTGCCCATGCCGTCCGGGGTGCAGTACGCATGGGGGGAGGAAGGCATAGGCCCTGCCCCAATGAGATCACTTGTTAAACAAAAACTATTCAGTCAGTTAGCACCCCCCCACTCCCCCCCATAGCAGGCTTACCCATCCTTAGAGGAAAGGATGACCTGGGGGTTAAGGGACACACTGGGAGGAAGCAGATTTAGATTCAATACCTGGTTGGCCACAGATTTCTGGTGTCACCTTGGGCAAATACTTACTCTCTCGGTGGCTTGGTTCCCCAGCAGAAGAATGAAGATAATAATATTTCTTAGTCTGTTTATATTGTCAGCCCTTCAGGGCAGGGAATGTCTCTTGCTGGTGTTCGTACAACACCGAGCACTAGGCAGCCCCGATTTTGGGGCCTCTGTGCACTAGTGCAATATGAATAACCTCCCCTCACATGTATCTTAGAAGCATTATCTGAGCATTCGCTTGAGATAAGGTGACCAGAAATGAACACAATATTCCAAAGGGGAGGGTGTATCGTTGATTTATATACTGACATTACAAATAGTTCCAGTGTTATATCTATCACATTCCTTATGCATCCTAACATTTTGTTTGCATTTTGGTCAAATTGTTCTTTGTAACATGCATTTGTCCACATCGAATTTCATCTGCCATGTTGCTGCCCATTCACCTACTTCTATTAGGTCCCTCTGAAGTTCCTCACAATCTTGTCTAGCCTTGATTAACAAAAATAATTGTGGGGCCTTTTCAGATTTGGTTATCTTACCATGCACCCCTTTTTCTAGATCATTAATAGAAATATTTAACCATTGGGCCTAATACAGAACCTTGGGACAGCCCATTGTTAACCTTGGGCCATGCTGGAAAATGACCATTTATTCCTATTCTTTGTTTTCTGTCTCTTAGTTGATTTCTAATTCATGATGATACTTTGCTTTTCACCCCAAGGCTATTTAGTTTCTTTAATAACCTCTTGTGAGGAACCTTTGCTAAAGGCTCTGGTTTAAAGAATCATAGTAGATTAGAGAGGCATGATTTTCCTTTAAGGTTGCCATGCTGGCTTTCCCTTATCATAGAATCATAGAATATCAGGATTGGAAGGGACCTGAGGAGGTCATCTAGTCCAACCCCCTGCTCAAAGCAGGACCAATCCCCAACTAAATCATCCCAGGCAGGGCTTCATCAAACCTGACCTTAAAAATCTCTAAGGAAGGAGATTCCACCACCTCCCTAGGTAACCCATTCCAGTGCTTCATCACCCTCCTAGTGAAAAAGTTTTTCCTAATATCCAACCTAAACCTCCCACACTGCAACAACTTGAGACCATTACTCCTTGTTCTGTCATCTGGTACCACTGAGAACAGTCTAGATCCATCCTCTTTGGAACCATATTTCATTAATCTATGTATTTTAAAATTCTATTTTTAAATTATCATTTCAGCCCAATTCCCTGGTATGAAGTAAGGCTTACTTGTCTGTAATCTCCAGGGTCACCTCTAACATCCTTTTAAAATTCCCACCCTACATCCCCTAGAAAAGTAGCTGATTTAATGATTTTAAAGAGTAGCTGATTCAAATGATGTATGATTTGCATATTTTTATTAACAGCCCTTTGGCCAAGTTCCTCAAAGGTATTTAGGCACCTACATCAATGGGAGTTAAGTGCTTAAATACCCAAGGATCTGGGCTTTCAAACATAAGACCCTTCAGAGGTCTTGGGTATAACCATCTGGGTATAACTCATTCTTTAATTTACAAGTTTGCTCCAGGAGCACCTCCTCTTTTGACACAGTTTCTTACAGCATCTCATCTTTATTACCTGGAAAAAAGCAGATGTCCCCTCACTGTCCCTTGTAGTGAAGATTGAGGAAGAGAAGTCACTGAGTTTCTCTTTCCTTATCCTCCTCCATTGCTCCCTTTTCTCCTGGTCAGCAGACCCACTGATGTGGAAATTAGAAGAGAGGAGAATTGGTTTGATAAGATCACAGCCCAGGCTGGTAGGTCTTTACCTGAGGGTATAGGATTAAAAACCTGCTCTACCCAATGCTGTATGATTAATGCCACTTTACTCCAATGAATCACTTCCAGTGGGGTGTATGTTTTACACCATTTGAACAGCAGGGTTGTATTTCTGCTACAGGTATAAAGCGCTGCACAATTTATACTCACACTCCCATGTTAAAACATTTACACTCTTTATTGGATGCTTTAGGATTTATACCCCCTTTGCCCATGACTCAGGAAACTGTACTGCTGGTCTGGGGGCCAAGCTAGTGTTTATTGTTATCAGAAGTGATCTTACCCCACAGTGATTTCTTACCAGAGGAGGGGGGGTTGGGTGGGGAAGCTGTTTTCTCTCAAACACCCAGGATCAATGAATCTTTAAACAGGAGGAATTATTTCCCAGAATAGCAAATGTTTGTGAAGAGGTTTAACTTTAAGAATATGTGACAGCTCATCAAATGAAGAAGTGAAATGTTTTGCTGGAGGTGCAGAGAATGCTAAACGGCTCTCCCTGCTCAGAAAGGGAAGAACAGCCTGACTGGAGTGAATCTGTCCAAATAGACCCTCCTGGGTATACAACCAAGCTGCAAATCAGCTGGGCTTAATGAGAGAGAGAAAATCCTCAGAGCGGTCCAGGGATTTTTAAGAATGAGCCCACTGCCCATCTTACTATCCTGGAAGGAGGCTGGGCTTTGGTTTTTAACAAACTGCGGCAACTTTTACCTGAACATCACCAGAAAAAAACTCTTTACCTACCTGTCTGTCTAGGCTCTGATATTGGTGCCCATCACTGCCATCTCCTGCTGTCAACACTGTTTATAGGGAAGGGGAGCTGAAGCCTCACGCAGCAAAATTTCCTTTTTTTTTTTTAATCTGCTTCTGTTTCAGGCTCCCTTTCATCAGAGACCACATGAAAGCCAAAACAATCCCTGTCTGTCATGCAGAGAAAACTTGGCGAAGTACATTCCACTGACTCTATTGAACGCCCTGCGTGCTCAAGCCCTGCACGGGAATGAGGAACAGTGCACCCCACCCTTCGCCCTCCCGGGGGAATCAGGTACAACCCCTCCCCCCTTCACCCTGCGTGGGGAACCAGGTACAGCCCCCCTTCACCCTCCCAGAGGAACCAGGTACAACCCCCCTTTCACCCTGTGTGAGGAACCAGGTACAGCCCCTCCTTCACCCTGCGTGGGGAACCAGGTGCAGCCCCCCCCCTTCACCCTGCGTGGGGAACCAGGTGCAGCCCCCCCCCTTCACCCTGCGTGGGGAACCAGGTACAGCCCCCCCTTCACCCTCCCAGAGGAGCCAGGTACAACCCCCCCTTCACCCTGTGTGGGGAACCAGGTACAGCCCCCCTCCCATCGCCCTGCGTGGGGAACAAGGTACAGTGCCCCCCCGCCCTTCCCCCTGTGTGGGGAATGGGATACAGCCCCCCCCCATCGCCCTGCGTGGGGAACGGGATACAGCCCCCCCCCCCATTGCCCTGCGTGGGGAACGAGATGCAGTCCCCCCTCCCATTGCCCTGCATGGGGAACGAGATACAGCCTCCCTCCCATCGCCCTGCGTGGGGAATGAGGTATAGCCCCTTCGCCCTGTGTGGAGAACAAGGTACAGTGCCCACCAGCCCTTCGCCCTGCGTGGGAAACGAGGTACAGCCCCCTCCCCCGCCCTTCGCTCTGTGTGTGGAATGAGATACAGCCCCCCTGCCCTTCCCTCTGTGTATGGAACGAGATACAGCCACCCGCCCTTCGCTCTGTGTGTGGAACGAGATACAGCCCCCCCCGCCCTTCACCCTGCATGGGGAACGAGATACAGCCCCCTCTCCCATCGTCCTGCATGGAGAACAAGGTACAGCGCCCCCCCGCCCTTCGCTCTGTGTGGGGAACAATGTACAGCCCCTTCACCCTGCATGGGGAAGGAGGTACAGCCCCCCTGGCTCCCCCCCCCATCGCCCTGCATGGGAAACAAGGTACAGCCCCCTCCTGCCCTTCGCCCTGCATGGGGAACGAGGTACAGCCCCCTCCTGCCCTTCGCCCTGCATGGGGAACGAGGTACAGCCCCCCCGTCCTTCACCCTGCATGGGGAACGAGGTACAGCCCCCCAGCCCTTCGCCTTGCGTGGGGAACAAGGTACAGCGCCCACCCACCCTTCTTTCTGTGTGGTGAATACGGTGCAGCCCCTTCATCCTGCATGTGCAGGCTCTCCCCTGGGGAATACCAAGCATGCTCCATGCGTTACTAACCACCTCTCTGTTGTGGGGCAGCAGCTGCGGCTGCAAAACCTCCGTGAAAACTGGAATACAAATTGGCATTGAGCCCCAAGGGGCCAAAAGACAGGGTCCCACTCTGCCCTGCGTCCGGCCTGCAAACTCGGGCCCTGAGGCTCTGCGCACGTTTGGTAGAGCCCAGGCAGTGCAGCCTCCCCGCATTGCAAAGTCTTTGGGTATCGTACCGTGTGTGTGTGCGTGTGTGTGGTGTCATTTACCTGCTGTAAAACACTGTGGACACCGTGACAGCGGGCTGTAAAGAACATTGCCAGGGAGGGAGGAGCGGGGCTGATACCGATTAGGCAGGAAATGGCTCTCTGTGGATGGCATCCGTATGGGGAAGCTGATAGATTTGGCGCTTTGCAGGCACTGCTCGATGGATCCATTGATGCCCTGGCAGCAAAACAGAACTTGGCTAGCCGATTCCCTGCCAGAAGCCTAACCGAAGCCTGCTCGGTTGGTCTTTATTAACACCTTCCTCCAGTGGCACCCACTCCCCAGACCTGCCAGCTCTGGGGTAAGGCTGGGCGGCTTTAAAACCCACCTCCGATCCCTGCTTTCGTTGGCTGCAGCAGGTTGCTGTAACGGGACAGCCTTTTGCAAAAAAACTCGTGCTGTGGCCATCGCGGCAGGTTTGTTCCCTTTGAAGACGCGGCGAGAAATCTGTTAGGAGTTTAGGAAAGCAGGAGGGCAATGCGCCGAACAGCCTGAGTCCTTGGGATGGAAAAGCTCTGGAAAGAATCAGCGGGTCAGTGAGCTGGGAAACCACTTCTACATTGGAGACAGATTGGGAATGGAAACACAGATAAATGGGCTGGATTTCCTCCCAGCGGCTGCCCGCAGCTTTTCCTCCTCTGCTGCGGATCTTTATGTTGCTCGTCGTGTCCTTTAATTTTACGACACATAGTTCATGCAAACTCTGGCAGTGTGCTGCCCTTGGCAGCCTGCCAGAGCAGCCTGTGCCAATGCTGGTTTGGTGACACCATCTAGGCTGGCCTCAGGGATGCATTCAAGGCTGGGGGCCTTGTCTGCAAGCAGGATCTAGGGATGTGTGTGGAGAATTTCCCTGCGGATGATTTGCATGACCTTCCAATCACCCCATCTCACCTTCCTCTCCTCCTGCGTCCCTCCCCTTCCAGTGGATAGCAAATTAGATCCGAGTGTGCATAGATCATGGCTTCCAAAAAGGCCAGGCCAGTTTGAGGCTGCATGCATGGAGGTGTTGCTTCATGGGACCGAGATAATAATATTTCCTCTCCACATAGCTGTGGGGCAAATGCACCTGGGACATGGGCCAGATTCCCTGCAAGTGTAAACATGTGTCGCTCCTTTGAAATCAGTGGCATTACGTTAGCTTACACGTGTGAAACAGATGAAGGGGGATTGCAAGGGGAGCCGGCTGCATTTGCTGAATTTGGAACCTGTTCTATACCAGTCAGTCCTGGCTCCGGTGTAGATTAGAGCCTCCTGTAGACGTGCACCTATGCTAGGGGCTGTGGAGGGTGGCATAGGAGCTGGCTATGGTGGCTCTGTGTTCGCGGACGTCTTCCCCGTGCTGGGGGGAGCTAGTGACTTTCCACTCCCGTTATGCCTGTGAGAATCTGGCACATTGTGTTTAATTCCAGATACCTCCCTACCCGGAAGATATTGGCAAACTAGAGGGAGCTCAGAAGAGAGAAACAAATATATAGGGGGTTGGAGGGTCTGACTTGAAAGTCGGGGTTTGGGTACATCTTGTTTTTGCTAAGTGATGACTAAGGGAGACGCAACAAGTATCTGCAGACACCTAGGAAGGCAAGCGTTATTGAGTGTGGATATGGTGGTATAACGAAGAGTAATGAGATGCAGTGAAGTTCTTGGGTTACACTGAAGTCTGTAGAACTCAGTTGTAGAGTCATCTCCCACCAGAGCCGGCAGAGAACGCTACTACAACAGGCCGAGCTGGGGCTGGGCTAGTGTCCTCTCTAGCGTCTGTGGAAGAGGCAACTGGAGCCTGTTGGAAAGGGTGTTTTTCTTTGCTATGTTTGCTGCTGGATGATAGAGAAAGGTCCTGGTCCCCAGGAGCTTACAGGGCTAAAACTGACAGCAGAGTTCAGACAGCAATGGCTTGTCTACACCTAACCTCTCAGTCCAGCCTGTGCAGCTCTATTGGTGGCAATAACGGTGCAAGTACTAGCACAGGGAAAACTCATGTTTTTGCGGGTATGTTGTCTAACTCAGCTCAGACAAACCCATCTAAGGTAAAATGCCTGAGCTTTGTCTACCATAGCACTATCACCGGTTGACAGGTCCGGGTTCAGCCAGGGTAGCTGCATCCTGATCTGCTGAGGAGTGGAGGGTCCAATCTCAACCATCACCATCCTCTCTATTACTCAGGCTCACAACCTACGCATCTCCTCTCTCACCTCTTCCCCCGCACCTCTGCATCCATGGAGTCCCCATCATCCCATACAGCTTCCCTGTGGCTGCACCATTGCACGGTTCCCATCACTGTCTCTGGTTTCAGTGTGATGTGTCTGTATCGAAACCGGTGATTACGAGTGTCACATACACAGGCTCTTGAAACAACCACACACTCTTGTGACAAGAGGTGAGCTAAGTAAATATCAATCTTGAAACAGCCCACAGTTATGGCCAACTAGATGACTAAAATACAGTCCTTGGAAGGCCCTGCAGCCCTGTACTTGGCCCATTGCATTAGTCACAGACAGAGCTGCCGAGCTAGTATGCAGGCCACGGCCCCTCAGCTGGAAGCCAGCATTGTAACTTCCCTGCCGTTATTTCCAAGATGACTTATTTCAGATTTTTTATGATGCTTACAAATTGGGCCACATTTTAAAACCTAATTCAGGTGCCAAATGGCTTTAAATGTGTGTGATTTTTACAGAGCCACATCAAATATTTTTAACAGTTGGTAAATTTCAGTGAATCAAGCTCTGCGTAAAAGACAAGGGATGGACATCAAGAAAGAAAACCGGGAGCATAATGGAACATAAATGGAACCAAAGGGCTCTTTGAAATAGAGGCTGAATTTGAAAATAAGTGTTTCTTCCAGCCACGAAAAGCTGGAGAGTTACAGTAGATCCTGTAACATGTAAAAACGTGTGGAAGGCCAGGTGTGCTTCGGAGTATCAGCCTGCATCTGTTCTCTCTGGAA
This sequence comes from Malaclemys terrapin pileata, assembly GCF_027887155.1. Lineage (NCBI taxonomy): Eukaryota > Metazoa > Chordata > Testudines > Emydidae > Malaclemys > Malaclemys terrapin. Next base: position 98,007,948 of record NC_071513.1, read on the forward strand.
AATCCACCGACAAGGGCTGAGATCTTATTTGAGACAAACAGAGCTAAATCCTGCCCTCAGACACGCGTATGCGCGTCCTCTAGTAGCCAGTGACAACCGGGGATGCATATCTGAGCAGCAGCGTTTAGCCGATAATTCCCAGCATCCCCGTCAACAGTTTCTTACTGAGTTATGTGACAAAAACCATCTCTTGTAAGTTGAATTTGTCTTTCCTGGCGGCTGATATATTTTATCCACCAGAGGCATGAATCCTCGGTTTGTCTTTGTGGCACCTGGGATGAGCAGTCCTTCTTCCAGGAACCACTCCTGTTTTGCAGGACTGATTCAAGATTAGTTTGTTCAGCCAGGGCTAATATGAGTATCTGGATGGCTCCCTCAGAGGCTGGTTTCTGACCCCCTGCCATGGGCCATCAGTGTCATGAAACCCTGTTCTCGTGGGGGGATGAGGTGGGGATGGGTCCTGCCTTTCGGTGCTGGGATCTGGGAAGCCAGTCATTTGAGGTTTTTAAGGTCAGGCTTGACAAAGCCCTGGCTGGGATGATTTAGTTGGGGAGTGGTCCTGCTTTGAGCAGGGGGTTGAACTAGATACCTCCTGAGGTCCCTTCCAACCCTGATACTATATGATTCTATGATTCTATGACTGAATCAAAATTCAATACATAAAAGACCCATGAAAACTCAGCAGGAAGTTTGCCTTCAAAAGTGAGAAATCAAGCCAAGTAGATGAAACGTAGCTAATGTGTGTTCTAAAGTATCCTACATCAAGGGACCGTGTGAGTCATCCAGCCTGAAACCTGCATGGGCAGGACTCTTCACCAGCATCTTAACCCTTCGTCCCTAAGGAGCACGTTTGCCAGCAGTCCCATTTTGGCTGGCACTATCCCAGGTTTTGCCATGCCAGGTCAGTTCCAACCAAAGTTCCCGGGGCGGTGGCCTGATCTATTCAAAAGCGGCGCTGCCAGCCTCCTGCCACTAGGAGCAGCTGATTGGCGCAGTGGATGGGCCCATTGGAGACTGCTAGCAATACCCCAATCCAGCTAATACGCTCGCATGAGTGAAAAGGTCACCCCAACAGTTGCAGTTGAAAGATGTTGGGAACCTATCTTGGGGGGGGGGGACTCTTAGCATAACACACAGAGCAAGACTTCTCAGCAAGTAGGGCTGATGCTCTCAGTTACCTGTGTGTCTTTTCCTTCTTCTGTGCCATGCCAATGGTGTGGGGTTATAAAACACCAACTGCCTACATCTACCTAGAGCACAGCCCCTGCTCCTGCTACTTCATCATGGTGTAAGGTCCCAGATGTTTTCCAACGTGGGGGGACATACAGCTTTAGCCCCGCAAGACAATCAGAGACTGATTAGTGACTGTCACAGGCAGGCTGGCCCTTGGAGAAGGGTCAGACCCAGCCTCGCCGGTGACAAATCAGCCATCTTCCCAACTGAGCCTGATTGGCTAAGGATCAAATGGCCCCGTACGGATATTAGACCCAGCTGGGAAGGAAGGGGTCACAGGGTGCCTATAAAGAGTGAGCGAGTGCAGTTGGCAGGGGAAGCTGCAGAAGGGTGGCTGGCTCCACTGGGAAGCCCTGGAGAAGGGTCACTCCCAGGCAGGTGGCCTGGCAGAGGACTGAGGAATTGAAAGAGGGAGACAGGCTCCTGCAGTAGGCACTGAAGCAGGAAGGAAGGACAGGGTAGGGTGACCAGATGTCTCGATTTTATAGGGCCAGTCTCGATATTCAGGGCTTTGTTGGCACCTATTATCCCCCACCACTCCCGTCCTAATTTTTCACACTTGCTATCTGGTTGCCCCAACAGAGAGGCAAAGGGGGGCTGAGGAACTGGTTTGTGTTAGAGGTTTTGTGTTTGGAGAATAAAACTGCACCTGGAAAATGACTCTGGGTGTAACAGTGAGTCCTTCATGGGCTGGGGAGACAGGGCAGCCACCTCCAGTGCCAATTCACTCAACGCTGAGGCACAGACACTCACTTCCTTAGAAACCAGTGGTGAAGAGACACTAGCTTGTAATCATGAATGGGCAGGCGCTCAGGTGAGGTGTAGTGTCCAGTCGGGAACTGGAGGGGCTGGCATGGAGTCTTATATTTAATACTTTCATTAGGGAGTTGAGGAAGGTGGAGATTCAACCATGATCAGATTTGCCAACACCAGCCACATCAGATGGGTTACAAACACAGGAGCACAGGATCCAAGGACACAGTAACCTGGACAGAATAAACCAGCAAGTAGTCAGATGAGATTCAGCATGAATAATTATGAAATAGAGGGAATGACCCACCCAGGTAACACAGGAGAAGACTAGGGCTACCTGGAAAGCATCGAGCCTTAGCAATACCGCCAGTGAAGGGTGCTCTAGCAGCAAAAGTGTCTTACTGTTGAGCTAGGCAGGTTTTGTTTTGCTGGTGAGGCCAGGCCAGTTCAGAACTGAGTTGCAAACCCAGGGCCTATAGTGGTGAAGGCAGCAGAGTTGCTAGTTCACCTAGCAAGGGAGCTGAGCAAGCTCTTCCATCCTGCCATGGGGCTGGGACCAGATGACTACGGGCATCAGCATCTTCACACAAGCACGTGCTAAGCTTCCCAGCAAAAAAAGGCATTTTCCAGCCCGCTGCGAACTGAAAGTCCCCTATCATTCAGACTCACACAAAGGACGCTGGTAGAAGACTGACGGAGGGTATTTGGCAAGTGAAAAAGATATAGATGAGCGTTAGAATTGGTTAATTGGAATCAATTACATACAGTAATGGCAAAGTTCTTGGTTCAGGCTTGTAGCAGTGATAGAATAAACTGCAGGTTTAAAATCAAGTCTCTGGAGTACATCCTCAGCTGGGATGGGTCATTCAGTCCTTTGTTCAGCGCTTCAGTTTGTAGCAAAGTCCCTCCAGAGGTAAGAAGCAGGATTGAAGACCAGATGGAGATGAGCCTTTTATAGTCTTTTCCAGGTGTAAGAACACCTCTTTGTCCTTACTGTGGAAAATTACAGCAAAATGGAGTCTGGAGTCACATGGGCAAGTCCCTGCATACTTTGCTGAGTTACAAGGTGTATCTAGGTTGACCAGACAGCAAATGTGAAAAATCGGGACGGGGGTGGGGGGTAATAGGAGTCTATATAAGAAAAAGACCCAAAAATCGGGACTGTCCCTGTAAAATCAGGACATCTGGTCACCCTAGGTGTATCTGCCTTCTCTCAATGGGTCAGTTGTATAGCTGATGGTCCTTAATGGGCCATCAAGCAGGCTAGGCAGAGCTAACACCAACTTGTCTGGGAGGTCTCCCAGAAGCATAGCATAAGTTTGAAATACAGACAGTTTAGAGCCAATATTCATAAGTTCAACTACAAAATGGATACACACATATAGACCGCATAATCATAACCAGCAAACCATAACCTTGTCTTAGACACCTCATTTGACCCCCTTTATACAAGATTTGGTGCCACTACAGGACTTTGGTTGCAACCATGTTCTATATGGTCCCAGTTCAAGTCAATAACGTGACACCAGGCACTGTGTTTTATTAGGCAGAGGTTTGCACTGGGCTACTGGGCACATTTTAAACCAGATGTTGCAGAAGGGGGCTGGGGTGGGGAATCTGGTCCCCATGTTTTAAGGAGAACTTTGAGAACATATAGAAAAAGCAACACAGAGAGGGAGGGAGACGCTAGGAGAGCTATGTTTATCTAGTCCAGGAAAGATGACTCTGTGTGTGCCTCCCTAGGAGGTATCAGTACCAGCTATGTGATGTGCACCAGGAGAGCTCTCCTCTGCCTACACATCGTTTGTGCCCAGCTGGTGGAAATGCCATTGGCAAGATAAGGACAGTGAATCCATGTCTTCTGCCCTGGATTACCCAGAGCAGAGAGAGACCATCTCATATGCAGGGCCTTGGATGGTTGTTCTATCACTGCCCCATACTGAAAGCACGTGGATGGGAAGAGTCTGGCCTCACTGGTGGTACCACAGGGAATAAAGAGTTATTATTACATAGCTATAAGGCACCGAGCACAGTGGTATCCGCTGCACCCAGATGCTGGAGTTTTCACTAGCAGATAAAACATGACTGTAAACTGGGTATCCATTCTCCCCCTCCAGCAGGGGCCTGACCTCATCACTGAGCTCCCTCCACCCCAGCCTGAATCTGACCCCCTCAGTGGGTCTTTCTGCGGTTCATAAGAATTGCCAGACTGGATCAGGTCCAGTTCTGACGGTGGCAAACCAGGGGCCAGCTCATGCCAAGGACCCCATGTCTCAAATGAAAGTGGCAAACACATAGCTGGAATTAGTCTGACTCACCTGTGTATTAGTATTGTTCAAATAGGCATTAGAATTATAAAATTGTGCCTCCTGTTTAGACTGCATTGATTGCTTGCAAGTTACTGCATGCATTAATCTCACTTATCACATCGGTATCCCATGTTATAGGTAATATTTGTGTGTTTGCAATGTAAACCTCTGTATCTGTGTAAATCACCACACAGCAAAGAGACATGAACTAGTGTGAAATGCTGATTTCCAACAGGAATTTTTTTTTTTGTTCTTCCCAACAGAGAAGGCCCATTGACACCAGAGAAACTACTGTGGAACATCAGAGGACAAAAGACTTTGTTGATTGCTTCCCCCCGACACACAGATGCCCCCAGACCGCCATGAAGAGGAGACCTGCTAATGAATTCCTCCCATCAGCTAAGTGTGCAACTCAAAGCAGAAGAGAGAAGAAATAAAAAGCCCTAACAAGGAGGAACTGTATCTCTTTTCAGCTTGGACTCTGGGGGATGGGGGGCAAGATTTCTAGGCATAAGCAAGGGATCCCCAACTACTTAGCCTATGTTAGTCTTAAGGGACATATAGACCTTGTGTATTTATAGGAGCTTCTATTACCTTTGAAACTTAAGACTGTTACTCATTCTCCCGTGTGTGTGTGTGTGATTGCCTGCTTTAATCTTGTAAATAACACTTATTTCCTTTTTCTAGTTAATAAATCTTCAGTTAGTTTATTGTAGGTTTGGCTACAAGCATTGTCTTTGGTGTGAGCTCTAAGGGGCTATTGACCTGGGGTAAGTGACTGGTCCTTTGGGACGGAGAGTAACCTGGATATTTTTGTGATCTGGGGGGGTAAGGGACCATCTATCACAAAGGCAAACTTCCCAGGGTGGTGAGATAGACCAAAGTGCTCAAGAGGACTGTCTGTGATTTCAGGTGAAGGCTATTATAGCGCCTGAAAGGATTACACGTAATAAATGTTTGGTGAAATCTAAGTACAGAACTCAGAGCCAATGTGGGGTTTGTGCCCTGCTTCGTAACAGTCTGCCCTGAGGTTGGTACTCATGCACTTGAGTTACCCCAGGCAGTCTGACACCAGTATTGTGGCTCTGACAGTGACCAGCAACAGCTGCTTCAGAAGGTGTAAGAGCCCTGCAGGAGCAGATGTGGGATAATCTGCCCCCCCTCCCACCCCCGCAGAGATAGCAGGCTGCCTTTCAGAACAGTAGAACCTTTGCTAAAGAGAGCATTTCTGCTCTTGGCCCAGGGGAGTGGCTGCTTGAGACCTGATGGGGCTCTCCCGTCTTTAAAAGCTCTGGAATGAGAACTGCAGACAGGTCCGCACGCGGGGAGCGGAGCATGACGGTTCTCGGTGCTGGGGAGCTAACAAGGCACTCACAGGAAGCTGTTTTTCTTTCTGAATGGTTTTTCATTGCTCCTCTCAAAGGGGTGGAGCCAGCTCATCTCCTTCGAGAGGGAGACTGCGAGAGAGTATGACAGAAACGGCATGAATCTGCGGCATCTCTCACCTTGGCTGGAGCTGGCTCCTTCGGTGCTGGGGGCGGGAGGAGAGAATCGCCCCTCAGCCCAGCTCGAGGAAGTTTTGTGGCAGATCCTGAAGTCATCCCCATCCCTTCTGAAAGCAAGCGAGGCAGCTGAAGACGGCTGCTGTTGGTAAGAGCCCAGCCAGGCTCCAGCATAAGGAAGTGATTGAAGCTTTCATGATCTGTTTAACTGGTGACATATGTTTCCTGCCGGCGAGCCAGTGCTGCATGCCGTCTGTATGAGATATGGCAATGCTTTGGGTTCTCGCTTGTACAGGGAACTTCCCTGCCTGCCTCTGAACGCTCCAAGAAGAGATGGCCCCATCCCAGCAGCCAGCTTCATTTGGCTGTGGACTGATGGGCTGCGTGTGGGAAGGGGAAATGACTTGCACCACGAAGGGAAAGAAACGTGATGAGACCAGCCCATACGCAGATGGTATCGCTCCGGTTTTTAAAGATCCATCAAGTGTTGCCCTTGAACTCCCACTGTAGGCGACTCAGTGGATGTGAGGGGTGCAGGGTATGATAGCAAAGCTGGCACAGGAGGAGCTGGGGGTAAAGGACGAGTAAGGGAAAGGCAGGAAGCAGGCAAGGGGAAACAGGAAATGCAGAGCGGTTTGTTAGATCCCTTTCATTTACCTCTTTATCGCTCTCTCCACGTTCTCATACTGAATCCCATCACTGTCGGATCAGAAAAGGCAACAGAGAATTTCTGTCAATTACAGAAAAATCCAACCAGGGGATCTGGACTTCTTGGAGAATTATAGGGCAGTTGAACCTGGAGGAGGAGGCTGTTTATATCCTCGCAGGGCCCCAAACATACTAAACACTTTTGTAACACAGAGGAACACATTCTCTGCCCTGAAGAGCTCAGAGTCCAAGGAGACAAAGAGAGGCTGCAGGAAAGGGATACAACTTACAAGCAGATGTATCAGGAGCAAGAGGGCAGGAAATAGAGCATGACTTATTAGTTCTGCTTGGCCTTTTTAAGTTAAAGACACTAGATTCCCCTGTCCCATCCTTCCTCCACCTTTTAACCCCCTCATCTCGTCCTGTAGCAGCCCCTAGCTTTGGTCCCAGTCTCCTTAAGCCCCTACCACCCATCATTTGACTGCCTCAGCCTGCATGAAATTGCTCGTCTGGTAAATTAATGTAATAAGTGGAGGTCTTGTCAAGTAAGTTCTTTTAGGCGTTGCAGAAGAAATGAGAAAGACAATCAATATAGATCAGGTCCTGGCTCAGGAAGGGTGTTCCCTGCATCAAGGCAGCATGGCAGACGGCATGGAGATGGTATTGGGCGGAGGGGACAAATGGATTAACGAAGCTGACCTCAATGAGAAGAGAGGAGGAGGCACAAGAGACAAGGGAGAGCATACGTGAAATGAGGATAAGAAGCTTGAGCTGGGTGTGATGGAGGAGGGCAGACCAGTGGAGGGGTTCAAAACAGAAGGCTGATGTGCTCAAAAGGACAGGCAAGACTGCACTTTGTACGAACTAGGTGCAGACGGGAGCACGATGTGGGCATCAAACAGGAGGGCGGGGTACAGTAATCCAGACAGGGGATGATGAGGGCATGGAGGGGAGTCTGAGCCTTGAGAATAGAGAAGAAATACCAGGTTTCAGGGATGTTCTAAAGCAAGAAGCAGCAAGATTTGGACACCACCTGGGAGTAAGTAAAGAGCGACTATATGAAGATGATCCCAGGTTTTGGGCCTGAATGACCAAGAGAATGGCCTGTGATCAGCATTGATCAAGAATGGGGAAAGAGAGGAGGTTCCTGTGACCAACAGCAATCCAGAATGGGGGAGGAAGAAATGTTCCAAAGGGATGGCCAGGGGCCACAGGATGGGAGAAAGGCCCACCAAAGAAGAGGTTAATGGAAGAGGCAGAAAGGTAGGAGGAGAACCAGGAGAGGTCACGAGAGGAAAGGAAGAGGGAGTTGTCAGACCTTTCTCCTTGACTGATCATGTCGTAAGCAGCAGAGAGGATGAGGATGGAGTAGAGGCCTTGAGACATAGACAGGAAGAGGCCATGGGCTTCATTGGAGCAAAGGTGGGGGGGCACTAGACGGTTGAGGATCCAGAATGAATTTGAAGAAGAATTGGAGAGAATGGCTGTAAAACCTGTGTGTGAGCATGGAGATGAGGGGAAGAAAGGAGCGGGGGAGATATTATGTGTGATTATACAGTACAAGAAAGCCCCAAGTTGTCTCTCGGTTAGGATGTTCATTTTGTGGAATCCTAGAATTTCACAAAGCACCAACAATCTGTTGGATGCTTTGCGGACAGCAAAACAGAAAAAAGCCAATGGATTCTCATCCATTAGTCAAGACTTTGGCTTTAGTCTGACTTCAACCCACATAATAAAATGAGTCCTAGTCCATAGGTATCTGAGACCTCAGATAAAAAGTTACACCACCCCCATATTGGACTTGCTCGATAGCTAAATGATAGCAAGAGGGAAAGCCTCCAAGTTGGGCAAAGGAACAGGATCTTCTCATGAAAGACCTTCTCTAACCTTGGAGCTAGAATTGTTCACATGACACTTGAGTCAGAAGACAGACCCGTGGGAGGCGCAGTTCTCTAGCATTTTGATGAAGTACAGTTGTTATAGCAAGGCAAAGGGTGTCTGGCAACTTGGTTTATTGAATGAAATTAAGTGTTGTGAGCACTGTCAATCAGATAACTGTCAGCACGTCGGGCTTTTGCCTGTTAGTAGTATTTATTATTGCTCCGCCTGTTTCCAGTTGCTCTGTTGGTTTGTTTGAAAAGCTTGTATTTTCTTTGGGGAGAATAATCTGGTTCAGGAAGGCGGTTGTTTCTTGCTTACTGCTGCTGTTTTTTAATATGTAAGTTGGTTTTTTTTATTTTAATTAAAAAAAGAATCATGTCCTATAGCAGTCTCTTTAGTAGATGCTTTTATCCCTGTATTACTTCTGTATTCTGCTGGTTTATTTGGAAGTTGAAAGGCACTTCTCGTAGCATGAAAAACTTATCACTTACAGAGCACATTTCATAGCCAAAGCACTTTGCGGACATCAGGCCGGATTCATCTGCAGGCTTCCAGAGGGATGAATTTGGCTCATTACTGTATATAACAGATCTAACTCATAAGTGTAGTCTGAGGTCTCCATTTTTCTGGTTCTTTCTTTGTGAATCAGACCCCCTATTGTAATAACACTGATGTGGGGGTACTGAGCTGACCAAATTATCCCTGGGTTGGTTTTCTTGCATTAAGAATCCAGTTTTCATAGATTCATAGACTGTAAAGCCAGAAGGAACTATTAGCTCATTTAATCTGACCACCTGTAGAGCACGGACCACTAAAGTCCACCCTGTCACCCCTGTATTGGGTCCAATCACTTTTGTTTGGCTCAGGAATGCCTTCCAGATTTGAAGACAGCAAGAGGTGGAGAATCCACCACTTCCCTTGCTAGTTTGTTCCAGTGGTCATGTGAATTTGTGTGGCTTCAGCAGATTAATTGCACCATAATCAATGTATAAATACAGCCTGCAGGGGCGTGATGGGGTGTCCACCCCACACAAGGCAGAGCAGGTTAAATTAGGTTAGTTAACCAGAGAGGCTGCCCCTGGGGAAGGGACAGGGGTTGAAAGACTGACTGAGGATGGAGCCCAGCGGAGAAGGAATAGGCGGGCTGGTATAAAGCCAGGAAGTTGGCGGCAGAAAGGGGGCTACAGGGAGGGAGCTGGTAGCCACTCTCTGTACATTAGAGAGGGAAGGAAGGAAACCTAGGGGAGAGGGTGTAGGAAAAGGCTCAGGGAAACAGCAACAAGGTTTAAGACGCTGTAGAGCTTGGCTGCTGATTAGCAGGTCCCTGAGCCTGAACCCAGATAAGAGAGCAGGCCCGGGCTCCCCTACCAGCCACCGGGGAAGTGAAAGGAGAGGCTGCTTGAGACAGTTTGTAAGGAAAGACTTTTGATACCCTGGAAGAGGAAAAACACACAGTGACTTGGTTGGAGGGCCAGGCCAGGAAGGGAGAGCACCTGGAGTCTCGGAGAGCGAGAGACAGAGGCAGCAGGGCACGCATCAGGTGGCAGAAGGGGGCGTTGGACCAGAAAGAGCTAATCCCCAGCACAACCAGGAGGAGGCGCGCTAGCGGTGAACGGGACCCTGTGCCAGGATGTCTGGCTCTGCTGAACATCTCCCACCTGTTACCTTTTTGGCCCAGGTCATACGCTGTTACAGCGGGAATTGGTTTAGAGTCACAACGGAACGATCTGTCCCGTCTGAGGTCTTGTCTGCAGTTCAGGACTGCCCTTCTCACTGATCAGTAGATTGGAAGCTCTTTGGGATGGGGACCGTGTCTGCATCTGTGCCTTTGCCCAGCACCCAGCGCAGATCAGATAATACACTGCTCATAATATTTTCTGTTTGCTGCAGAGATCTGGAATGCTCTGTCTGGGATAGATAGAGCCAAATTGTCCCAGATATAACTCTGAGAGCTGCCTGAATAATTCATTACCAATTTTGGAAATATTTGTGCACTGAATAATTGCTTGTGAATAACTTTTTCTGTTGTTTGACCAGCTCCAGTAACTCAATTGACCTCAGCAGAGTTTAACTTGGCCCATATAATACATTTACACCTGGTTTTAGAGTTTGTTCTAACGAGCCTTTCACACCTGCCTCATTCCTAGCAGAAATTGGGCAGTGTGTAGTGAATGAGGCGAGGCCTGAGGCTGGCGTGCAGCTGGTGAGGCATTCGCTGCCAGGGCTGGCTAGTACATGAGGTGCTGGGTCTGGCTGGCGCCTGGTGCATGAGGCATTTGGGGCTGGCGCTGGCTGACCTGAGGCTGGCTGGCATGCAGTGCTTGAGCCATGAGGTGCCAGGGCTGGTTGGCGCTCATCACACGAGACGCTGAGCACTGGGGCGGGTAGGGGCGCAGCACGTGAGGTGTGAGGCACCCAGGCTGGCTGGCATGCAGTGCATGAGGCATGAAGCATCTGGGACGGTTGGCATGTAGCATGAGAGGCATCAGGTGCCGGGGCTGGCTGGTGCCGAAGGATGTTTGGCACTGGGGCCACCTGGCATGTAGTGTGATAGGCGTTCGGCACTAGGATTGGCTGGTGCTTAGTGTGTGAGGTGCCAGGATGGGCTGGCTTTCAGCATAGGTGGTGTGAAGCCCTGAGGCTGGCTGGTGCGCAATGTTTGAAGCGCCCGGGCCGGCTGACACTCAGTGCATGAGGCATAAGGTGAGGCACTGGGGCTGGCAGGCTCTGAGTGTCTGTGGTGTGATGCACCAGGGCTGGTGCAGCACACAAGGGGCCAGGGCTGGCTGGTGCACGGTGCAGGAGGGGTTCGGCACCAGGGCTGGCTGCCATGTGGTGCGTGAGACATTCAGTGCCGGGGCTGGCTGGCATGTCGTGTAGGAGACCCCAGGACTAGCTGGTGCCTGGTGCATGAGGCATTCAGTGCCAGGCTGGCTGGCGTGTGGCACATGAAGCGTTGGGTGCCTGGGACAGCCAGCATGCAGCATGTGAGGCGTTTGGAGCCAGGACTGGCTGTTACGTGGCAGGTGAGATGTGCGGCACTGGGGCTGGCTGGTGTGCAGCGTATGAGTTATGAGGCGCTGGGGCTGGCTAGTGCTCAGTGTCTGAGGCATGAGGTGCTGGGGCTGGTTGGCGTACCCCTGTCTGGCCCACAGTGCAGCTTGTGAGGTGCTGGGGCTGCTGGGTGTGTGAGACACAGGGGAATACACAGGACAGCGAGGTAAATGTTACCCAGTTACCCCATTCACTCATTTTGTCCATCATGCACACAAAGGGAAGGTATTCCTCCTTCTCCCATTGAATCAAGTCTCTGTCAGGGCGAGAAGCCCTGCCACGTCATCTGGTTCCCATCACGCACCATGGGTAAGGACTAGCGATCAGGCTAAGGAAGCCATTGCTATGCAGGGTCATGCAGGCCAAGGATCTCATCCCTGGAGGAGTTAATGCTCACCTGTGACATGGATAATTGCGCTCCCCCATGTGCTAGGCCGCTCTCCCCTATTCTCTCCAAGCCCCCCCACCTCTTCCCCCAATCTCTGCCCCAAGCTCCCCAGCTCTTTCTCCTGTCATCTCCATCAGCCACCCCACTGCTCACTCCTGTCAGCACTGAGTTTCTGGGGCACCTAGCCCCTTGCTTTACTGTACCGTGTATCAGGAGCTGGCATCTGCCGCTTCGCTAAATCCATGGTTTCCCACTCTGCAACAGGCAGCGGTAATGAATGAAGGATTGTGGAGCCCGTGTGCCGCTGGGGAACAGAAACTCTGCTCAGAATAGGAATGTTTAGGCCTCAATTAGGAGCTGCAGTGTCTGCATACAAAAGGGGTTTAGCTCAGCTCCCCCTCTCCGCACGCAGACAGGGCCCTTTCAAGGCTAATCCCCCTTTTCTTTGGCGGAAGTTGGGATGTTTCACTGATGAAGTTATTCCTCTGTAAACCGGCGCGTCAGCAACTTTCCAGACAGCCCCACAGGCGGGGTCCTGCCAGCAAATTAGTCTCCAGAAGGTAGAGTAGGAACAGAGGAGGGATTGATGGGCTGCGGGAGAACACCTGCCTCCTGCCTGCGCGGGGGCTCATTCCCTCCTTCACCCTCCAGCTCCCGCAGGAATTCTTTACATACATGCTCAGCCGCCCAAGTCGGCCCTGTGGTTAGTCCACAGGCCTGTGCTCCGATCTCCATTCACGGTCGCTGCTCTGCCTCCACCATGTCAGGCTTCCCCACACGGAGAGCTGCATCCGCTCCCTCTCGGCATGGGAGGGGGGGTTTCAGCGCCTTGATCAGACTTCCCGTAAGTTACAGAGACTCTTTCCACCAACTTTCCACGTGAGCTTTTCTGCTGCTGACTCCACACAAACCTGACGTCCTTCTGTTACCTAGGAAACGGCTTGCAGGTGGTGAGCACCGACGCACGGGCTGGGAGCGGACGGATAAAAGCAAACAGCAGTTCCCGCTTCCAAATGTGAACAAACTTCCCCACTGCTCCTGCCAGGGCCTGTAACCACCAGGTGGGGCTTGGTCCATAGGGCCTCATTCCTGACCCCACTGGGGCAGCAGGGAACATGCTCACACCCCATAACTACAGTGTGTTAGGGGGCTGTGAAGTCCCCGTGTCCCAACTCTTTTCAGAAACCCTCAGAGCTGTGAAGCATGGAAGAGTTCGGAGAGAAGGACAGCACAGACTGCAAGTAAAGGAGCTCAGTGCCCAGGGTAAGGAGAGAAGTGGTCCTGGGGAAAGGAGCTCAGTAAACCAGCCCCTCTGTCTGAAAAGCCCATGGAGCTCCGTCCCAGAGCTGAAGACTGCAGGATCAGGGAACTGTGTGGTGGCCACATTTCTTCCTCTGTGAGTCAAAGGCAAAAGCAAACCCATTCTCCACAAGATCTGCTGCACAGACCAGTGGGAATTCCTTCTCCATACTTGAATGGACCCAACAATACAACCCAGACTTCCCCAGGTATCTCTGGCTGCATCACGGCCTTTGCACTAGTTCAAACTGGGATGACTTTAGCCAGCTGAAACAAGGAGTCTTAGACAAATCGGCAGCACTGAAGAGCTTACTGCTAGACTCTTGCAGCCAAATAAATCACTGAATGAACAAAACTATTGGGGAGCAGAATGGCACAGTACCATGGTGAAAGTTTCCAGGTCTGCAATCCCCCAAACAGTCCACACTGCCACCTCCTCACCATCAAGGAGAGAAGTCCAATGGGAAGTTGGTCTGATCTGCTTCCCAAACTGATGCTTAAGGCCCATTTCTGCCCTGATGCCACCCAGAAATGGGCCAGCTTGACTAATAATGTTTAGATTGAAGGTCAGGTAGGCTTACACTGTCCTTGTCTCCCACTCACGGTATGTGGCTTGTCATTTTAGCAAGCTGCTTGGGCAGAGACTGTGCCACCTTCCATGTGCAGACAACACCAAGCGCATTATGGGAGGGCCCAGAAGCCAAATGATAACCAAAATAATCACCCAGCTTTTCTGCAAATCACTTATCACAAACCAAATGCACCAGGCTGGGCCATCTCCTGAACAGTGAGCCTGAATGTCCTGTATCTTGTCCACCTGAGGTACTGGTTTCAGCACAGTTTCCTGTCAAAGAATCCAAGGGACAGAGAGAGGCTGCTGGAAGGATGACTGCTGTACTGGTACACAGAGATGTTAGTGTTGGTTTCCTGGGTGTGACTCCCATTAGGCATAACAAGGGAGTCCTGGTTCTCTGCCAGCCTTATCACTTGAAAAATATCAGGTGCATCCCGTGAGCTTGCACACACGAGAGATGCAGCTCTGGCTAGTCCTGGAATGACTCCCTGCATTTCCCACCATCCAGGGACAATCCCAGGGACCAGGGCCATAGCAACAAAGAACGTGGCTCCCTCCAAACAGTGGCCCCCTCCGAACATATGTCCGGGCGGGGCCCCTTACAATGCAGAAACTGGAATGCGGTATTTATTTTGCCATTTTTAGGGGCCCCCTTCCTTGCGGGACCCCCTCCGGTCGGAGGGTACAGAGGACGCTCGCTACGCCTCTGCCAGGGACCCTGCACAGTGCAGATAACAGTGACAGTGACTTCTCGAGGGGTCAGGGAAATTGTCCCTGATTGCCCATCTTTCTCTGTTGGGGAAGAGGAGGGCGATGAAGATCAAGGCACTGGATTCTTGTACATCTTCCTGGTCTGTGTACTATTAGCAGGCAGTCTCAATTTCCAAATGTTGCTTCTTGCGCAAAGCCTGGTCAATGGTGTATTCTGAATGTGTGGTTGGTTTCTTTGTTTGTTTGGCAACATCTCCAAATTGAATTGGCTTTCGTGTAGCTATTGCACACGTAACAGCCACAGCAATCCCTGCTTGGTATTCGATTAAATTTCCATTTTCACATGAAAACAGCTGGCTTCACGGTGGCTCTAACTGTGTTATTTACACAGTCAAGCTCGCAATCCCTGCTGAAAATCACATTACTCCATACGGTACCAGCGCCTTGTGTAAGAGGTGATGCACTGATGGTGCTGGAAATTAACCTACCCTTCAGGCTTCCAAGGCCAGGGTTCAATCACTACTTGGTGTTGGTCCAGGAGCCCCAGGGCTTCTGTCAAAGATCAGCTTCCAAGGTCTCTTGATTTGACCTTGATCAGTAGCACAATTTGCTGCACCTTTTGTAAATTTCTAATCAATTTATGCACTAAAGGGAGGGGAACAAACGCGGTCCCAGCCCTGTCTAAATCCACTCCTGTCCAAGAGGCACCTCGCTGAGCTGAGACCAGCTGCAAGACAAACCTGTGACGCTGTGCCATGCAGAAAGGACTGAGCTGGGAGCCTCACTTCTCTTTCCCATTCAGAGCAGGGCAGGCTGAGCTCCTTAATGAGGGCAGAGAGAGAACATCTGTGAGAAAGGCAGCTTGCAACTGTCTGCAAACGGCGCCCTCTGCAATGTCTTCGTGCACCAGGGATCAGATGCCTGAGGCACATCAAGGGACAGGGACAACAACTGCTGGCCACTGCTCAATGGAGCTTTGTTCTCAGCCCAAGAAGCAACCAACTGTCAGTGCTTTGAAGCCCTGAGGAGGCCCATTGGCTACCTCCAGTGCTCCCAGAAGAGGAAACCCACAAGTGCATTTCCCATAACATGAGAAAAGATTCCACTAACCGGGACTGCTGCAGCTGATTACACGTGATTCAGTGCAGCACAGGGGTAAACTCGACGCTATTGCAGCCAACAGGATAGACGGAGACTTGGCAGCTCCCACAGAGTTTAGTGGAGTAGCACAAAGTGAAGGCGCACTTCCGCTTAGGGTGGAATCAACATGCACCGACACACGATCATGAAAGTGAGGGACTGCAAGCGAGTAAACACAGGGCAGAACAGAGCACAGCATGTGTCCGTGATTTACATTCTCACAGCAACAGACCATTGTCTGAGAACAATAAAAATTATCTGCTAATAGGAAAAGCATCTACAAGACAAGAAGCATTTAAACTTCCTCACAGCTCTAGTTCGTAATTCACGGCAGCAATAAAGCTGTCACTGTAACAAGCAGGCGTTCAGCCCCTTCTCACAGCCCAGGGAGAGACACAGGGGTGGGCCCAACTGCAAATGGAAGCACGGGGTGTGGGAGGACCACCCTGGGAGAAGCGGGAAGAAGGAACCAGGAGAAGGTCTCTGGAAGGGACGGAGCTGGAGCAAGTCATGGGAGAGAGGGAACCTCAAATTTCAAGGCCAGGCCAAACCAAGCCTTTTGCTGCTTGCTCGTCGTGATGAGAAGCTGTATTGGGGTTGAATACAGGGCCGGCTCTAGGATTTTTGCTGCCCCAAGCAGAAACAATTTTGGCCGCCCCCGTTTTTTTCTTACCCCACCCCCGGCCCCGCCTCAGCTCTGCCCCTTCCCCAAATCCCCAGCCCTGCCTTCTCCCCCCAGGCTCTCAAGCCTAGGAGGGAAGGGGAGAAGCAGCGTGCGCGCCGCGGCCACTCGGAGTCTCCCCCTCCCTTCCAGGCTCTCAAACCTGGGAGGGAGGGGGAGCAGCGGCGCACGAATCAGGTGTTTCGCGCGCCACAGCCGCTCGGGATCTCCCCCTCTCTCCCAGGTTTGAGAGTCTGGGAGGGAGGGGGAGCAGCGGCGCGCGAGCAGCAGCAGCGGCGGTGAGCTAGGGCAGCCGGGGCACATTTTTAGGGGCGGCATTGTGGCGCCGGCCATGCCGCCCCTAAAAATGTGCCACCCCAAGCACCAGCTTGTTTTGCTGGTGCCTAGAGCCGGCCCTGGTTGAATAGGATGCGGTGAGGGACTCCTCCGGGGCTTAGTTTGTTTGGAGATGAAGTGCTGAGAGGTGAGGTGGCATAGCATGGAGGGGTGGGTGGATCTCATGGGGTAAATGAGTTTCCAGGAGGGAGCCTCGGTCAGTGAGATCCCAGGCAGCAGATCTCTGTTATACAACTAAGGGAGGCTGGGAACCGTTTTGTCAGTGAGCCAGTGACGTAGTCATGAAGTATCCAAGCCATGCAGGACAAAAATGCCGTGGAGATAAGAGCATTGTAAAACAGAGCCTGGCTGGGTCAATGAGAGCCTGTGGGTCCCATCAGCTTCACCCCACTACACTTGCAGTAGGGAGAGTTAAAAGGTTGGACCCGACTCAGTCCCCGGAAGGGGAGCAGATCTCTGGCTGTCCGTGAGAGAAGTGTGGACTTCTGGTAGGCAGGGCCTAAGCTCTGCACCAGGGAGCCCAAGGCCGCTGGGAAGGAGCAGCAGGAAGTGAGTGCGCCCCGGATTCTGGGGCCTGCAGGGAGCAGGAGGATGGGGCGGTGGAGGAAACTCCCCTCCAGCAGGACCCGCTGGGTGGCAGAAAGTGCTGGGAAGCTCTGCAGTGAGCCAGTGGACAAGGCAGAGGGAGAGCAGGGCTGATACATTGGGAACCCAGGAAGAGGCTGAGGCAAAGGCCCATGATAGAGCACGGTAGGAAGTGGTCCAGGGAGGCAGTCGGGGGTCTATGTAGCCAGGCCTTGACTGGGTATTCAAGGGTTCCTGGACTGAAACCTAGTGGAGGGGAGGGCCTGGGTTGCCCCACCAGCCCACCAAGGAAGGTTGGGGGGAACACCCTCCCAACAAGGGGTAAGGGCTACTGAAACCCCTGACACCCGCGGTAGGGTTGAGCGAGTCCAGACTCAGACCGAGGGGCCAACAAGAAGTTGACGGACTGTTATTGGTTGGGCTGTTGGTACTCCAGAAGGGTGAGACTCTGTGTGACCTGGCTGAAGGGCAGAGTTGCAAGGAGCACTAAGGAGGAGAGCCTGCTACACCACACCCGGGGCGCACCATGCAGCAAGTCACATGCTTACAGCCCCACAATCTATAGGGCAGTGCTTCATTTGTAATGAAAGAGGTGCCGGGCCTCAAGCAATTTGTTTTTACATTCATAACTGATGCGGCAAGCCCAGAGGTGCCGGGGCTCTGAACTGCCAAGCCCAGAGGTGCCGGGGCTCTGAACTGCCAAGCCCAGAGGTGCCGGGGCTCTGAACTGCCAAGCCCAGAGGTGCCGGGGCTATGAACTGCCAAGCCTAGAGGTGCTCAGACCTGACAAGCCATGAGACACATCAAGCGCTGTGAAAGGGGATTGCTGGAGGATTCCTAAGAAGCCAGAGGAGAGACCGCCCTGAGCAGACATGAAGGACGCATGACCTGACTAGAGAAAGATGGAGCCTGACGCAAGAGAGTGGAGGAGTCCATGGATTCTGCTTCCTAAAGCCTATCATTTCTGTATCTCTCTCGGTGTCCTGAGGACCAAAAGCAGCAGGTTTCCAGCGTGATGAATAAGAGAGACCCTGGGTCGACCCAATCATGCTAAACAACAAACCTTTACTGAGTTAAGGGTTAAACTCAGCCAGGGCCTTCTGAGAGGTTGTAACATGAGACTGCTCCATTTGCAGAACTGTACTGCAGTAACAGACCGTAACTAACTGTACAAATTAAAAAAGCAGAAATGAAAAAGACCCACTGGGTCACAAAAGGCCTGATTTTCACTAACCAAGGCCGCAAACGTCTGTGCCTGGGCGAAGGCAGGCCTCGTGTGCATTTGCACTGCTACGGGTGCACACGCAGATCTGGGGTTTGCACTAATCGAACCAGCCATCCAAGCCAAATCATCTCTGCATGCGCCTGTGTGTGCATGTCAAGTAAGTGCAAAGGTGCACTTGATTACTGAAAATCAGGTACCTAACCCCTTCCCCCAGGGGCCACTGTGGGTTCCGCCTTGCAGTCTGCTCGCCACTCTCCTTTCAAATCTCCTAAGTGATGAGGCTGGCCCAATTAGTTTGTTTAATCTTTCCTCATAAATCACTCCTCCTTGTCCCCTGCAGACTATCCGAATCATCAGTAGTGATTAGTTAATTTAAACCTTGGACTTCACATATTCACTTATCTGCTACAATCACTATTGCTGTTAAGCTCTTGCTCTGAACCATATCTAGCTGCCTAGATCCTATCTTACCATTCCCTTTGAAGGGATGATTTACTGCTAAGACAGGTGAGGAGAAGTGCCCTGGCTAATTGACTAGTTTGCAGGTGGACTGCATGGAGCAGATTTTTTTCTGGAGCTTCTGCTTTAACTTATTCTTTTTATTTTTTATTTTAAACATTGTTTTATAAATGACAGTTAACTTGTATTGCTGAGTCCCGGGCCTCTGTCCTCAGTACAGAACATGAGAAAACGGAACGGTTAATTGCTATGTAAGAGGCCTTCGTTAAACAGCGCTGAGACTTTGTCTAGTTTGAACGGAGATGATCGAAATTGGCCTTTGCCCCGACAGGGAGCTGGAGGCAAGACGGGTGCTGGTAAGTGAAGCGAGAAAGACCAAGTGAAGATGGTGTGGCTGGTGAGGGTGACAGGCTATACATGTGGCAAGGGCAGGAGGCCGCCGGATGTAGCTGAGGCTGGAAGAAGGGGCAGAGAGGATCTATATAGGCTGGAGAGATAGATCGATATAGATGGAGGAGTTAAAGTCAGAGATGCCTTCAGGGAGAAAGCTGGAGGGGCTGCATGTGCAAATGCCATTGATTTGCATATGTGTTTGGTCTTCAAGAGGAAGCATGTAGCAAACTGTACTGTATAGAGCATGTCTGCTGGGAGAAGGGATTTAGGGGCGAGGGGGCAATTAGGGAATCAACAGTGTGAAACAGGCACCATGAGTCACCAGCAGCCTCCCAGGTGCCCTAGGAGAGTAACGTTCTAGGAGATGGATGAGCGCCTGATGCTCCCGTGGAGCATGTGAAGAACTGATCTTTGTCCATCCCTAACAAGGTGGCATCTCCTGCTTATCCTCCGGAGGCCGGGCATTTCTAGCCCAGCGTGAGCAGGGCACCGGCACGTCTGTTTCTTTAGGCCAGCCTCTAACTATCCAGCTTGGGCCGTGTGCTGGTGCAATGGGGAAGGACAGTCCTTATTGTTCTTGCCAAATGTGCCTCTATCTTGGGGAAAGGGACTTAATAAGAGGAGGCAGAAGGTAAGTATGGGAAGTCATTCATAAGGAGCACAGGGCTGTCCCTCAGCCCCTTCCCTGCTCTTCCAAGCCAAACAGCCGGGTGTTTAAAAAGCACCTTGCACCAACAAGCAGAGCCCTGTTTTGTGCCCAATGGGCGGGAGAGACCCCTGAAGGCAGAATGGCTGGGCGTGGGGAAGAATGGAGCAAGCCAGAAAGGCATTTGCGGTGAGACAAATAGGCCAACGTGATTCTGTGTTTGCAGAGGCCTCATGTTTGGCACAGGGACGGGATGGTTTTGAGGAGACCCCAGACGGACTCCGCACGCAGCTCTGTGCCCCTCATTGCTGGAAGCATTGGCAGACTGGAGGGGTGCCGAGAAAAGCAACAAAAGCCATCAGCAGCAGGAGGGGCTGAGTTACGCGGGAAGGAGTTAAACAATAGAGCTGACCCTGGAGAGCTTGGGGCGAGAATGGCTAATGGGCACCATACCAGGCTGTGGGCATCACAAGGGTGTGGGTAGTGCCAGGGGGGAATGGAATTAGTTAAGAGGATACGTGGGGGCGTAACGAGAGGGAATGGGGTGAAGAAGAGCAAAGGCAAATGTAGTCTGACTCAGGAGAAGCTTCCTGGTTGACAAGTGGCAGTCTCCCATGTCTCTATCCCTTGGGATATTTAAACCACACTCGCCATAGTCCTGGAGAACAGATTGTAGGGAACATTCCTGCAGTGGTTTCCCAGTGAGGAAGCGTTGGATGGGACCCCTTTCCTCTCTAATAGCTGTGATTGGAGAAGGATAGACCTCCCTACCCTTGTCACAGCGGGAGGACTGGGGGGGGGGGTTCCTGGCACAGCATAGGAATGCTTGCTGCTCGCATCACCCAGTTTCAGAATTGCAGAGGGAGCCCCCGGGACAGGAATTCAGAGTCCTCTATACTCAAGGGCCTGTGACCTGTGAATTCACTTGGTCCTACTCCCTTTTCTAGCGTCCCTGTCAGCTCCCATTCTCAGGCCTGACTTGGCTCCCACTGAAGTTGGTGAGAGGTTTACCACTGAGTTCAGTGGGAGCGAGATCCTGTCCCTCTAGCTGACACCCCAGGCCGGCTCCAGGCACCAGCGAAGGAAGCAGGTGCTTGGGGCGGCCAATGGAAAGGGGCAGCACATCCAGGTCTTCGGCGGCAATTTGGCGGCGGGTCCCTCAGTCCCTCTCTTTCTCTTTGAGCTGCCGCTGAAGTGCCGTCGATCAGCTTTATCTTTTTTTTTTTTTTGGTTAGCTGCTTGGGGCGGCCAAAAAGCTGGAGCCGGCCCTGCTGACATCCCAATCCTTGGGGACAGCCCGTGTGCTGCGTCCCGCCGCCAGGGAGAGGATTTTGCTCTTGCCGGATGTGATGGAAGGTGCATCGGAAGAGGCTTGTTTGGAGCAGATTATGGGATTATTGTCTAAATAATAATTTGGGCAGTGCAGGTTTTAGGTACATGTCCCTGTGACACTACACCCCATATTCTTCATAGAGATATTGTTATGATTTGATTATGGCATAACTGAGATGTGTTATGCAAGATGGGCCGTGTGAGGTATCCTTGGAAAGGTTATGACTTACTGAATATGATTATCCTATTTGTATACATGTTTCATTTCTGTATCTGAAGTTAGGAATATTGACTATGTAACAATTACAACTGTGTTTGCACCTGGGGAACGCCCACCAGACAAAATGCAATCTGTCTGGCTGGTTAGTTAATGAACCATTAAGGAGAACAATAGGACTTTCAAAATGTTAATCTCCCACCTTCCTGAGAAGCTTCCTGGGATGCTGCATTGACACTGCAGGGTCATGTGATCATGTCAGCTGGTACTAGACTCCATCTTGGATTGCTAATATTTTTCCACTAGTAGGGGGTGGGGATCAAACTGAGAAACAAAGGATTCCCGCCATATGTAAATCCTATTTAAGGCTGGGGAGGGAGGTAATCAGGGTCGATTCTTCACTGAATCCCCGCCCAGGATGACTGCTGAGACTATCTAAGAAACAAGGACTAAGGGAGGAGAAGCGCTGAACCCAGGCTGGCCTGTGAAAGAAATGCCTAAAACAACATTTAGGGTGGGAAAATACTACTTGTAACCAGTTTCTTTAATGTATTGAGCTTAGTTTGGGTGTTTTGTTTGATTTGCTCATTAATCTGCTTTGAGCTGTTGGCTAACCCTTATAATCACTTAACATCTACCTTTGCAGTTAATAAGCGTGTTTTGTTTTCTTTAAACCAGATTGTGCTGGGGGGAGGGGCAGAGAAAGCTGTGCCTATCTTCTCCCACATTGAGGGAGGGGACGATTTTGATGAGTTTGCGCTGTACAGATTTCTGTGCAGCACAAGACAATACAAAGACTTGACAAAGCCCTGGCTGGGATGATTTAGTTGGGGTTGGTCCTGCATTGAGCAGGGGGTTGGACTAGAACCTCCTGAGATCTCTTCCAATCCTACTCTTCTATGATTCTTCTACCTTTGGGTTTGCACCCCAGAGGGGGTGTTCACTTGAGTGCGGGGCAATCCCCTAGCTGATTCTTCCCATGCAGAGCTGATTTCAGTGTCTGTGCCTTTCTGCAGCTGGGTATGTCCCTACCTGTGGTGTGCTAAGAGGAGGCTTGAGGTCCTGGCCCAGCAGGACAGGGTGAGGGAGCCCAGGCTGGTGGAACGGGCAGGCTCAGTGGGAGTGGGGGGCCAGGAGCCAGGACCGGGCAGGCAGCCTGGCTCCATTCTCAGCAGCAGTCTGAGGTTTGTACAGGAGAGGCAGTCCCATTCAACAGCTGCCCATGTGTAATTCCGCTGGCAGGGCCCGGACCCTCCAATGGCTGTGAAGCCCTCAGAGTAGCTTCCTAAACAAGTCTGTGCTTTTCCATATGATGTAGGGAAGTTGGGTCCTGAATCACATCTGGGGTGAGATCCATAGGGATGTTCAGGCCCCTACAGATCCTTATCTGGCTACACCCATTCTTCCTCCTTGCCCCTTGTCCTCAGCAAGAATCTCTTGGTGCCTTCATCCACCCCACAACATCCCTGTGTGCCTGGGCATCAGCAGCACCAACTTGGAAGGAGTGTTTGTGCGTCACTGGCTGCTGCAGAGAGGAACTAAAACAGTGTTTTTCCTAGGACCTACCAAAATGGAGGCTGTTATTGGGAAGACTCTCCATAAGCACACCCAAGGGCGCTAGGTGAGTAATAATCATTAATACTCAGATCTAACCGTGTGATGGGGTGTTCGCCCCACACTTGCCATAAAAGAAGACAAAGAAGGGGGCTCGTTAACCCAACAGGCCACAGCTGAGAGGAATCGGGGGGCTAAGCAATCCCCTGACAGAGGGAGCCCCGCTGAATTGGGGCTGTGAAGGTGGGAAATTGGCTGTAGAAAGGGGGCTGCAGGGAGGCAGTCTACAGTCACTCTCTGGGAGAAGGGAGGTGTGTTTGGGCTGGCAAACCCAGAGCAGGGGGAGGCCAGGAAGGTAGGAGATGGGGGTCAGGGAAAGGGAGTAGGGTCTAGAAGGGAACAGACCATGACTGCTGGCCAGAGGGTCCCTGAGCCAGAACCCAGAGTAGAGGGCGGGCCCAGGTGCCCCTGCCAGCCATTCAGGGAGTGGCACCGCAGGGCAGTGAATAAGCATGCCCAGGGCTGCTGAAGGAAGGCTTTGGTACCCCGGAAGGGGAAAACGCATAGAGTGACCTGGCCTGAGGGCTGAGTCATGAAGAGGCGGCAGCAGCTCGTGGAGTGAGACAGGGACTGCGGACCCAGAGAGAGATGGCGGGGAAGGGGCGTTGACCTGGTGAGCTATTCCCCGAAGGGCCAGGAGGAGGCGCTATACCTAGTGGTGAGTGGAGCACCCTGTCACAAACCATTTTGAGTTAGGCTGCATTTTTCATCTAAGCACCTTAATGGGAACCAGGGTGACCAGACAGCAAGTGTGAAAAATCGGGACAGGAGGTGGGAGGGTAATAGGAACCTATATAAGAAAAAGACCCCAAAATCGGGACTGTCCCTATAAAATCGGGACATCTGGTCACCCTAATGGGAACCCTTTAAGGCATCCTAATTGCTAACAGGAGCGTTCCCATCTAAGGGAACCGCCTTGAAGGGGGGATGGGGTCTACATTCCTCATCCCAGCTGGCGGGCTGTTCCTCCCTCTGAACTCACAGCAGAGCAGGAGATGTTCTCAGGGGGAGCTGTTGCCATGTTTGGTTTTATAGTCTGATTTCTGGATTTATTGCTTCCAGGACTTTGTGGGCTGATTAATTACGTGAAAGACGTCTGGGTTAGCCATATTTCCATTTCTCCAGCCTCCCTCGGCATGTCCCTGAGCAGCCCATGTTGCCCTGAGAGCTCGGAGCCCTTCACTTCTCTAAGAAGCTCTAGTGCCAATTGTGGGTCGGGTAAGGGGAGCTGGGTTGGTCTTGTTGGCTTTGTATGAAAACATCCCAAACTCATAGGTTCAGCATAGGTGAGGGGAGGAGGGATAGCTCAGTGGTTTGAGCATTGGTCTGCTAAACCCAGGGTTGTGAGTTTAATCCTTGAGGGGGCCACTTAGGGATCTGGGGCAAAATCAGTACTTGGTCCTGCTAGTGAAGGCAGGGGGCTGGACTCGATGACCTTTCAAGGTCCCTTCCAGTTCTAGGAGATGGGATATCTCCATTAATTTATCCTCCTGCCAATGGACATGGGTATGAGAGACAGTTGAGGTCTGAGTGGGGGGCTGGGAGCTAGGCGCTCCTGGGTTCTAACACGCTGGGCACCCCTGGGGAATTGCTTCACCCTTAGAGCACTAGAGATGAGGGTTCTGAGATGGAGCCTCTCTTCTCCCTCTGTCCTCCACCCCAACAGTTGCTGCCACATCATGTCCCATGGCCCATCTGAGTATCGGAAGAGCCCTTCTGTCTGATAGGCCACCTGCCTCATGCTCCCCAGACGCTGTGGAGTCACTCTGGGCTCTGTGTTATCTTGTCTTCCTCCCACGGCTCCTTTCCCACACCTGGCCTCTGCTGCTGCCTGCCCCAGAGTGAGAACAGGGGGGCCAGGCAGCAGGGGCTGGTGGGACATACCATGAATCCCAACCGGCCCCACCACAGACCTGGCCTCCTCTCATCACATAGTCTCAGTCCCGAGGGGGAAAACCCCAATGGAAATGGCCGAGTGCAGCATAGCATTCACAAGGATCTGCTGAGCTCTGCTTCTGCCTCTGTGACGGGGCGCTCAGAGGAGGAGGACACAAAGGCAGCAGTGAGGGACGTTGGCAGGGCAAGATGGGGGAACAGGAGGAAGGGAGACAGAAGGAAGGAGTGCAGTACCCCCTCCCCACTCCTGGCCTTGTGACGGAGGGTAATTGCTGTCTCGTTCAGAGGGAAGAGTGCTGGGCGCCCGTGTCTTCACCCTGGCCACTTGCACTGCTGCTCTGGCCTTTCACGCCATGCCTCCATCCCTATTATTTTCCATATAATCCGGCCCCAAGCCCTGCACAATCCTGGGTCTGCCTGCTGACCCTGCACCCCTTCTGATCCACCAAGACTGAGCAGCCTCTGAGCCTCGTGACACCGCTCCACCCTGCGGCTGGCTGCTGGGGAAAGAGGGAGGGTAACTGGTTTATTATGGGTCTGAGGAACAGGGGAATTGGGTCACTGGGTTTGCATTCCTGCAGGGCACCCGCTGGTTGCTCTGGTATCCTCCCCTTATTTTACATGTGTCAACCTCTCAGTGCTAGTGAGTTAATAAAGTTGATGTTCCATGGTCCCAGTGTGGCTAGCTCTCTGCCTTCTCCAGCCACCCAGGCCCAGATCCTCAATGGTATTTAGGTGCCTAAGTCCCATTGATTTTAATGGGAGTTGGGCAGGCTACATCCCTTTGAGGATCTGGGCCCCAGACACCACAGGGGTTAGGGGACATGGTGGGAGAAAGACACACAAGGGAGGAGGTGCAGGGGCTGAGCTCTGGGGAGAAGGTCTTGCAGAGGACGGAGGCAGACTCTCTGCTTTCCCTCACAACCCTGGCTCCGCCGGCCTTTCTCTAATATCTCCTCCTCAGCCATCCTCCTTCTAGACCACCCAGGCCAGAGGCTCCTGACAAGAGAGAAAGCTGGAGTTTTCATCACCAGTCTCTCATCCAAATGACCACCTGGGCTGGCAAGACCCCCCCCCCCCCTTCAACTTCCTTTTTCAATCCTGAACTACGTATGCTGAGCAACGATCCCAGCTTGAGGAGCTACTGACTGAGCAAATGACTGACAGACAAAGCAGAACGTCAGTCCCGGGATGCCCCTCGACTGGACACAGTTTAATCATCTCCCGTCATCCAGACTGATGTTTTCCTTCTGGCTCTGGGCTTTCGCTGGGAGACATGAGCCAACGATTAGAGTCTATTCCAAACATATGGAGCCACTGCGGGCAGCTGCAGGAATGCACAGCAGGAGGCGATCGGAGGGGATGGAGATAGGAGGATACCAGGCATGAGAGAGAGGAGAATTCAATTTACAGTGGTATGTAAATACCGAATGAGTCAATCCACCCAGGATAGCGTACTCATCCCAACCCAACTCCTGCAGCACCACAAGAGAAGAGCGCTCTCTGCTTAAAGGCTGCAGTGGATTCCCCATCCCCATTCAGCGTGAAAAGGAATTCCTCTACTCCAGGGTGCAGCACGTCCCAGTCACACTAAGCCAGAGAGTGGGGATGAGGGAAGAAGGAAGAGGAGTGGGAGAGAGGAGAAAAATGTGCACCCAAAGCATCCCACAGACTTGCCACAAAGTTCACCTTTCGTCTGAGCCCTTGCAGGAGGAGGACAAAGTGAAATTCTTTCTGGCTCAGATCGACATTGGGCTGACACGTCCGTTTTACTGTTGGTGCTTATTTTATTTCTGTGCGTGCACGTTTGTATTAATTGTGAAAGTGCCCAGAGCAATGGATGGGCGCTTTAAGTAAAAATCTCCCCCCATGGCATTGCGTGCTCTGAACAACAGACGGAAACATGATTGACACTCAACAGGTGAGGAGGAAGAATGATGGCCTGTCAAATCACCTGAGATCTCCTTGAGCAAAAGCCACCTCAACTGAAGATAGCCTGGCCAGACAAGAACACATAATGACCAAGAGCATTGCACAGGCATGCGGCAGAAATGTAGCACTTTTGCACTGGTTTAGGGTCTCTCTGTAGATTGTCTAAGCTTTCATTAAAAAATAAACCCACACCTTTCTAGTCCTGATACAGCACTGTATTCTTGGGTCCACAGCCTGCAATAACAGCTCCAAGTTAGATGTGAACTGCTGCTCATTCTTAGCAGGGTTAATGCAGACGCCTAGTGATAACTCTTTAAATATCAGCATGAACTTAACAATGTCGCTGGTGAGCATTTGAGCAGCTATATCTGAGCTCTGTCTGGGGGGTTGAATTCCTGGCTGCAGATGCTAAAAGACGCAAACGTTCCATCAAATATCCAATTTGATACTGATTTATTGCTCTTTAGTGTGGGAGTCCAGGGGTGAGGGGAAGAGAAGAAATCATTCTAAGGGAGTGGGGAAAGATCACGAGGAAGCAGATGGAGGATACAAGGGAGGGAGGAGAAACTTTTAAAAAGAAAAGACCTGATAAAATAAAAACTCAATTTAAAGCAAAAAATTCAACTTCTTGAAGATCCCAACAATTCATGTTGGTCTTTTCACAGGATTTCTGGTGTGAATTATCTTTTTTTTTTTTTTTTACCCCAAATCCCACAAATTAGCCGACATTTTCTGCAGGATCTGGAAGGGGAAAGGAATTTGGAAGACTTTCCCTCAGATTCCCAGTGGTTCTGAAGACCAGGCCATGAAGAAGTCTGTTGGTTTCTACATGGACATCTTCCCTCTGAGGTCAGCCACCGGAGACATTAACACTGTCTCTGTGTCATCTGAAGGTCTGCAATTCACTCTGTTCCTCTGGTGTCCCTCGTGACTTTCAGTGAGCGTTCCAGGGCTGACATCCCACCCTGGCTTGCCAGCACTGGTGCACCCCACCCGCCTAGATGGAGGCACATGAAGGAAACACGTGATGATGGTCAGATTTGTGAGCGTGAGAAGAGTAGTGGGGAACAAAGTGATGGGTGCGGGGGTCATGTGAGCAGAACAGGGGTGGGTTAGGGCAGCAGAGAAGGGGAGATTGTGGATTGGGGGAGTAGTAAGGCGCAGAGCTGTGTGAGGACTTTGCAGGAGCCATGGGCGGAGTCCCAGCCAGAGCTCTGATTGCGAGGAACTTCCTCTACTTTCCATGCATCTTTCATCAGAGCCTGCAGATGATCTCTCCTAGGCCTATTTCTAAAGGAACTAGTCTGGCCAGGTTCACAGCCCACCTGAGCTACTTATGCCAGGCTCGGGGGCAGAGGCAGCTCTTGGGCCTTGCAGTAATTCTCCTTTCAGACGCCTTGCATTCTTTCCGAACACACTTCCCTTTGTGAGCAGCCGTGAGTTCAGCGTTATTCAATAGCGTGGGCCTCACCCAGAGGCTACGCTGGCTCTCCTTGGCCCCTGTAAGGTGATGCTTTATTGCCTCTTTGCCAGTGATTGTACCCAGAGCCGCTGAATGTGTTCCAGACCCCCTCCCGCTGATCGGAGTGTAGTTTGCCCCTCTGAGAGTTACCTCACCACTCCACTAGACTCTTAAAACATTCCCAAACTTCAGACCTGTCGTTATTTTCCAGCTTATTACGGCCCTTAAGTATTTGGGGGAAAGTTGTAATCGCTGCTGGCACAGAATCCAAGCTTTCATTTGCACCAGTTCCTTTCCCCAGCTGTCTACACCTTGCAATGCTCCCAGGGAGTTACCGTCCCCGGGGAGAGCCTCTACCCCTCACTGCACCCTTGGCTTAACTTCACCCTGTGTCCCTGCTTCTGGTGTAGGATGGCTCCTTCCGAAATGCTGAGAGGTGCCATGTGGCTTGCAGTGCAGTATAAATAACTCCCAGCCACCAAGGAAGGAGGGATTTTTGTCGAGAATCCTGAACCTTCGCAGAGATGGAATTGAAAAGAACTCTGCGGGGTTTCCTCTTTGAGCCTCGACTCCTCGCTTCTGAAGTGAGTCGGAAAGCTGTGTATTGGCTTGAGACAATGAAAGGCCCAGGCAGCATTCTCCTGCCTCAGCTGTGTTTTCAGTGTTTCCCATCTGAGGTTTCGGCTCATCAGGCTGCCTACACGGTGCCTGCTATCTCAGAGGTACATTCACATCTGAATGGCGGGATCTGGCTGGGGTCCAGGGTGGACATTACACACCGAGGAGACAGCAAGCTCTCCAGTATTAAATATCTGTCTAGACTGCAGCCTTTCTGGGGCAAGGACCTTGTCTTCATGGCTATATGGAAAAGGCCTAGTGTGCTGCTGGTGCTATCCAAATACAGTGGTAGCGTTCACATCAAATATAAAGATGGTGGCTGGGACTAGCCAAGAGAGTGCAGAAGGGAGCAGCTATGGGCCCGACAGGGTGGATGGGCCTTCAAAGCACAGATTCCTGGTAGGTCAGCAAAAGTTGTGGTTGAAGAGGAAGAGCCCTGAATGGGCCATAAGAAAAGGGAGGGTCCAGTCTGAGATCCATTGAGAAAGCCATGCAAGGGGAAGGGGATGACCCCTCCCCACCAGGAGTGAATTTTAGCAAGGCCTCAGGAAGCCAGGACTGAGCACGTGTGGGGCTTGACCCTGACTCTCAGCCCAGGACACAGTTCCGGCGAGAGGCTTGTCCAGGGTATTGCTGTGCCTGGCGCATCTATTTCCAAATGGTTTTGAAGCTGGAGTTATAAATAATAAAGATGCATATGGAATTTGAATATGAATGATAAGAACAGCTGTGTGTATCCATTATGAATGAACATAAACAGAAATGTATCAACTGAGATTCTGGGGCTTTGGGAAGAATTAGTGTCTTTGTTCCTGGATTTTTTTTGCTATCAAAGTTTGAACTAAAGCCATTAGCCTGGGCTCTCCTGCAGTGGGTGAAGCCAGGAGCCTTGTTTTCCCTTGGCTGGGAGCCACGCTGAATTCTCCTCAACAGCTCAGTTAGACCTAATCCTAACAAATTTGCCCAGAGAAGTGGTTCTCTTATTACACAGCTTAATTTGAATGCTTTCCAAGGTTAAGTTCTGCTACCTCTCTTTCAAACTATGCCTCCCCTTCCCACCTCCCACCCCCCTTCTCTCTCATTTGCTTCCTCTCTCTTTCCTCAGCCCACAGGGGAGCAGCTCGGAGCCTGAAGTCGTTCAATACCGAGATGCAATTGGTTTTAAATTAGAAAATAATACGATGCGCATCCCTTGCTTTCTGTTACCACACATAGTCCGGGGTCCACCCGGAGGGGTTCTAACACTGAGCCATTTACTTGGTAAATTAATTGTAACGTTCATGGGTTAACATGGCCCTAGAGGCCAATGCTCAACAGGCACTTACTCTTGTAATATTATTTACTTAGTTTATAATCTGATTCCAGTTACCCAGTTTCCTTCTGCCCCTCCCCACAGCCATCTCTATCCTGCAGATGCTTTCCTGGTTTTTACAGCGTCTCTGTCTGAAGGTATAGAGAAGGCATCCTAGAGTCTCCAGCCGCTCGGGAACTCCTGAGGCAACTGCCGGCGGAAGGGAGAAAAACCATTTGGGATTTGCATCACATGTTTATTACCCTGGCAGGGTTCTTGGTTTGCAGCAGACTGCAGAGGAAAAACAGAGGCTCCAATAAAACCAAACCTACCCCAGAGACTGGGGCAAAGTTGAATGCAAAGAGTGTCTGTCAGATCCATTATTAAGCCTCCAAGGGAAAGGAACAAGGATGAGGAGTTGAAGGACGTACAGTAAACCCAAGGGGAAGGAAGTTGTTTAGAGTGGCACAGGGGGACCTGGCTAGGAGGCAAGAGTTGAAGTTCAGGCTAAATATCAATAAAAAATTCTTGACGGTGAGGAGTCTGACTGTGGGAACGTCGCTTAAGGAAGGCAGTGCAGGTGCCCTCGTGTGGGTCAGCTATTATTAATTATTATTATTTGCGTATTCATTTGTAACGTGATAGCGTCTAGGAGTCCCAGTCATGGACCAAGACTTCATCGTGCTAGGCGCTGTACAAACACAGAACCAAACATGGTCCATGTACCCACAGAGCTTGCAAACGAAGTACAAGCACACTGGTGAATACAGGAACCTGCAGACGTGCCCCACGTAAGCTCTCACCAGCTAAGCGTGATTGGGTTCGGTCAGTGCTTGGATAGGAGGCATCCAAGGAAAACCCAATTGCTGCTCATGATTTAGTAGATGCACCTGTTCCTTTAAAGTCCGCACTAAGCCCATGCCCCAGTGTGGTAGCAGGGGCAGCAGTTCTCTCTCCGGTGAGATGTAAATCTGAGATCTGGAGCACATGTGGTGATTCAGAACCTCAGGGACCTCTTCACAACAATAAGGGTGCTTGCCCTGGAGATGGCCTTTGCGTTGCTTCTTTATTCAACCCAGGCAGAGTGAGTACAGTAATCCAGCCTGGAGGAGATGAATGTATGGATAGCTGTGGCCACATCCCCATCCTGGAGGAAGAAGGGAAGCTTCCTAGCCAGCCGGAGATCAAAGAAAATGTTGTCACTGATGCTACCTGGTCATTTAGAGTGAATGATGAGTCAAACAGGACCCTGAGGCTTTGCACCAGTTTGGGGAAGAGGGCGGGGAGTTCCTCAAAATACTTCCCTTTCTGACCAGCTGCGTCACCTCAGTTTTGCCTGGGATGAGTTTGACCCCCCCTGTTCGCGCAGGCTCTGATCTCCTCCAGGATTGCCACGGCGCTGGTTGCATTGGTAGAAAATGAATGGGAATGGCATATTTTTGGCAGTAAAGCCCAGTGTATCTCCCCACCACTGCAAGTGGTCTCATGTAGATACTGAAGGGGAGAGGGGGTGGGATAAGTCCCTGGTGTCTTCAGAGGGAAAGGTTTTGGGGGAAGAGAAGCAGATGCCTATCCCTGTTCGCTGCATCCTGTTGGAGACTGGAGCCAACTTTACCACATAAGCAGGTCAGCAGCTACCTGTGGTTTACCATGGCAAAAGTTGCAGAGAGGTCAAGCAGGAGGAGCACTGAGATATTGCCTCTATTCATTTCCATGGAGAGGTGGTTTTTTAGTGCCATTGTGCAGCTCAAAATTGCCTGGATTGTTCTTGCTGCCATGTGACATTGGAAAGAATTATCTGTGTGCTATGCACTGTCACCCTTAAGTCTCTCCATGTTACTGTTTTACACGAGCTAGCATTGTCCTATAGTTTCTCCTTCCCACTCAGTACCAGGGTTTCAGATTATTTTGCTCCAGTCATAATAAGCTACATTCGTCAAAACACAACCTCATTTTCTTATCTCCTGTGTCTGTCTCTGGCTGCTCTAGGCTTCTTCATGTTGATCTCCTCCTCGGTGGTGTTTGCAGCCCCTCCCAGGTTCATGTATATTGTGGTGGTTTTAAAATGATTTTGATCTGATTGTAAACTCTTCAGGCAGGGTTTGTGTATTTGTGAGGCGCCCATCCCGATGGAGCCTCTGTTCTGACTGAGGACTCTGGACACTACTGTTATATTAAATAATAATAATAATCGCAATGCATTCTGGAGAAAAAAGGAGACTACAGCCGGTTTTAATGACGCTATTAAAACAAAGTTGCGGCGGGGATCATGTAATTTCCTGGAAATTAAAAAATACGCAGCTTAGATTAATGAAAGAAACAGTGCAGTGGTTGTTAGGGTGTTAGCCTGGGGCTTGGATACCAAGGTTCAATTCCTGCTCCGCCACAGACTCCGGGTGACCTTGGGAAAGTCACTTAGTCTCTCTGTGCCTCGGTCCCTCCTCTGTAAAGTGGGGAGAACAGCCCCTCCCTACCTCCGAGGGGTGTGGCGAGGATAAATACATTGAAAAGCGCGGGGATCCTGGTAATGGGGACCATAGAAGTACCTTACATTTAAGAAGACACATGCAGGTTTTTTACCTCATGATCACTGCTTGGGGTTATTTTCCCAGAAGGCTTTGGCATAACCCACCTCACTAAGATTCCAGGGGTAACCAGATGCATCCGAAGAAGTGAGGTTTTTACTCACGAAAGCTTATGCCCAAATAAATCTGTTAGTCTTTAAGGTGCCACCAGACTCTTTGTTGTTTTTTTAGGGGTAACCAGAGGATCAGTTGGACACCAGCAATATGTTGGGGTAAAATAGGGCTCGGTGCTGAACAATGGTGATCCCTGCTCACGTATTGGGTTCAGCCAGCGGCCAAGGAGAGAATGGATTTCCTCAGGGCATGTTTGCAGGGACCTTTTAGGAAACTTCATTTTCCTCTAGAGCACTGGAGAGGGATAACCGGTATGGTCCCAAAAGTGTTGGACTGGTTCTTTTTGCACTTGCCTGAGTCTGGTATGGTGGCCTCTGTCCAGCCCTTTGTTTTGCTTCCAGAGATGGAAATAATCGATGTGGTCGCCTTGCTTTTCTCCCCTGGGCGCTGATACTATGACCAACACGTTTAGTGCACACCCTGTACACGTGTCTGGCATCAGAAAGCGGACGTCAAGTGGGCATACGTAACTTTACCCTCTAAGGGCTCTGTACCCTACCAGAACTGTGTAAAAGGGCTGTGCTGAAAATGAAACTCAGACCCAACATCTTACATTCGTCTAGCAGCCTGAAGGATCCTCAAATGCTTTACTCCCCACAGAAATGCAGCCACTCTGTAGTGGAATGTGACATCTATTTAACAGCACAACAGCACTACACAGTAATGCAGGGGAGGAAATCTACAACGGATGCTATGATAGTCTCTTGCACTGAAGCATTTGCGAGATACAGCTTGACAATGAAGAGCACGGCAGCGAAACACCAGGGCTAAAGATACGAGGAATTAAAAGTGCTGGCAAAAATGCAGTCAGCACCTGCTGCCGAGCCCAAGACTGGAGGGGAGTAAGGATGAAAAATTCCTAGACCAGCTTTCAAGGATGCCGTACTCCTGTGGTCTTTCACAACCCAGCCATCTGTTCAGTAACTGATACAGCCAAACGTGCGTAATCAAAGAGATTCCTAAGTTACAGAGAGGGAAACATTATGATGCAAAAAGTAGAGACTCCAGCCATGGTAAAGGCCATCCCGGAGTGACATGCTACTGCTAGAAAGGCATTGATTGACAATGGAAGGATAACGGGGAAGCTGCTTGAATTCACCACTGTGTGGAATGGGGACATTGCACACGGTAGTAATTTTCTATAAATCCTGATGAGCTGAAGAGGAACTGGAACAGTAGTTGAAAGGAAACATTGATTCTGATCATTACCATCCTCCGAGGTTAATAGCAACACTGACTAAGAAAAAAAATAATCACTCTGCATCTCAGGAATAACAATGCCTCCCTCGGGCAGCAGCTCTGGGGTTTAGAAAAAAGGATATGTTTTGCCAGACAAACTCGATTGCTTGTTTTATTTGATAGATGACAACAACGTGGCGAAGTGGAGTGCAGCAGATGCCATGTATCTGGGCTTAAGCGAAGCGCTGGATACAACATCTAGCAAAACCTTAATTGGAAAATTAAGTCCCATTGGCAGTATTGAAAGTTGGCAAAAGACCCATAAAGAGGGTAATGAGAATGACAGCATTTTAAACCAGAGGGAGGGCTTGGGGTGGGGGTCTGTAGGGACTGGGGGCGGGGGGCAGGCGCTGCAGGGATCAGGGCTAGCACCGCTTTTATTTAACACAGTGATACTCCGGCTGAGGCTTGCAAGCCGCGAGTGGCTCTTTAATGTGGCTCGTGCGGCTCTTTGCAGCACATGACATTATAACGGTGTGATTTAATTATTAACCAATCAGGATGCTTTTACTATGTTATGAACCAACTGTAGTTGAGAAAATAATAATACTTGGTCAGTCATTTTGATATGAGAATTATATCTCTATATCTATACACACACACACACACACATGTTGAATATTTCCCCTGTCATATTGTTTAAATATGAATACATAGTACTATAGTAAATGAAACAATGAATTCACACTACTCTGACTCTTTTGGGTGATGTTGAGCGCTAATTTGGTTCCTGAACCTGGAATTCATAGGCAGCGGGTTTAAAACAAACAAAAGGAAGCACTTCTTCATACAACGCGCAGTCAACCTGTGGAACTCATTGCCAGGGGATGTTGTGAAGGTCAAGACTATAACAGGGTTCAAGAAGGAAATAGATAACTTCATGGAGGATAGGTCCATCAATGGCTATTAGCCAGGGTGGGTAGGAAGGGTGCCCCTAGCCTCTGTTTGCCAGAAGCTGGGAACGGGCAACAGGAGATGGACTACCTCATGCTTTGGGGTTTAAGCCAATCTCTAATGCGGAGGAAGGAGAGGAATGACTCTGGTGCATAGAGGAGTAACTAGGATTCAGTTAAGATGGGGGGAATATAGGCTGACTAGGAGGGGAAGCGTCCTTGCAGTGCTGTGGAACAGCGTCCCAAGGGACTTGGTGGGAGTCCCGTCGTGGGGGACTTTTAAAATGAGACTGCCCAGCACTCTAACAGGGAGCCGTCCTCTGTTGGCCCTGGGAGAGGGGCTGCGTGGGAGCTAGCTGGCTCTCTATCCCACACGTCTCTGATTCTCTGAATACCAGCATTTTCTATTTCCAAACAGCGAAGAGGGGGAAATGGAGAAATGTAATGAGGCGCAGTGGGAGGAAGCACTGAAGTGTGGGAAAAGGAGGAAGAGCCATAACGAAGGCACAGCAGGCTCCGAGGCCAGTGAGAAACGAAGAAGAAGCGAAAAGGCAGCCAGGCTCATTTTACGAAGCCCTGGCTGGAGGATCAGCAGGAACTGAACTCTTGGCTGGCAATGGAGAGGCAGCGGGGAAGCAAACAAGGCCGCTGAGGCTGCTGGGAAAATATGCCCTCAGATCCTTGAGCTACGCCCTCCATACAGCCACATTGCTTCACGGGGAGGGTGGCTACTGCACGACTTGTAAAGCCACAGTTGGCCAGTGCAGGCTCTGAGGATCAGCTTCTCCCCAGTCCCTTTGTAGAGGTGAGTGATGCCAGTCCTTGTGTTCCCTGGGAACAAGATCTCCAATTGTGCCCAACCTCATGAACTGGGGCCTAAGAGGCAGAGATGCCCCAGGTCCCAGACCTCTCTCACACACTCATGTCAGAGCTAGGTGCAGGCCGGCCCTCAGGGTACAGCTGAGAGCATGGAAAACAGTGAGGGGGAAAGAAGCAGAGCATGAGTTCTGGGCATGAGGACCAGCAGGGGAGACAGGAATGGGAGAAGGAAATGAACAGGGAACGGAGGCTGGCAGAGGGAAGACCAGTTCTAAGATGTGGGCTGGGGTGTTCAGGGCATGGAAGACAAGGACAAGCAATTGACATTGGACACCCTATCAGAGAGCTACATGGCCTCTAGTACCATAGTACCAGAGCCCATATTCTGCTTTGTACGCAAGCCCTGGTGTGTTCACATGACTGGCCTCACCCGCTCGGTTCTAGCCGCAAAACCCACCTGCGTTGGTAGCGGAGCATCACTCAGACCTCTTTGCTTTTGTTTGTGTCGAAGGCTCTCAGACAAGCCCCAGTGCAGGGTGCCAGACCCTCTGCAGCACTCTACTTTCTATGAATCATCAATTCTGTAACAAGCGAGTCCTTCTTCTCCACATCGGATCCTACCGTTCCCAGTTGGCTGGGAGCCGAACGAAATGCTCCCCAGAGGACAGCAGGAGACGGATCAAACTTTGTGTAGCTCACAATTATCCCGGGCTGGAAAAGTTCCAAGAATCCCATTTCTCCCCATCCCCCCCCATCTTTTCCACTCAAAGCAATTTGACTTTTATAGTAATAACTTCTGAACCCTGGATTGGGGCTTTGCCAAGAAAAGCAAAGAAAACAATGTGGCCGCCGTCAGCAGGCACGGAAACTCCAAGGACTGAGACCAGCCCTAAAATAACTTCCATTTGATTGTTATTTATTCTGGGAGAAAGTTCATTCATTCAGAATTAGGAAGAGAGATAAATCTGTGTGTGTGTGTGTGTGTGTGTGTGTGTGTGTGTGTGTGTGTGTGTGTGTGTGAGCGAGACAGAGATACACTATGTGTGTTGTATAGACTGTATAGTAGTAAGTGTAAGGCAACATTGTGCATAGTACGTGAATGCCGTTGTCTGTGTGAACGTGTGCCTTTGTCCACGGTGGGCTAAATTCTGTTCCATTACCCCATTGTGGGCCAGAACCTCAGCTGGCGTAAATTAGCATAACTCCCTTGAAGACAGCACCGATTCTCTGTTTTCACAGTGGCGTAATTCAGAGCCGAATTTGGTTGTGTGCACATGTGTTTGTTCCATTGATTTGACAGGGCTCAGATTCCCTAGTGAGGCTGTCACTTGTGTGGAATGGATGTGTATGTTGTTGTATACAGTGTACATAGATGTGAAACAGGATAATGTGTACACACACACACACACACACACACACACACACACACACACACGCGTTCCATCCACCACAGGGCTGCTCTTTGGCGATGCCTTTGTGCTGTACACAGCATGTCCGTGTAGATAATGGATGCCGTGTGGCACACAGAAGTGCCAGATACAAAGTGATGGGCAGGAGCTGGAACCTGCATTAAGGAGACCCTGCTGAATGGCTGCAAAGTTACCTGATCACAAGAGCGAGGCCTGAGAAGGGAATGAGGAGCTAAAACCCTCATTGGCACAATGAGGTGCCTGCTTAACCTCCTGTCTCCTACTGGACACCCATCCCGTGTCCTTTATTTACCTACCCCTTTGAGAGAGATGGAGCAGAACCACAAGGGGCTGACTCACAGCAGGCCATCGCCTTGGCTCACCCGTGCACAACAGTTGTGAGCTTTTTGCTGCATTCTGCACAAGAGACTTACAAGGCAGAAGGCGATTTGTGGTCTGTATGTGCTGTTGTATATGGGGGGGTGGGGTACGTGACATTTTATACACAGTGTGCAAGCCACAAATCCTTGCCTACGGTGTGTGTGTTGTGGGCACATGCCAGCGTGTACAGTGGGGGGATGCCCATGTACAGTGGACATGCATGGTGTTGTATGCGGCATGTATGTAGCTGCATGAGCACTTCCTTATGTGTGCATGTGCATATGATGTGCATGATTGCCTGTCTGTTTTCATGTCTACATTGGGTCAGTGTGTGTGTATCAGTGTGTAAGTTAGGGTGACCAGATGTCCTGATTTTGTAGGGACAGTCCTGATTTGGGGGTCTTTTTCTTATATAGGCTCCTATTACCCCCCACCCCCATCCCGATTTTTCACATTTGCTGTCTGGTCACCCTAGGGTAAGTCTCCACGTGCGACACTGTGTATGTGTGTGTGCCTACAGCTGTGGC
Organism: Malaclemys terrapin pileata; assembly: GCF_027887155.1. Taxonomy (NCBI): domain Eukaryota; kingdom Metazoa; phylum Chordata; order Testudines; family Emydidae; genus Malaclemys; species Malaclemys terrapin. The sequence goes on from NC_071513.1 coordinate 98,046,095, forward strand.
AGTGAGAGTGACCTGAATGAGGTCCGTAGTATGGTACAGTTCCACAGCTAAAACTCTGCTTGCCAATTTGCTAAGACTGTGACAGATCCCTGGTCTCTGTGGGAAGCATCTTGGCCAGTCAGAGGAAGCAGATTCTCTTTCTGAAGCCGGGAAATCATTCCTCGAAAGAGGCAGCCAGCAAATGAGACAAGCTCCTTGGCGTGAATACATTTTGTTACTATTGATGCATTTTAAGGCACCAGTCAGCATAGAATCAAGGCATCCTTGTAAAGATTCAAGCACACATGAGTGATCCATCAAGCCAAGGGTCCAGTTGTCCTTCCTGTTTTGTCCCTCTGCTGGTTAGCTGGGTCTGGTCGAGCAAGGCTGTTTTTCAGCGTGGGAAATGTCTGCGGAAAGGCCTGGCTTTGGGATCGTGGTGTGAACACTACAGGACCTGCACTCAGCCTGATCTCTGGTGGCTGTTAAGTCCACAGTTAAGGACATACCTGCTATAGGCCTCTTTGAGTTTGAAAGTGGGCTCTACAGCTATAGTGTCACCGTAGAAGGTGGAGAGCAAGATGGTCTCTGAGACAACTTTGAGCCCTTCTAGGGCTGTGAAGTTCAGGAACAGGAGCTCAGACTCTATGTGGGACTGGGCTGGTGTCTGATAAAGGACGTAGCGTATGGGTGTGAAGTGCTCTCTTGCCAGTCTGCTCCACTTAGCAGACAAGCTGACATATCTTGAACAACGGGTAGTTTACAGGGGGCTGTCTGCAGGAGGCCAAGATGGAGCTGTGATGCTCTGTACCTCAAGGAAATACCCAGCACCCCCATGTTCATCCTTGTAAAATGATTGCGTGGTATCCAATGCAAAGTTTGTCATGTTGGGTGTCTTCAGAAGGCTTGTGATGCACTGAGCATTGTTGTTGTAGTGATGTTATAGTAATTGTTGTTACAGTAATGTTATAGTTATAATTTCATGTATATAGTTATGAGGCTGAAAATATATCCTTGTGGCTTAAAATAAACCCAAAGAAAAACTCTCCAAGAGCAGAGAGGCAGTTCACACCTCATCAGGGCGTGTATGGAACAAACCCAGCCCAGCCTCACAGGAACAAAGGACGCTGGCCTAGGCAGCAACAAAAGGATCTGTTGGACTCTCGAGTGAGTCACTCCCCTTCCTTTGGTCAGTTTGGGACTGTGATGAGGTAATGCTCACCTGACTCTGAAGGGGTGGGGCAAAGCCAAGAGGGAAGAAAGGACATGATAAAAGGGAGAGACATTTGCCATGCTCTTCCTCTCTCTTCCACCTACATCTACAGACACCGCACCAAGCGACTGAAGCGCTGATCAAAGGGGAGAGCCTGGCTGAAGAGCAACCAGCCAGTCTGTGGTGAGAAGCATCTAGTTTGTAAGGGCACTGAAAGTGTCATGGTCCGCTTAGAATGCGTTTTGCTTTTATTTCATTTGACCAAATCTGACTTGTTATGCTTTGACTTATAATCACTTAAAATCTATCTTTATAGTTAATAAATCTGTTTGTTTATTTGACCTGAAGCAGTGCCTTTGGTTTGAAGCGTGTCAGAGACTCCCCTTGGGATAACAAGCCTGGTACATATCAATTTCTTTGTTAAACTGACAAACTAGTATAAGCTTACAGCATCCCGAAGGCATAACTGGACACTGCAAGACGGAGGTTCCTAGGGCTGTGTCTGGGACGGGAGATATTGGCTAGTGTCATTTGGTTGCACAATCCAAGGAGCAGCTCACATGCCAGAGGCTGTGCGTGAACATCCCAGCAGTGGGAGTTCTCACAGCAGAGCAGGGTGAGGCTGGCTCCCAGAGTCAAGGATTTGAGTGACCTAGCAGATCACCGGTCCAGATAACACCAGCGGGGAACGTCACAGGAGCACCTAACAGCAATCCAGCCTTGAGGTGGGAAAAGCATGGATGGGGTAGCTACATCCACTTCCTGGCCAGCCACAGGTGGAGAAGGTATTTCTGGCCATTCAGCTTGTCATCATGGGTAAGGTTTCAAAAAGTGTTGGCCCTAACTCAGCTCTCATTGAATTCAATGGTAAAATTTCTATTGACTTCAGTGGGAACGGAGTGAGACCACACCTTTTGAAAACCGCCTCCTATAGGAATAGTGAAAATCCCATTAGAAACACGCCTCCCCGCCCCCCGGTTTCAGGCCCCCTTGACAACTAGAAGGCAGAAACCCTTGGTAAAGGGCAAGGTCAAGAGTCCTGCTAGTTCCTCCAGGTGCCTCTTTCTTCCCACCACCATCATCGCATGATGATTGCAGTCTGATCCAGGTTTTTAGTTTGAAGACATACAGAATAGGGATGGCAGAATTGTGATCAAATCATCACTTACCTGAAGGGCTCATGGCTGTTCCAGACCCTACACGATACTTAGCCATGTGTCCGGATCACTATGAACAGGAGGTGAGAAGACAAGAGGGAACCATTGGAGCTGCACCATACCAGGGAAAGAAATGAACTCAGCTGGCACAAAGCAGGCCCCAACACGGTGGAGTGTCCTCCTCAGACTGTGCCGAGCACAGATCTCCCTAGTCACATTGTAGCCCCTCTCAGGGACCCAGCAAGTCAGATCGGGAGGGTAGGTGGAATCCTGTATTTGTGAGCATTCCATTCAGATTCCTCACCATTGCTTGGGCCAGTCACGTTCATGCCCCTTGCTCACTTTTCATACAAGCAGGTACTCGGTGGTGCAACTAACTGGGGAAAGGCTGTTCTGCACAAAGAACCACATGTGAATATGATGAGCAGGGGGAGCCGTGTGCGAACTGTTATTCACTAATCTCCTGTTCGCAAAGCTTGTAATCCAGTCAGGGAGCAGAAACCATATCATGGGGTTTGGGTGCCCAGTTGTACCCCAGGCACAGCGAAGAATGCATAGCCAATTGTTCTACCACAGTGAAAGAGGCGGGATCCTGTGCAAAAAGTACCGAGTGAGTAGGTTATTAACGACTGTAGCATAATGGATGATTGTTAATCATATTTATTGGTATTACTGCAGTGTCTAGGAGCACCAGTCATGGACCAGCACCCCATTGTGCGAGGTGACATACAAACAGAACATAAAGATGGGCCCTGCCCCATCCTGTGCATTGACACACGCTTGTTTCAAAGTGGAGTCGATCAAAGTTCACTAGGAAATTTTTAGTGCGTGGTAGCGGGGTCCACACAGATGGTTCGTGCGCGGCACGCCGGAGCACTGTAGACCTACGCCCCAGGTGGCAGCACGCTGTTTGTCTAGACATGCCCTCACACTCAAAGACAGGAGACAACAGGTGGATACAGACAGATGGGGGAGTACAAGGAAACAATGTGACAGTATCAGTCAGCATGATAAGCAGCAGTCTCAGAACACTAGCCGCCCAACTCTTGTCAAGCTTTTTGTAAGCTTTGCAGCAAAGGAGATTTTTAAGAGGGGCAAATTAAGCACAGGAAGCTGAATTTAAAGGGTTTTTTTTTGGGGGGGGGGAATGAAATCTGCAGGGGCAATCTTAACCCTGGCATTCCCTAATTTTTCAGTGCTTGACTTTGCAACCAAACAATGCAAATCACATTCTGTTTACCGTGGCCGGTTTTCGTACGTAACACAGATCTGTATATACACACACCATGGAGCCCAGAGCTGCAGGGGTGGCGGTGTGGTCTGGCGGTGCCAGCGGGAGGCGCTGAATCCCATTCCTCTGCCAGAAACGAGAGGGGAAGTTTCCATTTAGCAATACAAACACCCTGGTTGTCGGGAACTTTCTGGACTGTCACTTGCGCTTTTTAAACACAAATGTAAATCAGAGACAGGTGGCGAGAGAGAGGCCTGCGCACACAGGAACAGAAAAGAAAGCCGGAGGCCAAAAAGGATGAAATATTCAACAAATGGAGACTGGGCTCTTGTCTCAGTCCCCTTTGCAGCACTTGGATTCTATTTGAAGATGAGTTTGCACTACAGCAGCAGCTAGGCGTCACAATTCAGGTCAGGTGAGACCTTGCCGGCCTGACAAGCTAGACAAATGTCACCAACGTGTGGGAAAAGGACATCGCCCCCCCCTGTCCGGTGGCCATCGGGGTGGGGACGACCCCTCCAAGACGGGCTCAGATGCGGTGTTTGGGGTTTGATTCCTTGGGTCCATTTGTGGTTCCTGTCACATTAAAGTTGATTGAGTGTGTGGTGTAGGGGCCAGCTTTGCCTCACCCAGGTGTTCCTCAGAAGACTCCTACCCAGGTAGACCTGTCTGCAACACATTCCCTCCCTCCCATTTGAACCCCCAAATAAAGGCAGAGGACCTGAAGATCACCACAGTGCTGAGGTCTGTGTAGCAACAGTATCTCTTTGCAGAGCCCAGCCCAGGGACGCAGTGTATTGGGTGCTAGTAAGACTAGGGGTGGTCTGGGGTTCCTCTGACTTGTACAGTCTGTACCTTTGAGGGCTGGGGCACCTGTGGCCCAGGGGGAGGGATACAGCCCCTCATGGGATTTGTAACCAGTCAGCCACGCGATCAGCTCTGTGCACGGGATGTGCGAGGTTAATGCTGCATTAGTAACCGGGGCTGTTAGCAGTGTCCCTGCCAGAGGCCTAAACTGGTCAGTGGTCATCTCTCAGAAACCGGTTCGGCATGCTGCTCCTTTTGCTGTGTAGACAGGACCACGTGCCTTTGTAATGGGCCCACCAGACCCCCTCCCTTCCTGGTGATCTCTGTGCAGTAGGACTCCTTGGAGTGCTTTGCCTCCCCACCCTGCCCCCTAGAGATGGTTGCTGCTTTGAGTGCCCCTCCCCCAATGCTCTGTCTTAGGGGAGGCACTACGGTCAGGGTGGCGAGGGGATATTGGGCTCTGGCTCAGCGGTGGCCGCTCTCCATGTCGGTTGGGCCTAGGACACTTGACAGCTTGTCCTCACTCCTCCTGTTCAGCCTCCTCTGTCCCCCTGCTTGTGGTCCAGCCCATCCCAGCTCTCCAGAGATTAGTCCCAGATTCATGATTTTAGAGGCTTTTTTTTTTAAGTGGCTCATGATGTTGGCAGAAATTTGGGAGGGAAGGGTTGTGATTTTATTTTTTTGGCCCTTACTAAAAATGGCTTCCCTCTGCCATTGTTCTCAATGGGACTAAAGCCAGGCTGCCCTTAGCTAAGAGGATGGCCCCTGATCCCCATGTGTGCCCCTGGAAGGACTGGTACTGGAACAAGGAACTGTGGAGGGGCAGGGAAGGACGTATGGGAATGTATATGAGGGAAAGAGGGTCAGGATTGTGGCTGTTGGGCACAGGAAGCCAACCAGGAAGCCAGGTCAGGGAGGCTAGAAGACAAAGTACAGAGCCGGTGATGAGCTGGGGTAGGATACAAGGCGGGATGGGTTGTAGGTGGGTGTGGCACAGGAGACTGATGGGGCTGTGAGGAAAGGGGCTGGTTGGATGCGGGAAGCTGGTACGGGGTAGAATGGCAGTTTTCCCATTGGGGGGATGCGGCGGGGGGGCACCCTGTATGCACGTGCAGAGAAGTATACTTCTTGACCTATTCCCACCCTGATTCCTCACTGGAAACCCCAATCCCCTCCCCCTTCTCTAACCACCAGTCCTTGCTGTGATCCACCCCTAAAAGCAATCCGATTTTATGTCTTGTCCACCAGGCATCAGGCCAGTTTTCTCAGGGATGCAAAGACAGTGGCAACAATTTTCAGATTGTGGCCTCTGAGGATGGGTGGCTCAGACTTTGGATTCCTAGCCCGAGGCACCTTGGGCTTGATTTTCAGAGCACCGAGAGCCCAGGTGACGTCAGTGGAAGCCACAGATGCTCAGCAAGCCCTGCTGGCGTCTCTAGCTAGAAACCCAGGAGCAGAGGTCCCTTTTGAAAACTTTGGGGTGTGAGGCTGGAAAGACATGGTGAGAAACACTTGAGCTTCTCCTGGTACTAAGAACACAGGTATGTTAGAGTTTGGAGACCAGAAATCTCAGCCGCTTGGATCTACTGTCCTAGCGCAGACCATTCTTTGGGTTGTGCTCCGAGTTACTTTGGACTCGGCATGAGCCAGACGAGGTGGCCAGGGAGGTGCCTGACTGTAACCCCAGTTTGACTGTTACTGGGAAAGTATTAAACAGTTTGCTGCTAATTGTGATATCATCAGCAAATCTGAACAGCTGTTCTTGGCACTCCGGGCAGCAACAGGCCAAAGCAAACATTGCCCTGGGACCCTAAAGACAGAAAGTGCTTTAGAGACAGCTGCTCTTAGTCTCAGGTTTCCAGGTCACCATTTTCCAGCCATATTTTTCCAGTTTGCCCCTTTCTCACTTTGTTCATGAGACTCTGAGAGGCAAAACTTATCAGATCCGCGGCGCGTCTCTGCAGAGAGCGCAGACTGCTGGGAATTAGCAACAGAACTTTCCCATTCATCCCAACTGCTGCTGCTTCTTGGGCTGCAAAAGGCCTGGTGCTGGCGCAGGTAGCCTGCAGAGCAAGGAGTGACTCTTCGAAAGGCAGGATGGTCTAATGGTTAGGGAGCTAGCCTGGGACTTAGGAACTGCAGGTTCAATTCCCTACCCTACCATGGACATCTGTGACCTTGGTCAAGTCGGTTAGTCTCTTAGTGGGGATGAAAACACTGCCCTACCTCATGGGGGTGTTGTAAGGCTGAATATGTTGAAGACTAGGGGGTGATCAGAGATTATGGGGAAAAGAACCTATGACAGATAGACTGATTGCTTAAATGGAAAGCTGGCAGGAAAGGTCTCTATTGTTCTGGGTTAATGCTGTGTCCTTTCACGTTACTTTGGAGAGCATTCTGTTTCTAGTCCAGTTGGGTTCTTCCCCTGTGTCCATCACCGTGGTTTCTGGAATTAGGGAATTAAACAGAGACCAATGTCAATCAAACATGGTTCCTCCCCATTACCCCTCACACCCCTGGGGGGAACATTGTGCGTGGGATTTTCTTACTAAGTAAATGTGCCATGTGTTCACAGAGTCCCACGTTTTAAGCTTAGATCACTTAGTCTTACCTCCTGCATGAACAGGCCATAGACCCCCACCCAGCACATAGGGAAGACGTGGCCCAAGGAAATAAGAGCTGGGGAGAGATTCCCATTCCCTGGTGCCTGTTTGTATTTATTTTGCCCCGTGCTTTCTTTTCCAGGGTTTAGTTCAGTCCACACTGTAGCTATTATCAGTAGCCTGTTTTAGGTTCTGCCTCAGGACCAAATCCTGCTCCCACCAAAGTTAATGGGCATTTTGCTTTGGATTTATTACTAGGGAACAGGGGCTGCCCCTCAGATTTTACCCTGGGCCTTGACCTTAACCCTAACCCTAACCCTTGCCCTAACCCTAACCTTGATGTTTGCCGTGTCCCTGGAGCCTTCTCCCTCTTTGTGTCAGTATAACTGCACCTCTGACCTTATCGTGGATACCTCTGCATTGTTCCCTGATCATTGTGGCTTCTCTCCACCAACTGCTCCATCCCTCGCTTGGGAGTTAAGCCGTTAAACCGCCGTGTGATTTTTGTTGCTTGCTGACGGAAAGACATCAGCATCTTGGCGGTTTAGCCAGTGTTACTGGTCTGCGGGTTTCCGAGTGGCTGGTTACCTGGTTCAACGTGATTTGTGTTCAGAGTGAGGGATGAGCTCCCTCTGACACAGCCTGGGAATTGTCTTTGGAGGAGAGAGCTTCTGCACTTGGTGATGTGCTTAAAAATAACTTGCTGGCTTGTCAAGGTTATAAACAGAGAGCGAACAAATTGCCTTTTGAGTTGATTAAACTGCTCGATGGAGCTCTGCACGCAGCTCTCTCCCATACGATTGGGACTCGCTGGAAGTCTTTCGCATTAATTTGCACTCTGCGGTTCTCGTGTTAATATGGCCTTGATGAGCCTCCTCTGCTTACCCTGAAAGCTCACCCTTCTAGGCTTTGCTTGACTGGGCCCTAAGGCCCTCAGGGCTTTTCATGTTTTCGAGATGTTTGTGTTTTGCCTCCATGCTGCCCGTGAGCAGGTCCGTGTCCTGGGCTGCACTATACAACCTGGAATGGAGCTACAACTAGTCTGCAGCGGAGGGTCTCGTAGAAGGGACCCAGATTGTCAGTTAATCCTCAGGACCTGAAATGTGTGAGGGGACAGGGCTGCAGGTGGGGCCCCAGAAAAGAGTTTGGAACTTCTGTGCAGGAAGCAGAACTCTGAGCTGGCCAAAAATGTCTCGCAGGGGAGGAACAGTCCGACTCTGTGGTGATGGCAGAATGGGACATGGTAGCTGTCCACATCCCTTCAAGTCAGTTTTCCATTTATGTGGCCACTTCCGTCTCCTCAAACTACTGGCTCCATCCCATCAGTGATTTCCCTGTCCCCCAGACTGCATTTCTTGGCATCTTCCCTTTGTCCATGAGCCTGAGTGTCTTAGTATCTGCACCATCTCTCCAAGGTATTCTGTGTCCTCAGTACTGACTCTATAATTAAGGCTGTCAGACCCTTTCCATATAAGGTCAACCTCTCTTTTCTCCCCCCAAACCTTCTGGGAAAAGCTCTTTTAGCATAAAATGTCCCATATGTGCTTTATAGTTAGAGGAGAATTTGGAGCAGAAAGTTTGAGGTTAACTGGACAAGACGTTTTTGGAACTGTGGGATTTAGTGTAAAGAATTGATTTCACTTTGGAATATGCTTATCTTCTCTTGTGCAGTCCTGTCTCAGGAATGGGTTGGTCTAGAAATTCCAGATCTGTTTTATCAACTGGTCCTTTAATGGGAAGTAGGGCACGAAATGGCTTCCCCCCCAATTCTATATGTTGGGGGAAATTTGGATTTATTTGCTGCAAAGACTCACGCCTCTGAGAGCTCTATCAAGACTTGGTGGATATTGTACATTTTTTCATAGGTCATGTGTAGGATATATATTCTGCTGGCATAGCCCATGGAGTCTGTACTCGGCAGAATCCTGCTTTAAGGAACAGTGCCCTACAAACCCCACAGTGGAGCTTGTGAACTGAACTGGGAGCCAAAGAGCTCCTGTCCATGGAACGTCAAAGCTCCTTAAGATGCAACTGGGGAAGCCTGGGAGTCCCAGCTGTCAAATGGCTTAATGCTTTGTTTTTAGCCCTGGTGGACTGTATAGTATTGGACCTTACATCTTTTGGCCCAGCCATGCTTGCTTGGCACTGCCCTAAGACTGAATTATGACTAGTGCCAATCCTCAGACCCCCTGTTCCTTTCAATCCCTGCAAATGCGAGATTCCATCCATTCAGTACGTTGATTGATTTAGCATACTTTAACCCCTTGCCATCGTTCTTCACCATATTCCCAAGTAGCTTTGAAATGTTTTGTTAATGTTTAGGAGTAATGAACTGGATTTGTACAGAATTCCAGGTAGAAGATTCATTTAAATTGCACCTGTCACTCTACAGCCCGTTTAATTGTACTTGAAAACAGCATCTGACTTTAATCTGAGCCTGTACTTGGTGTATTCAGCTGTAGACATTTTGGGGACAGACTTAAGAACAGCTTGAGATTTTGCCCTGACGATCAATTGCAGACAGAATCAGCTGGTGTTGCAAATGCCAGCATTTAGGTGTGGTTGTCCCAAATGCATCTGCAAATCAGTTATGATGGTGTCTAAATACTATTATTTGAACCTGCAATCACTTGCTGGTGCAAAATTAGAGGCTGTGTTCAGGCATCTTTAAAAAATTGGCCCCTTTGTGCTCTTTACTGCCATTTTCAGTCTCTGATCTGTAAAATAAGATTGACAGCAACTCCTCGCTCCTGGCAGGAAAGCACCAAGGCTGGATCACGTGCATCTTAGATACGCTCTGCAGAGGAACACATGGAAAGCCAGGCTGAAGAATAGCCACTATGGAGTCAAGCATGAGAGGTCAGGTGTTTAACTAGCCTGCTGGAGTTCTTTGAGGCTACGACTGCTTTGCTAGATAAGGCGAATTCAAGGGCCGGTGCTGGACTTAAGCGTTTCAGAACGTTGCAGATGAAAGGCGAATGATTCAGGCACAGGCGTGGAATAGGAGGGGAAACAGGGAAAGGATTTGAATTTATTGGAGCTCCAGTAAGAAAGCCAACAAGGTATTAGCAGCAGGACCGAACACAAAATGACACTTAGCACGTCCCTAACTCCTTTCATCCCGAAGCCAGCGTCGGGGCCAAACATTAACTAATTAAGCAACACAGCTCTCCCGCGTAAGACTGTAGGCAAGGGGCAGGCCGAGATCACGCCTTTACGCGCCATTGGAATGCGCACACTTCTGGGGTGGAACGCAGCAACTCTAGACAAGAGCTGAGCACAAGAAGTGAAGAAGATTCCCATAGCCAATGGAAATTGCCGGGGGAATTCGAGGAGGCAGAATGGGATTGTGCAAGCTGGAATTTGGGCAGGACACTGGGGTTGACAGAAAAATGCCATCAGATCATTAAAGTTCCCTAGCAGTCAGGACCCTAGTTTTAAGTCTTATCTGAAATGGTATCTCCAGCAGCACAGCACCCCCATAATGTTGGTTCCAGCTCAGGCCCTTTCGTTGCTTGCTAAAGGGAAGAGTGACCTACTGTGGGGAGGATGCTGTTGGTGTGAAGGGCAGATAGACCATCTGGGACACTGTGCACAGTGCTGGACACTGTCCCACAGGAAGGAGACTTCTGAGGGCCGTAAAGCTGGTTCCAGGTCGGATGGATCCAGATTACGGAGAAAAGTAGAGTGTTGGGAGACGAGGAGACCTGGGTGAGAGGCCCCGGCTGCAGAGATCAGAATTTGATGGGATGGCTGTAGCAATATGGGGGTGGGGAGGGTGAAGAACAAGTCAGTAAATTCCAGGACGTTTTGCTGCCCAGTTTTACGAGCTGGAATGGAGCGGATAAGCAGCAGTTATACATTAGCGCTCACCTGCAGCTTCTTTGACCTAGAAGCTATGTTCTAAACCCGACCCAGCATGGCCTGCTGCCCTGGGCCGCCTCTCCTTGCTGCCACAATGCAAGAATCCCTGTAGCAGCTCCGGCCTCACTGTCACACCTTACACACAGCTGACCAGCTTCAGCTGCTCAGGACAGATCTCCAGGATGGGGCCTGATCGACCAGGAGCCAACGGCCTGCACAGCACTCTGGCTGTGTAAGCCTCACATGTAGGTGCTGCCGATCATCTCCACAATCACCCTCGTGCTCATCCCAACGTGTGGGCAGTGGGGGAGACAGGCCATAACCTGGGCCCTTTGGAGAAGTGCATTCTGGGAGAGGAAAGGACGACGAAACACAGTTGCTCGGTTACCCTCCCAGATGGAGTCTCACAGGTCTGGTATCACCACTGCTGCTCAGCGTGTGTGTATGTGAAGCCACACAGAACTAGCCAGGCCTGACGTGCGGTGTCACCTGTACACTTCCACAGCCTGGGTCGCTTGCCATTCCTTCTGATTGTGGAGACCGTCTCAGCGCGGCTGTGGGGCCGCGCTGAGATTGCAGGCTAGGGTGACACATCTGGCTGAGCCTCATCGGAGAGAAGATGGAAATATTGGGCCTGATCCAAAGTGCCCTCCGCTCCCACTGAAGTCATTGCTTGGAGAGGGAATGTCTGCAGGACCTTGCATGGAAAGCGGCTGCCATATCTACTCATGTGCTTTGCCCTGAATGAGCTGAGAAGGGATCCCAGCTTGGGGCACACTCTTAGCCAGGAGCTGAAAGTGGAAACCTCTTTCAGAACTGGCTTTCCATCGCTGAAGGATCTGCAGGGAGCAGCCTTTCCTCTTGGTGGAACCTCACTGCGAGGCCAGTCTCCCCATTGTGACCCAGGGCTTTGTGGCTTCCAGGCTCGCTTCCTGGGTTGTGCTTTATTTTGGGCACCTTTGAAACCCAGCTGTAGACAGCAGTTGTGCCAGAACACGGCCACACCACTACTCACGGGCCTTTGCTCACAGGAGGGATGGCACTCACCAGGTGTTACCCAACGAGGGCTGGCCAAGGCTATACTTCTTAGTCCATAAAACCATGCATGGGCCAATCAGCGGGAGGGGCCAAATATTGCTCTAGATTCCCTGAAGAAGCCTGAGGTCAAGTGGGATTGACATGACAAGGCAATGAGAGGCAGATGCTCCTCCATCGAGGGCCCCAGGGGACTCCAGAACCTTCTCTTCAGATGACAGCAAAGAGACGGAGCTTTTGCACAGCGTAACGCCATGCAGTGAAGCACACAGGTCCAGCCCTACGCCTCCAGCAAAGGTAGACACTTGCAACGCACAGAAATGTTTATTGGTCCTACAAACCTCGGAGAGCATATGCTACAGGTTTCCGAGTACCATCTACTGGCACTTTATCTATTCACTAACACTTTACATATATACGGACATCCAGTATGCTCTTGTCACATACAGCACTAGCTCCCTTCTGGGGAGGGCAGGAGAGTTCTACTCTCCCGTTTTGGCTCATGGAGGGTGTAAATGGGGTATGAGGGCACTTTAAGGCCAGAGGGGGCCAAGCTACCCCACTCCAGGAGTTTTGGAGTAGACTTGGGACTAGGGAATGGCAGAGGCAGGTGCTGGGAGAGAGGACGTAGTCCTGGGGTATTTGTGTCTGGGGAAAACCCAAGCTACTGTTTCTTTAAGGGCTCAGGACCAGGAGTTTTGTAATGCAGGGTGGGCCCAGGTCCCCCTGCTCCTCCCCCATCAGCCAGTGAGGACAAGTTCTGGGAAGAGCAGCATATAACCTGCCCTCCCTCACAATGAGGGAGATGTTAGCAGGGGAGGACTGCTTGCCTCTTCCAGCCCAGGGGAGAAAGGACAGCAGTAGCTTGACCTGGCCTCCAAGTGGTGGAGGAAACTGGAAGACTGCCCCAGCAGAGAGGCCTGGGAAGGAAGGACTTTGCTATGAAAGTGGTGTTTGGGATTCTCTTCTGTCAGAAAGGCTTTGCTGCCAGTCTGGCTGGAACAGGGAGAGGGCAGTTTAAGAGGTCCAGCAGGAGATACTGCCTTAAGGGCTGAAGCCTGTTACCAAGGGTTATTTTTTGTATATTGGGAGCTTGGGAGTTTCTTGCTTTCCTGTCATTTGGGAATCAGGTGGTCCACGCTGCGTTTTTAGCCTGTGTTCTGTTCTGTGCATCGGGATGGATTGCTCTCAAAACAAACTGTTATGCATTGTATTGGCTTGGCTTGAATGTGGAAGGGTATGCAGGACTAGATCCACTCAGAGGCCCCTTCCCACCTCCTGGTATCTGTTTCCAGGCATAACAGTGGCTACTAGAGTCAGTGCAGGCTGACCCTTGGTGCAATGGATCACTGACCTTTGTCACCCTAACCCAGCTCATGTAACCAGGGCCAAGGAATTCAAGCTGACAGTCTAAACAGGCACCACACACCACGGGTGGGAGGGGAAGCCAACATCAGATCAGTGGTGGAGGCAGGAACAGAACCAGGGTCCCCTGACTCCTAATCTAGTGCACTAGCCACTATATCTCACTGCCTCCTGGTTAGGGATAAAGTCCACTCTCTCCCCAGCACCCTTGTGCCTCAGAACCTTATTCCACTGGGTCAGAAGGAAACTAATGAAGCAAATGTAGCCTCTGGAATCCTTCCATCAGGAAAGGAAGCTGGCAAAGAACTGGAGGGAGGTGGCTGTTGCAAGTGGCACTTCAGAGGAACCCAAGAGGGTGAAACGCTCCTTGCTGCACATGGCTGGCCCAGAGACCTGCTGTTTGTTGTACTGGACTGGGGACACCAGGGTAGGATACACTGGCAATGCCAGTTATACTGGACCAGGGGACACCATGCTAGGGTGCACTGCCTTGTCCTACTGGACCAGCGGCATCATGCTAGCAGTTGAACTAGATCTGGTCAAATTTTCCTACATGAAGGGCACCGTGCCATGGCATACCAGCCCTGCTCCAATTATACTCTGCCGGATCCCTGTGCCAGAGTGCACTTCTGTTCTACCAGGAGCACTGTGCCAGGGCATAGTGACGCTGCCAATTCTAGTGTACGGGGGGCACTGTGCCAGGCTGTATTGACCCTGCTCCCACCTGTTGCACCAGGCACCGTGCACCAGGGTACAGCTGCACTGTCAATGCTACAGCCCTAGGGCAAGTTATACTGTCCCTGTTCAAATCCTGCTGCAGAAGGGGCAGCACACAAGGTGGGACTGGTGCTGATCCATTTGCCACGGGATACCTCCTTCCTTTATGATCCCTCAGTGAGGGGGGAGGGATAGCTCAGTGGTTTGAGCATTGGCCTGCTAAACCCAGGGTTGTGAGTTCAATCCTTGAGGGGGCCATTTAGGGATCTGGAGCAAAAATCTGTCCGGGGATTGGCCCTGCTTTGAGCAGGGGGTTGGACCAGATGACCTCCTGAGGTCCCTTCCAACCCTGAGAATCTATGAAATGAAGGGGGCAGATGCAAGAACCATCTCTCCCTTCTCTTTGCCCTGCTCACTGGCCCATCCTGCACTGGGGGGGGATTTTGTTCTGAGACGTGACTTGCTGCCTTCAGGGTGTGGGGGGGAAGGTCAGGATCCAACCCGCAGCTGTGTATTTACATTCAGGTAAGCGACGTTCCGCTGAGAGCGACTTCAGCAAAGACCATGACACCGTGAAAGCTCCAGGATGAGGCATCTCAGTGCAGACATTGCTGCCCCAGCGCCCCCTTCCACTGAGTGCAGGGATGGTCACTGTAGCCCGTGAATCCCGCTGGAGCCCAACACCGAGTTCCCAGTGCTGGCTTTCTCTTCCCTCCCTTCCTGGCTTTAAAGGGACCAGGCAAGCTGCTGAACACATGGGTGTGGTTATAATGGGTCCTACTGAAGAGGAGGCCAAGAAAGGCTGGGAGCATGGTGGACCGTAGCGGAGAAAGTGCCAGTAGACTCTGTTACTGACCTCAGGCATCAGTCGCCTGGGAGAGCTGCTACTCTGTACAAACCTAGTTTCCAACTGGAACCAGTAGGAAATGTTCCGCTGGAATTTCCAGTAGGGTCTGGCGCACGGTGTGTCCGCGTTTCCTCTCCCTGCGTCTCAGACAGCCTGTCCTGTCCCCCACAGACAGTGTCAGCGGCTGCACTTGGAGCAGGCATCTGTTTTCAATCCAATAAAGGAGAACAGTGCTGCTTTTGTAGGTTCCATGTGCTGGCTGTTGGGAAAGGCCAGTGGCTTTTACACAATTAATTTCAGCCTGCTGTCCCCTGGGACTCCGACTCTACCACGACCGCCGCAGAGCAGCACATGGAGGGTCCACGCAGCTTGTGCCCTCACAGTTGGGCTGCTTTCAGAGAGCTGCAATTATTTCAAGCTCCAAGGTGCCATTTGCCAGCTGGTTCTCGCTGCCCCTCTTGTTCTTTTCTCAGATGCGCCAGTCTGCTGAAGCGTCCTTAACGAATCCCTCTCGATGCCCGTGCCTCGCCTCAGCAAGTCCTACCCCGACTCCAGGATTTACACTCAGGGCGCTGGAGCGTCCCTGTGCTCTCCTGTCATTAGCACAGTGCCCAGACCAGGTGTCTCGTGCTGCACCTGTTATTCTCAGCATCCTTTGCTGCTTTATTCAGCTGGTTGATACTCACTCAATAGGAACGTGCCAATGGTTAGTATTAATTTACATTACGCTAGGCCCAGAGGTGAAAGTAAGCCGGTACGGTCCAGAGCCAGTACGCCGTGCCGGACCGCATTGGGTTCCGTGGTGGGGATTTAAAGGGTTCTGGGCTCCCCACTTTAAATTCCCCCCACAGCTCCGGCGGCCGGGCTGGGGCCGGGATTTAAAGGGCTCGGGGCTCTCCGCAGCGGCGGGAGCTCCGGGTCCTTTAAATTCCGGCCCCTGCCCGGCCGCCGGAGCTGCGGGGAGGATTTAAAGGGCCCAGAGCTCTGCGGCGGCCGGAGCCCCGGGCCCTTTAATTCGCCCCTGAGCCCCGGGGACTCCCAGCCACCTCTGCAGCTGGGAGCCCCGGGTTGATTTAAAGGCCCTGGGGCTCCCAGCCACAGCTGGTGCCCCAGGGCCTTTAAATCTTGAGATGCCCCACCTTTTCCAGTTGAGGCCACGCCTCTTCCGGATGAGGCCACGCCCTCCTCAGGACTCCGGCAGTACCGGTAAGTCCTGTAAGTTACTTTCACCCCTGACTAGGCCCCAACAAAGACCAGGCTCCTGCTAGGTGCTGTCCAGAGACTGTCCCTGCCCTGAAAATCTTACGGTCTAAAGACAGACAAAGGGAGGGGAAATAGAAACTCCCAGGGAAGGGAAGAAAATCTCCAGACCACGGGGCAGGTCAGTGGCTAGACTGTAGATCTCCTGCCTCCGAGTCCAGCACCTCCAGCACACAGTCTCCAGCTCTCCCGCTCTCTCCCGTTCTGTTGCCTGTGGCCTCCCTTTCCCCCGCCCCGCTAACTCATTTTGGTAAAGAAGTTGCTGGGGCCTGTGCAGAAGCGTCCAACTTCCCATTCCCGGATCTGGGCGCCAAACCAAAGTCCGGCTCTGGGGAAGCCACATGCTGTCATGTCTCTCCGCTGGGTCAGGTGCAGAGAAACATGGTGGGGGCTCCTGGGACCCCTCGTTATCTCCCACCACCAAACAGAGCAGGAAGCTGGGAGGATTGGGTTCGGTGCAGGAATGGCTGATTGAGGTTCTCTGTCCCGTGCTGGGCAGGAGGTCAGACTAGACGATCCCAATGGTTCCTTCTGGCCATAACCTCTATGACTTGTCTGGTGGCGTCATCCCCTGTGGGTGTTGCTATCTCCGCCCTGCCCGAGGCGACGTATCCCTTCTATTTCTGTAGAGCAATTGCCTTTGGAGCAAACCGGATTGCACCAAAGGGCAGATGCTGTCAAAGCACTTCCCTAGGAAGGCGACCCCGGGGCCAGGTTGAGCTGAACTGTGCCCCAGCTGTCAGGAGCCTGGGTGGATTTCTCAGCAAGGCAGCAGCAGCATTTCCAGCCAAGTTCAGCGCGGCAGTATGGAGTTTGTTTGTCCTGTGCCGCTGCCTCCCAGCTCGGTGGGGAGCGAGGAAGCATTTTGTTTGTTCATGTGTCTTCCCATTTAGACTTGCCCAGTGTCCACACTCCCTTGGGCACAGGGGATCTATCACAGGCCAGTGCGGGTGGGGGGAATTTGACGGGAGCGCTGGTTAAATATTAGCCAGCCCTTTGCTGGTCACGGGGGTAACTAGCCTTTTCTTACTGCGGAGGAGCTTCTGTGGTGCAGCGTTCCAGCTGGTGGCCGCTCAAAGGTGGGACCAGGGACGTGCCTCGGAATTCGAGACCCGGGAGCTTTAATTAAGGGGGGGTGCGTGTCTTTAAATAGCACGGTCTAGAACGTCAGCGGCACGCCTCAGCCTTTTGGACAGCGGTGGAGAGGACACTGCAAAAGGGGACAGGGGCAAAGTAGGGTCTGTACGGAAGGCCGCGCTTCCCGGTGGCTGTGCTTGTCCAGTGGTGGGATGGTTCTCCCTGCGGGGCAGACTCTCGAGGACAAATGAGGCTACCTGGGAGAAGCCCCTGCCTTCCCCTCCCCGGATTGGGAGCTTCCTTGGAGCTGTACCGGGGGCACTCCAGCCCCTCGCTGGGGTTTGTGTAATCAAGCTAATTGCAGCGATGGAGCCAGTCAGGAAAGGCTGCTGGAGCAATGGGAAGGCGGGGGGCTGGGGGGAATCCCTGAACTGAGATGCAGGTAATTTGAGCCCCTGGTTCAGGAAGTGCTGTTCAGAGAGTTTCAAGCTGGCTGGAGCAGGAGGGCTTGGAGGCCAGCGCTCCAAATCGCTGCTGTTCTTGGCAGCTCCCTGGGCGAGCGGAGTTGCTGAGAGAACGGGGGCCCTTTGAAGCCGTCAGGCTGCCCTGGCTGTGGATGGAGCCCTCGCCCCGCTAACAACGGCAGATACGGTCCCTGGAAGGAGGCCGTTCCCAGAGCGATGGCAGGCGTGAACTTTCCACACCTCGTGCTACCTAGCAGGTCGCTCCCACGTCCCGCCACTTCCCTCGGCACAGAGACTCCTGTTTTACCATCCCCCAAAAGCCTCGTCCCCCTAGAACTGGTCTCATCCTATTGGCTGCGTGTGTGTGTCTGTCCCCAGCCATGCACTGGGAGTCCCGGGGCCTTGACAACGGGACAGTGTTAGCCAAGGGTTATTAGTCAGAGCTGGATCCCTGCCTGGAGGAGGGAGCGGGCGAGAAGGGGGCCGCAAGGGGCTAGTGACTGTACCACGGCAGAGCCTTGGGAATCTGGTATGTAGGTGGTCCCGGGGGCACTGGACCATGGAGCTGGTGTTCTGGGGCCCAGCCAGAGCTCAGAGACGCGCACACTGTTGGGGTTTTTTCCCTCGGCTTTGACAGGCCCTTCCCTGCTAGCTGAGTTTGAGGTAAGGTATTAACACTGGTATCTCTGTTACTATTGCGTTATAGCAATAAAGGTAACTTTCCTGCGGAAAGGCAGGGATACCGGAGGGTTTGGAGCCATTCCACAGCCCTGCTATTAGAGAGCTAGAAATAAGGGTTATTAAATTACTGCCAGGTACTGCAGGCTTTTCCTAACCGAAAGAGTTCGGCTTGGCTTAGAAACCGATGCTCTGGCTTGTTCAGGTTAATTAAAACAGAGCTGGAGCCTTTCCAGAGTCTCACTTTTCATTTTTAACAGTTCCTCTCGCCCTCCCCCCACCCTAGCAGAGCTAGAGGAAAATGTGCTATTGTGAAGCATGGCATGTCTCAGTGCCTGTCGCCCTCCTGGCGCTTGGTATGGGGAAAGGGGCCTGCCCCAGTGATGATGAAGGGGCAGATGGTCTTGTGCCAGGGCAGTATCTGCTGAGGGTAAGGTGGCCAACTGTAGTAGAGGCCAACAGCTCCACAGCCTGCCTCTCAAACCTGTTGTTTGCAGTGTAGTTGTAGCCGTGTCTGTCCCACTTCTGGCCTTCAAGCTCATCATCAGAAGCCAGCTCCCCACAGAGCAGGACACACCAACTCAAAGTGGCACCAGACCCTGCCAGAACAACAGATGCAAAACTGGCAGACATGTCTCCACTGGTAGGATGATCAACACCGCCACGCCACACCTTTCAAGATCCATGGATCCTACACATACCCATCACAACATGTGGTGTGCCTCATCTAAATACCCCAATAACAACTATGTGGGTGAAACCAGACAATCACTACGCTCTCGAATGAACTCACGCAGGAAAATGATACAAGACAAAAACACCCTATCACCTGCGGGTGGACACTTTTACAAAGCAATCACTGTATGGCTGCATTCTCAGTCTTCATCCTCAAGAACTAGAACTTGATAAGTTCAGGTCCATCAAGGGATGCAAAACCATGCTCTGAAGTGTCCCTAGTCCCTAGCCTCTGGTTTCCAGAAGCTGGGAATGGGCAACTGTGGCACTCTGTACCTCGGGGGAACACCCTACACCCCCATGTTCATCTTTATAGTATGATTGTGTGGTATTCAATGCAAAGTTTGTCATGTTGGGTGTTTTCGGAAGGCTCATGATGCACTGAGCATTGTTTTTATAGTGATGTTATAGTAATTGTTATTGTTATAGTAATGTTATAGGTTATAATTTCATGTATGTAGTTATGAGGCTGAAAATGTATCCTCATGACTTAAAATAAACCCAGGCCTTGGCTACACTGGCAATTCACAGCGCTGCACTTGCTGCGCTCAGGGGTGTGAAAAAACACACACATCCCGAGTGCAGCGCTGTAAAGCGTCAGTGTAATCAGCGCCTGCAGTGCTGCACGCTCGCTCGCAGTGCTGCAAGCTATTCCCCTCGGAGAGGTGGAGTACGTGCAGTGCTGTACTCGCACTTCACAGCGCTGCCGCGGCAGCGCTGTGAATCCGCGAGTGTAGCCAAGGCCCCAGGCAAAAACTCTTCAAGAGCACAGGGGCAGTTCACACCTCATCAGGGCGTGTATGGAACAAACCAAGCCCAGCCTCACAGGAACAAAGGACGCTGGCCTAGGCAGCAACAAAAGAATCTGTTAGATTCTCCAGTGAGTCACGCCCTTTCCTTTGGTCAGTTTGGGACTGTGACGAGGTTATGCTCACCTGACTGTGGTGAAGGGGCGGGGGAGGGGGCAAAGCCAAGAGGGAAGAAAGGACATGATAAAAGGGAGAGACATTTGCCATGCTCTTCCCCTCTCTTCCACCTACATCTACAGACACTGCACCAAGCGACTGAAGCGCTGATCAAAGGGGAGAGCCTGGCTGAAGAGCAACCAGCCAGTCTGTGGTGAGAAGCATCTAAGTTTGTAAAGGCACTGAAAGTGTTACGGTCCGCTTAGAATGCGTTTTGCTTTTATTTCATTTGACCAAATCTAACTTGTTGTGCTTTGACTTATAATCACTTAAAATCTATCTTTATAGTTAATAAATCTGTTTATTCGACCTGAAGCAGTGCCTTTGGTTTGAAGCATGTCAGAGGCTCCCCTTGGGATAACAAGCCTGGTGCATATCAATTTCTTTGTTGAATTGACAAACTCATATAAGCTTCCAGCATCCAGCAGGCATCACTGGACACTGCAAGACGGAGGTTCCTAGGGTTGTCTCTGGGACGGGAGATATTGGCTAGTGTCATTCACTTGCAAGTAGCTGGGAGCAGCTTACATGTCAGAGGCTGTACGTGAACAGCCCAGGAGTGGGGGTTCTCACAGCAGAGCAGGGTAAGGCTGGCTCCCAGAGTCAAAGATTGGCATAACCTAGCAGATCACCAGTCTGGATAACACCAGAGGGGAACATCACAGTGATAGATCACTTGATGATTACCTGTTCTGTTCATTCCCTCTGGAGCACCTGGCATTGGCCATTCTTGGAAGACAGGGTACTGGGCTAGATGGACCATTGGTCTGACCCAGTATGACCATTCTTATGTTCTCAAAGGAAACCTGCACAACGCTTTCAAAAGACAAGCCTGGGAGCTTAAATTCATTACTCTGCTACACACTAAAAATCATGGACTGAACAGAAGACATGGGATTTATTTGTGGCTTATTACAACAATCTGTAACCTACTAACCCCCTCTTTTTGTCCTCTGACTGCAGAGGTGTTAACGGGCCACTCTGTCTTGAATGGTCCCTTACAATATGTGCTAACTTCTTTTGCTAAACAATCTGTTGCACCATGGGCCAGGAGTACCTTTCCCAGGCCTGAAGAAGAGCTCTGTGTAGCTGGAAAGCTTCTCTCTTTCACCAGCAGCTGTTGTTCCAGTAAAAGATATTACCTCACTCACCTTGTCTCTCAAACCTGTTAGCATATGGACACCACCCCTTGGCCACCACAGGGGCTATACCCAATCCACCCCCCTGTGGCTCACGTTTCCTGCGACATTCTCTAATCTGCACCAGGTCAGTCTCCACATGCTGCTCCAGTCCATAGAGAACTGGAGTCATTACACTTCCTAATGGGTGGGATAGGAACATCCTGCAGGGGGTTCACATGCTGAGTGCCCGTCAGTAGGACGGACCCAGCAGTGGCAGGAGAGGTTGAGCAAACCTGCAGTATCCTCCTTCACCACTGAATGGAGCCGCAGGTTCAACTTCCCCCTCGGGTTCTCTTCCTTGGCCTGTATCAGCCAGAGACCATGAGCAGAGCCATTGGCCTTGGCCTTGTGGGGATTGATTCCGAGTAGGAGCTTGAGGGGCTCTGAAGGCAGGAAAGGTGGATGGCTAGCTAGAAACTGCAGCATTGTCCATGGGCAGCACACCTGAGGCAGCACAGCCCCTGTGGAACATGGGAGTGGCTGAACGAGGGAGATAAAGGGTTAAAATGGCTGCCTGTGGAAATAAGCCAGGCTATCTACGAGGGCGGCAGAAGAGGACTCTGCTCACACAGCAAAGGAACAAGATCGTTGTCTGGAAGAGGGGCAGCTGGGAATGGATTGGGCCTGGGTGAGCTACAGTCAGCGAGGTGGCTCCACTTCCCGGTGCTCCAGCATGGCAGTAGGGGGCACTCCATGGCCGAACGGCCCATCCCCGTGGCATATGAGGAGTCTGTGCTGTGTGAGGGGTGCTGCCACTCACCTGAGGGTTAGGAGATGCTGTGTCGCTGGAGGGCTGTCATTTATATCCTGGCTACAATCCAGCCCTCTGCCCCCAATATTCCAACCTCCTGTTTGCTGGTGCCTCTGATGGCAAAGCACCCCCGAATGCCAGGGTAGGGGAGCGTGGCCAAAATAGGAAGGGTAGCCCCTCAGCAACACAGCGCCTGCTGTTGCCAGCAAAGTGTTGAGTGCTGTACTGCCGAAGATACAGTGTGTCTGCAGTCTGCCATCCTAGATCCAGAGAATCACAAGAGTCAGACCAGGAAAAGGCCAGCTAGCTCATCTGGCCAGAGCTGGATTTCTCCATTCAGTCTGTTGTTCAATGTTTTGTCGAATGTCAAGTATTTCAAGCTCCTGGAGCTCCTGCCCTTCCCTTCTCTTTCCCCGCAAGCCCCCGGGAGATGATTCCACACATCTCATTGCCAGCCCGTCTTTCGTGGTGTTTACTGCACACTTGGCTTTCCTCCCTTGCACCCCGTTACTCCTTCTATTGGCTCCATCCCCTGGTACCAGCATCCCCAACCTTTAATGGATACGATGCACAGTAGGCCCAAGAACACTATACAATAAAAACCCTTCATAAACAGCACAGAAGCTGCTGCAATCTCAGCTAAAACACCCCATCTTCCAAAAATGGGGCTCTTCCCAGTGTGAGCAGGGGCTACCCAGCCAGGGAAGGTGGGATGGGTCCAAGCCTGACTCCTTCTCCACACAGACACAGCCCTTCCACTCCTTCCTCCTGCCTCGGTGTCTCTGCAGGCCTCTCTTCACCCTTTGAGCATGTGGCCAGGCCTGGTGGGCTAAAACCCTTCACTGTTAGCCATCCTCCCGAGGATGATGCTCCTCCTCCTCCTCTCCGCCAGCAGCGGCAAAACCCATCACCGCAGCTGAATCAAGGATGTGGAGAGAGCCTGGGCCTCTCCGCTGTGAAGTCTGCAGCAGCCCCTCTGTTCGCCCTGGAGCATATCACCTGCAATCCGGGCTTCGCCGGCCAATGGACCTGGCGGGCTCCCGTGGCTCCCGCCCCACAGTGCCTCCTGCGCGGCAGCTGCTGCTGCTGTATTGCGAACGACGCGTAGAGGGGTTGGGGAGGCTCACAATTAGGGTGCATGATGGTCACAGCTGAAACAAGCCACCCTCCCTCCCTGCCTGTGCTGTGGGGACTGACTCTCGGGAAGGCAAGGTCTCAACGTATGTTGCTCCACAAGGTCCTAGAAACTGCTGCTGCTCTTACCAGGCCCTACTTGTTCTTACTCCATATGGCCTTGATTCAGGAACTTACGTTCCCTACGTACATGTTTAACTGGAAGCATGCGCTTAAGAGCTTTCCTGCCTCTGGGCCCAGGTGAGGAAGCATAGCTCAGCATGGCCGAGACCAAATCCTGCTGAGGGTTTGTTCCCCAGTCCTGCCTCTTCGGGCCTCCAGCAGCTTGATTTACCCTGGGGGGCCCCACAGCAAGTGCCTAGAGCAACCAGGAAGCAGGAAAGGCAGGATGTGTGGACAGAGCAGTCCTCCCACTCCTCAGGACTCGGGGCTCAGATGCTGCCGGGAGGAGGCCAGATGGGTCCCTAGACAGACAGTGGGGCCGTCCCTAGGCATGAGTGCAGCTGCTTGCTCCCACCTGGTGCTTTAGGGATACATCCCGGAGCACATGGCTAGAACCGGCACCGTGCCAAGTGCCTCCACTACAAGGCAACTTTGTGCCGGAGAAATCTTCAAGCGGGAGTGGGAGGAGGGAAGTGCCGCAGGCCCCTGCCACACCTTGCAGTGTCTCATTCTGTTTGTGTGTTCAGCAGGGGCCAGTAGCCTGGGGGGCAGGATATAAATTAAACACAATCTCGGCTCTAGAGCCAGGCCCAAGGAAGCTGATGAAGGGAAGAGGGGAGTGTGCCAGGAACAACAAAGGCAAGCAGCATCCCAGGTCCAGCCTGCCGTGTTTGGGGCCGAGGCCCCTCCTGCTTTCCCTCCCACTCCCTGGCAGGCAGCTCCACCAGCCACACTCATTAAACAAACAGAGGAGATGATAATAAACAAACCTGTGGGCGCAGGGAAACGCAGCCCCAGCCGCTGTCACGCTGGGCAAGGTGTGATGGGCCGAGGAACCCTGAACTCCACCACCTCCCTGGCCCGACAAGCCCACACTCGGCCCTCCAACCACACACTCACAGCCCAAGAACCCCACACTCAGCCCTCACAGACTCGCCCAAACCTAGCTTGAGAACCCCATGCCCACCCACCCCCCTGCCCGGTCACCCCAAACTCACACTTCGAGGGATGCCTCCTGAACTCAGGGATCTCCATGGGTGCCCCAAACTCCGAGCACCTGCACCCCGCCCCAACCCACGCCAAATTGTGCTCAGGTGGGATCAGAAATTAACTAGAGATGGAGGTGGCGTCCCAGGAGTTTGCGCCATCTGCACACGATGAGACGTTATCAGCCGGGCTAAGCATCGCGAGCAGGTGTGTACCCCAGCCCCTTTGTGCCTCTGAAGCCTTCAGCCAGGGCCAGGGGGGCTGGGCTGCGGCTGAGCACTGGGCCAATGAGACAGCGCTCTCCGGCCCAGTGCGGGAACTCCACGCGCTGTGTGGTGGGCCGGGGCCAGCCTCAGGGCTTTGCATTAACATAAGTTGCTTTTGCATCTCTTCCAATTTTTTTTTTTTAACGTTCCAGATGTTTGTGACCTCGAGTCACAGTTTCCTGGTTTCACAGACCCCACTCTCAGCAGATTAGAAGAAGGGGGGTTAACATAAAGCAGAGCTGCGCTCACCAGCGCTTTTCATTCCCCCATGGGAGAGGAGCAACAAATCCATGGGCCGCCAGTGCCATGCAGCTCTCAAGCTCACGTGGCCAGCCGAGGTACAGCTCACGCTCTCCACCTGACCTGTCCTGTGGTTTAGGGCCCCACCCTCCAGAGGCTGAGCCCCAGGCCAGCTGTGATTTCACAATGGCTGCTGCACCTTTGACCACCAAGTGCAAAGGGCAGAGCCTGGCACAAGAGAGTGGAGCGCTGCATGGCTGGGTTAAGGGTGCCAGGCTGGTCCAAGGCGCTCCACAGGTCTGGGCACAGCCCCCAGCTCTGTGGGGGCTCCAGGGAGGCCCAGAGAACTGCCCTAGCTTCTTTGGTCCTCGCCAAGCAAATGGGAAAGGCTGGAGCCGGGTTTCCGGTGAACCCGCGGGGGCCCGAACCTGCTCAGCCCCCTCCCTAGAGCAAGGAGGAGGGTCGACGGGCAGGCAGTTCCCTCCAGGAAGAGTTCCCCTGGCTCCTGGAGCACGCGGGTGGCTGCTGACGCTGTGGGTGCTAGCGATGCTTGCATAGGTGTGGAGTGAAGAAGAGCTGTCCTATAGCGAAACAGTAAAGCACAGCAC
Organism: Malaclemys terrapin pileata; assembly: GCF_027887155.1. Lineage (NCBI taxonomy): Eukaryota > Metazoa > Chordata > Testudines > Emydidae > Malaclemys > Malaclemys terrapin. Next base: position 98,071,421 of record NC_071513.1, read on the forward strand.
AGCCAACCAGCTTCCCCATTGGCTGCGACCGCGCTGAAAGTGAGCCGTCACGGCACCCAGGACCACTCTCCCCTCCTTCACAGGTCCTAACCCCTAGGCAGATGTGCCACTCTCTCCTCCAGGTACAGCTGCCCCACTCTGACATGCCCAGATACACGCCCTGACATCTGCCCAGCCATACGTCCGCCCTGGCGAGGCTTTGGCTATGCGTCTGGTCTGTTCTTCGCGTGGCTTGAGCCCAGCGCAGCAGCCACCCCCCCAGAAGCACCCTCCCAGTGGCTGTCCCAGCTGGGGGGCCAGGCCTGTCTGACGGAGCCATTTGTGCTGTGCTGTGTGACCCACCCGGTGCTTAGTTAGTCTATGAAGTGATTCAACCTCCAAATACTTTTTGGAATCATTTTCCCAGTGAGCGTTTAATGGGGAGTAGCGTGCCAAACCCCTGAGCTATGCCTCACTTTCATCCCCCTAATGCAGGCCATCTATCAAGAGACACTAACAGAGCAGGGAGGGACTCTGACAAGGAGATCCTGGGAGCAATCAGCCAATACTCCCCCTCCCGGCCCCAATTTTCGACATTCCTTGTAATGTAAATAGAAAGGAGAGTATTTGCAGCCCTCCAGCCTAGACTACACCGTTGTGAAGGACAGAACCGGGCTTCTTCCCTGCAGTCTATTCTCCAGGGCTTTGTCCAGTCCCGTTTAAATATCTTAAGCGACGGCCCTTCCCTGGGAGTCAATTCTCCATCCGGATCCATTGTGCTGTCAGGGAATTTTTCCTGAGATTCAGTCTCAGTTTTCACATTCTCCAGTCCACCCCTTTTCTCCATCGTTACCTCTCTTGTTCCACCCTAGACATCCCTCTTTCCGTTCCTCCTAGGGGGCAAGCAAGGGGCCCCCTCGCCACGCTCTACGTCTTCAACTCTTTTAACCCATTCCCTTCAATCGGTCCCTCTGGCCACTTTTCTTGCGCTTCCCTGAACCCCATCTGCTTTGTCAATATCTGGCAATGAGGATACACCATTCCAGGTGGTGTTGCCCCACAGCAGTAGGGGAGGGGCCTGTCCCCTCCCTGCTCTGTGATGTGAAGCCCAAACCTGTAGAGGCCATTTTTCACTTCTCTGTCACGTTGCAAACCCCTCTAGCTGTATCTGTGCTAGAGCCGCAGACCCCTCCTAGCTAAGCAGCGCGTATACACAGGGCATCGTATGGAAACAAAACGGGGGAAGGGCAGGGCTGCCGCAACCCATTAGGCAACCTAGGTGGTCGCCTAGGGCACTACAATTTGGGGGGCGGCGACCCCGGCGGTATTTTGGCGGCGGGACCTTCTGCTGCCTCTGTGGGGGGCGGCATTTCGGGGCGGGACCTTCTGCTGCCTAGGGTGGCAGAAAAGCTGGCGGCGCTCCTGGGGAAGGGGTCTGCTGTCACCTGTCTAGGGCTTGGCTTCTTGTATTTCTATAGCTAACCTAGGCATCATGTGGCCTTCCCCTGCTTCCCCCTCCCCCCACCCCCAGCGCCATGGGCTCTATGCACAGCCCTCCCTGGGGCTCTTTCAGCATTACTGCCCCACTCCCCCTGCCCTGTGTATTGTGCTCACTCTGAAAGTCTCCCTCTTGTTAAACTGGGAGAGTCCATCTCATTGCAAATGGAAGAGACGCCGTGCAGCTGCCCTCTTGTTCCCCGGGCCCCACTGCAACGCGTCTCGTTTGGACTTGGCTGCGGATTTCCTTAACATGCTGTTCAAACTCCGGTTCGCAGTCACCCGTGACGACGCTCCCCGAGACCAGGCCAGACGTAACAGCTGGGCTGATGTGGCCTGCCATGGCAGAGCGAGAGCGGGCGCTTGGCTTCTTGCATTGCCCTTGGCTGTGAGGGGGGCGGGGAGCCCAGCTCCCATTTGGGCCCTTCCCAAATCCTGGCAGAGAGCTGACTACCCAGCCCTGCTCCACCTTCCCTCACAGGCACTGCCATGCCCCCTCCCTCGCTTCCACCACCCCGTCGTTCTGGCCAGTACCTTCCCACCCCAGCTAGTCCCTCTCCTATGGGAGTCAAGCAGGCCCGACCTCACTCTGTGGGGGCACCAGGCAGTCCCATTGCAATGGCCCCACTCCGGGGTGCTGCCCCCCAGACCCGACGCCAGTATGAAAATCCCTGGTGAGCACTCCGCTAAGTGGCTCTGAGGCAGCATCTCTCTCAGGGGCCCTGGGGTCGCACCCTCTCCCTCAACGGACTCGTCTCCCTCCAGCCTCCGTTGTGCTGCAGCACGGCCCAGGAACAGACCACTGGGCAGAGGTAGCAGGCACCCCGAGAGCCTGGCCTGTTTTCATTGTGTGCTGGGCTGCGGGGAGGGAATCAGGAGTAAAACAGCCATGCGGCCCTCGCCATTGGCCAACAATGTCTGTCATTGCCGGGGCTCGACGCCGTCCGTCCCACGGAGGCTGTAAACGCACGGTGATTTCCTGGTGGACTTGCACCTTTCCAAACACAGCTGGCTGGCCCCTGAGCTGGGCCTGCCCCATCTTCAGAGGCCTGGTCCCAGGTGTCCTTCCGCAACACCCCTATAAGGGCAATTAGCGCTGTCCTGTAAATGCCTGATGTCATAAAGGATAAGTTAGCACCAATCCACTGGCACGTAAACCCATCATTACAACCGGGCAGAGGGCCAGCAAGCGTTCCAACCAGGGGCTCTCTGGGGAGAGCAGCTTTAACAGGCCTGGGCTTGGGACATCCAGGAAGGCGTCTCTCTCTGTGCCATGGGGAGCTGGCAGGCTGGGGCTAGATACTGTCATGTCTTAACAGATGGGCAGTGACATAAAAAGTGGTGTCTCCCATAATGCATCTGTGTTGGCCAGGCTTGTACCTACCTATGGGGCCTTGTGCTCAATTGCTGCTGAATTTGGGAACCTCTGCCAAAAACAACATACCAGTAAGGGGGGCAGAGGGAGGGCCCCCAGCCAGCCATAGGGGGCACAGGGAGGGGCCTCCCCAGCCAGCCACAGGGAGGCCCCTGGCTGGCCCCATGACCACCTGATGTCAGACCTTTTGTTTTCACTGGTTGCTCTTGTGTTTTATTTGAGTAGGGGGCAGGGGGACCTGTCCCAAGTCAGGTAATTATGGCCACGGCCGCTTCCCCTTCTGCTCACTGCTCTCCTCGTTCCAGGGGCACAAGTCTGTAGGGAAAAAAAATCACAGTGCGAGTGGGCAGACGCAGGCACTTGAGGAAGGGGTCGGGGCAAGGGATCGTTTCCAACAATCCCTTATCGGGCTCAGCTGGAGGTGCTGGTGGCAGGAAGCCTGGACGTTTCACCTTCCAAAGTGGCAGGTGACCGGCCTCTCCCTGTCGCAGACAGCTCCGGTTCTCACCAGCGCTTGGGTCCCTTTGGGGGTCGAGTGCCAGGTCAGTTAGGTGTGTGCCTGAGGCTGAAGGTGAGACGTGTTTCGTAACAGGACACACAATGATGGCCAGGGCCTAACCCTGCCGCATAGCCAAGAGCTGAGCTAGGCCTGCCTGGTTCTCTTATTCTGATTTCCTGTGTGGACCTCGTCTATGTTCTGGGTCCAAGTAGGGTGGACTAGTGAATTCCACACTGGACTGGCACTCAGGAGATGTGGTTCTATTCCTGGCTCTGCCCTGGCCTGCTGGGTGGCTTCAGGCAAGTCGCTTCCCCTCTGTTAAAATAGAGATAGTGATTCTGGCCTTCTTTGTCCAATTTATGCCCTTCTGTGCTTCATTATGGGGTATGGAGAGACCTGGGAGAGTTACTACTTTATATTTAAAATAAAGAGTTGGTTTTGCTTGCTTTGTACATTGTACATTCAGGTGTCCTCTCCCCTGGGACAAACTGGCCACCCTCCTGGAGGACTCTACGTTGACTGCAGAACAGGCTGGCTTATGACACCAGACGAATCATGCAAGTTACACGTGGTTTGTTTTTGTACTTAACTCAAAGCCTTGGAAGAAAAACCAAAGATTCAGCACCCACCCCTTCACGTCGGAGAGATCTCTTAGTGAACAGCTCTGAGTCATCCAAGGAGACAGCCAGCAAGCCCAGGGAAGGCCAGACTTGGCATCCTGCTATTTCTAAGAGAAAAAAGAGGCAGGAAAACATATTTGTTTTAAAGAACGTTCTTCCAGGCCTCCACATGTCACAAAAGGCGGCAGGCCCAATTCTTTGTCCTTTGCAGTTCACCTTTGAGAAAATCTCAGCTTGACCTCTGCAAGCTGGCCATCTATGAGGGACCTGGGATGCACGCCCGAGTCACAGGAACTAACACCTCTTCTTCATAAAGCGTCAAAGGCTCCCCAAGACTGGGATTCTGACCCGCTGCATCTGGCAGGAGGGGAACGCACAGCTGGAAACGTCTGAGCGAGGAAGGGGAAGCTGCAGGGAGAGATGGACGCTGGGAATGCTTGGCTTGTGTTTTGTGATCTGAGAGAAGGAGGCTCTGAATCTGGACTCGCCTCCAGAGGAAGTCTCAGAGAATAGGGAGAATTCTTGTGCCTGTTCCAGACCCTCCGCCTTTCTTGTGGCTCCACGCAAGCAGCCGGGGCTCCATGAATCACTGCTCAGTCCTTTCGTATGCTCCCCTCGAGCGGCTTCCAAACAACCCCCCAGCCAACAAAGCCGGGAGAGAAAACCCAAGTGAAATTGCCTCCATCTGAAAGGCCCAGCTTGGGGAAAGGAGCCGGAGTGCGTGGGGAGACACACGGAATGAGCAAGAGACCACAGTGAGAGGCACTTCTGGCAAGATAGAGCAGGAGTGGGATTGCAAACAGCGTGAGAGGAGAGGGAGGGATTGAAAGGCCTGGGAGGGGTCTGCAGGAATCCCCCCCCTCCCACACAGCATGACTTTCCCTGAGGCTGCCGTACCTTCAGGGTAACCCCCCAACCCAATGCCTTCCACCTCCTGAGCGTGGGGATGGAACGCAGGTGCCGTGTGTGGAGAACCACTGCCATTTTATCGCGGGAGCCTGCTGGTTGCAGTTTAGCCCTGGGTATGTTTGGAGCAGCTTCCACTCCCCAGAGCCGGTGTCTGGCTGCTGTGCCCACACATCCCCGCGAGGAGCTGAGTGGAGCTGGGATTGCAGCGGGGAGCCCGTGCCAAGAGGCCTGGTTTGTTCCGGATTAGCTTCTCTTCTGATTTCTACTAGGTGTCGGTAATTTAATCAAATCTTGCGGAAAAAAGAATGCAGCATCTTTCATGAGGAAATCCCTCTCAGGCTGCCAGCAGCTCCCCCTGGGCCCCACTTGGAGTCTGTCAAGAGCAAATGCTCTGGTGGTGCACCTGTCAAAAACATCACAGTAGCAGCAGCAGCCGTCACTGAGGGCTTCTCCTGTCAGGGCTGCCAGACATCCCACACCAAAGCCGAGGAGAAAGGAGCCTGTCTCTCTCTCCAGCGTGATCTCTTCCTGACACTTTCCTTTTGCTTGGCGTATACACAACATTTAACACAAGAAAGATTTCTTGTGGCTGTAATTAAAGTGATTCCAGAATGGGAAACTGCACTATAATTTATATTGCCTTTAAGGCATGCTGGAGGGACCAAGTTGCCTGCTAGGGAAGCAGCAGCTTGAGTCTCAGACAGTTTTGCCAACGCCCTTCAATTTCGCACAGAGCTGAACCCAGGTCTCCAGAGTTGAAGGCTGCTGTATTAACCCACTTTTACATCCATCCCCTTGAAGCTTTTGCACCCTGGAATGATTTGTTTGCCTGGGGGGATGTAACTGTACCCTCCTTTGGCAGAGGGAGACTTTAGGCAGCGAGAACAGTCTTCAGAGAGACACTCAGAAGGCAAAAGAACTGCACCACAGCTAACAAATAAACATTTCTCCAAGTCCTAATTGCTAGACAGTCACCTAAACAAAACTAAGCCCATCTCTAACAGTGCCATCTGCTGACAGCTAATAATGTTACACTCCCTCCTTCTTTTACATGCCAAAGGGATCGGTGTGATGTAAGAACCAGCACAGAGGAGAAGGGTTTAAAAAAAAAGGAAATTTGTCGGGTTTATTATTGACATAGATTTGAAATTTGCTGAAACCAAATATTTCAGAACATTGCTATTTAATTTCCAACCACATTATTCAAATATTAACTGGATAACAAATATTTATAGATTCAGTCTCTCGGGTGGTTTTACAACGCAGCCAGTACGGGATACATAATAATGGCCTGTGCCTCTTGAATTGTCAGTGGATTATGGCAACGAAACTTTCAGTGTGGTCAGAGGTGATATAAAATCCCCTTAGTGAGTTAAACTGTGAACTGGTCTGGAACTGGACTTCATACTTTGAGCAGGGGTTTGGACTAGATGACCTCCTGAGGTCTCTTCCAACCCTAATCTTCTATAATTCTATGATACGTAGAACCAGTCAGGTTAATTTACCTGTGACTGGAGCAGACTTCTGTGACTGAGTATAAACATCCCTCCATTGTCTATCTGTCCCCAGCAGGTTGTCATGGCATGTAGGTTGGTGTGGACAATGCCAGGCTGCCACTGTCCTTCCGGAGTTTGCTTTCGCTCTCTCTCTGGAGGAGACAGAAGGTTCGATGTCCCTGTTGTAACTCTGGAACTGGTGAATCCTTTTCTTTAATTTCTGTGTGTAAACCTGGCCAAAACACAAGGAGCAGAGTCTTGTTTACATTAACGTGCTTCCTTTACACCACTCAGGCTGTGTGAAGGAGCCTGAAAGTGGCTTTCAGTAAAAGTAATTTACTCCCATGTTCAAGCCCCTTTACATTGGCCAAGAGACGTAAAGAAGCCTGACTATGAAAATGAAAATCTGGTCCTAGATCTTTGGCCCTGTTATTGCACTTCTCTACTCCCACGTGACCTAAAGTGTTGGGTTTTTTAAACTAAAAAATCAGAACAGGCTTCACTGGTGATATGCACAGAGGCTAAAAAGAACTGCACCACAGCCAACAATAAGCATTACTCCAAGATCTAACTTCTGTACATTCTGATGACTACAACTTGCCGCTTTATCTAGATTAGCTCCATTGGTGACTTCCAGCATTCTTACAACATCCCACAGATGCTTCTCAAATGCTAAGAGAAGACTTACCCTTCAGCCACTTCTCTCACGAATATACAGAAGCCTCTTCTGTGTTAGAGACCCATCAGCCTGCAAATGGCTTACGCCACCACTAAGCATATTCAGAAGGGAGGACTGGGAAAGCTTTGAAGCAAGGAACATGGAGGAAGATGCCACAAGTAGACCCACTGAACCAAGTGGTCAACCATGTGAGTGCTAAGCATGAAAACAGAAAGGAAGCGGAGTCAGTGAGTTGGTGGCATCAAGGATGTTTTAGAATCCTTTGAGCCTGTTAACAAAATAGCAGCTAAAGGAGAACCAGTTGTCGTCATTGACCTGGATTTTGACAAAGCCTTTAACAAAGTCCCTCTCAAGAGGCTGTTAAGGAACCAACTAGTCATGGTGTGTTGTGGAGCAGAAACTGATGAGGAGACCAGGAACATGGAGTCAATTTTCATCATGGCGAAGGTTAAGAGTGGGATGGCCTACGGTTAGGATCGGTGGTGTTTAATATATTCATTAATGACCTGGAAAAGGGGGTGAAGAGTGAGGGGGCAAAATGTGACCCAATTATTTAGATTAGTCAAGACAAGAGAAGACTGACAGGACCTTCACCCTGACCTTCACTCAGAGCTGGGTGAGTCGGCCGCACCATAGCAGACAAAAGTCACTGTGGTCAAGTGCAAGGGGCAAATAATCGGAATGAGTCATCTGCATTACTGGGTTCTACATTAACTGTAACCACTCAAGAAAACAGACCTAGGTGACACTGTGGGCAGCTCGATGACAACCTCAGCTGAATATGCAGTGGCCGTCGAAAGAGCAAAGCAAATGTTCGGATGCATAAAGAACAGGCTGGAAACTACTGAAAATGTTATATCACCATATTAATCAATGATACGAACTTGCCTGGAATACAACGTGCAGTGCTGGTCACCCCACTTTGGTAAGGAGATCACGTCAGTAGAAGGAGTTCAGAGATGGGGGATAAAAATGCCTGGAGAGAAATCTGTATGCTGAGAGACTGAAGAAGCTGGGTCTGTTTAGTTTAGAGAGGAGGGGGTGTGATAGAGGGTTATAAAATAATGAATGAGCTATAGAAGGCAAATTGAATACTCCCAGTTACCCTCTCTCACAGCACAAGAACAAAGGGACGTTCAATTAATTTAAAAAGCAAAACATGAACCTTGATAAAATATGTTTTTACACAGTGCATCATTAACCTGTGGAACTCCCTCCCACTCGATACCACTGAGGACCAAAGCTTAGTAAGATTCAGAAATGAAACAGGTATTTTCTGTGGAAAGCCCCCACTAGGGGGCTTCTGGCACCTTTCTCTGAAACATCTGGAATTGGCCATTGTCAGAATTAGGGTACTGATCTGGACTGAGCACTGACCCAGTCTGGCAGTTCCTGTTTCCAGCATTGCAGTGATCAGGGCGTGTCTGGCAAATGATTGATGAATGAGTGTGAAGCAGAGCACGGGGATGGCAGCCATGCTGGAGAAAGCAGATTGCAGAAGAAAGGCACGGTGAAGAGACTGGAACGCGAGACCTACCCAGCCTTAGGCCCGGAGCTCAGCTGAACAAGGACCATCATTCACCCACACAATGGTCTTCTCTGCAGGAATTCTGAGGATGATCTACGGCCTTACAGAGGGGGGTTTCCAAAGGTGGCTTCCTCTGCTGCAGGACCTGTGCACTGCACATGCACTAAGGTGCCAGACACTGAAGGGCCCATTTACACAGCCAAGGGTGGGATTTACACACACCACATAGGTGGCCATATCTGCGATGACACAAAAACTGGTGGAGTGGTAAATAACGAGGGGGCAGGTCAGTTGTATAGGCTGATCTGGATTGTTTCCTAAGGTGGGCTCCTTTGAACAACATGCTGTCCTGGAGTGACTGTCCCCTTTAAGACAGAGCAGTGTCCAGTGCACCTGAGACTGGTCAGCTGCCTCCTAGTTGGGCTTAAGAGAAGGCACCTGAGCTGAATGAAGAGAGAGATCCAGAGAGTGGGGGAAGGCCAGGCAAGACCTGCCTGAGAACAGAGGAGAGGCAGAAGGAATGGCAGAGAGTTGCTTGAAGGAAAATTGCTGCAAGAGCCCCGAAGGGAGCAGTAACTGTGAACTGCAGGTGCTGGGTTCTGGAGCTGCTGGGAGGACTGGCTGGCGCTGGGGAACCCTGCCGAGCTGCAGGAAGGCATGAGCAGAGGAACGTGGGGGTCAGTGCATGCCTGGCCCAGAAGCAAAGGGTTGGCTTTGAAGGGAGGTTCCTAGGTGCAGGGGTAAGACTCACACACAGTGATGCCTGGGGACTATCACACTGCAGAGAGTCCTCTAAGAGAAGGTCCAAGGGGAGGGCTGTGGGAGGAGCTTGGGAACAAGGGACTGGTCCTGGAGGGAGGGTCCCCTGGGCAGGACCAGGATTCACAGGTGAGGAGGCCTATGGAGAGAAACACTGCAGGGAGCCCTCTTGCAGGAGGCCTGACGTGGGGCTACAGGAGAAGACTTGTGGGAGAGAAGCAGGTCTTGGGATTCTCAGGAAGGAGGCCTGGAGAGTGGGTCCTTGGAACAGGGGCTAAAGGAACTGGGGCAGAATGGTTAATGATGCTCGGGTGGGTGACCTGGGGCAGGGACCTGGGCATGGGCTTGCAGAGCTGCTGTCTTGTAACCTTGTTTTCCTTTGGGGTTGAGGGAGGAACTGTTGGGATCTGCGCACTGTGGCACTTCATATGGATAAAGAGTTTGGATTCGCTGCTGTGCCACAGTGTTTCTTAGCACGGGTGGGGAAACTGAGGTAGCCCAGGAGGGTATCTGTTTTGGGGGTTCCCTATAACCCAGGTGTTGTAACATTCAAATCTAGGGTTGTGCACCTAGGAAAAAAGAATGTAAGTCATGCTTATGGGATGGGGGGTGTCTGCTGGAAAGCAGTGGCTTTGAAAAGAACTTGGGGGACATGAGCTCCCAGTGAATTGCTGTAGCTAAGAAGAAGGCGATGGCTACCTACCTTCGATGTATAACCTGGGGAATATCAAGCAGGAGGCGGGCGGGGGTGTTAACTCTGTATCTGACATTGGTGAGACTGTTACTGGGGACTAGGGTGACCAGACAGCAAGTGTGAAAAATCGGGACAGGAGGTGGGGGGGTAATAGGAACCTATATAAGAAAAAGATCCAAAAATCGGGACTGTCCCTATAAAATCGGGACATCTGGTCACCCTACTGGGGACTGGGGCCAGTTCTGGTGTCAACACTTTAAAGAGGATGTTGGAAAAACTGGAGAAGGGTCAGAAAACAGCGGCAAGTGTGATCTGAGTAATGGAAAACATACCTTAGAGTGAGAGGCTTGAGAAGCTGCATTTATTTAGTTTATCACAGAGAAGGTTAAGACATGATTTGATTATGGTCTACCAGCGCCTACACGGGGAAAAGATTTCTTTAAACTATCAAAGGCATAACACCATCCAGACGCTGGAAGCTGCAGCTAGATAAATTCAGCCTAGAAATAAGGTGCACACGGGAGGGTAATTAACATTGGAACAACTTATCTAAGGCTGTGGTGGATTCTTCGTCTCTTGCAGCATTTAAGTCAAGACTGGATGATCTTCCTAAAACTTATTCTCTGGCTCAGACAGGTGGGCTTGAGGCAGAAATTATTGGGTGAGGTTCTGGGGCCTGTGCTATGTAGGAGGTCAGACTAGATAATCCCTTCCGGCCTTATTTAATCTATTAAATGTGGACCCAGAATCTCCCCATGTAACTGAAGTGTCTAAGGTCCCTGTGACTTCAGCACTTATCTCAGCGTGCCGGAGAAATCCAGTCCTGACTCCAAACTTCTCTCCTCATCCCTGATTCAATGTTTCGCTCCAGCTGTAGGCAGTCAACATCGGTGCAGGAAATCGCGGGGCTGATTTCACTTCTGCAGGACTCTGGCCAACATCATTTAATCTGTTTTCATTCCTATTTCATGAGATGTGAATAATTAATGAGAAACAGAGTGAGAGGAAGATTGGGGCTGGGGGGGGGAGTGTTAAAAAGAATCCAGGCGAAGGGGAAGAAAGTTTCGTCAGCCGGAGGGACGGTGAGACTCGGAAATGAGAGGAGCTTCGCCAGAGCTGTGAAATCACAGGGAAGGGAGCGGGACCATGGGGGTGAGTCTGACACTGAATTAACAAAGCAGCATCTTCCCCATTACCCTCCTGGGGCAGCGGGACGGAGATCAAGGAAGGTGGAAGGACTCCGCTGGCTTTATAAAGAAGCGTTTTATCCTGAGCGTAGAGTGACATTTTCAACTCCCTCTTATCATGAATCTTTCTGCACCCAGCACTGGGAGTTTCAGTGAGGGTGAGCGGCGCTCTGCAAAGAGGGTTTCCCTGCTCTTGGGTGGTTGTTTGAGTCGGTACTTTGGGCTGTGAGATTCCAGGTTCCGGGGGGTTCCTTTTGGCGGGCTTGGGGGTGGTATTAACGGGTTGCCCTTTGCAGCCTGCTCTGAAGCTCCTTACCTGGATCTTTCAATGGGTAGCCAAGAGCTGAACAATGCTGCTGTTAGCTATCGCGTATATAGGCAAACCCTATATTCCCGCTCATCTGCAGCCAGCCAATGGAGGGTGCATGCTCACACGCCCACAGGGGAAGGAGATTTGCAGGCTTAGCACCTGGCAGTGGGGCTGGATTTAAAAAATAATAAACATCAGGCCCTGTTCATGGTCGCTGAGCTGACTTGAGAACCAGCGTCCCAGCAGCTGACTCTGCTCCCATGGAGTCAGTGGCAGAAAATAGTAAACACGCCCTGTGCCCCTTCGCTCACATTCTGCCTCCGAACACAGCCCGGACGACTCCCCCGGCAGGAGGTGGAGAGACTTGTCTCCAGGCCTAGGGGAAGCACCCTGAGAACAGACTGGCATCGTGCCTTTTTGGGTCCCTCGCTCCCTATACCCCAAGCGACCCCTGGTCCCGTTTTCAAGCCAAGTGCTAATTCAACTTCCTGCACCAAAGCAGCAACGGACCACTGCAGGCATCTTCTCCCCGGCCAGGTGCATGATGGGACATTTGACACATTCGATGCTGAGCCTGCTGAACAAACATCCGGGATGTAAATGCCCATGCTTTCCCTTGTTCCTACGCACCTGGGACTGAGCCGCCCCATCAAAGCTCACTCATGGGGCAGCTTCTGCTGTAAGCACAGTTGCCAGCCCTATGTGACACCCCCTGCCCCGAGCCCTGCTAAAGGCTGAGCTCCCCTGGCCCAGAGGGATCCAGCCAGCTCTGTCTGGTAACAGGAGGGCCCTCGTCTCCATTGTGTCAGGAGGCGGTTTCCCTCTGGTTCTTCTCCAGCACGGGGAGATTTAAGAGGGGCCCTTTGAGTAGCCCAGAGCCGCCTCTCTCAGGAATGTGGAGAAGAGGTGGAAGGGCAAGGGAGAGGCTAAGCTCCCTGCATAGGACCAGTCGCCCCCTCCTGCATCCTCGCCCACCTCCCTGGGGATCTCAGTCCCTCGCTGGCGTCTGAGCACATGGGGCCTGCTGCTGGGATGCTTTCCCCGCTCCAGCCAGCTCGTGTTTTGGGAGGAGAGGGTGGGGATTCTGAACTTCATTTGGCTGCGCAGAAACAAGGAAAGGGCCGTCGCTGAGAGGGACAGAAAAGGCCTCCCATGTGGTCTATAGACTCAGATGCCAAGGCCAGAAGGGGCCTCTGTGATCATCTCATCTGGCCTGCTGCGTAACACGGGCTGTCGAACTGCCCCAGAATGGTCCCTCGAGCAGATCTGTTTTAAATCAGGATTGGATGCGTTTCTAAATGGCCAGCGACGGAGAACCCACCACGACTCCGGTCCGCTGTTCCAGTGGCCATTTACCTTCACCGTTAAAAACATGCCCCTTATTTCTGGTCTGAACTTGTCTAGCTTCAACTTCCAGCCACGGACACCAGTTATCTTGTCCGGCCCATCCCTCGGGCGGGGGGAGGCAGGGCAGGAGGGCAGCCCTCATCCAGCACCCCCATCGTTTTTGACACCTCTGATAAGGAAGTGCCCGGTCCTGCAGACCCTGGACTCCCTGGTTTTACTGGGGCTTGCGACCTGCGGAGGGTATTGTAAATGAGATGGGCTCTGCCCAGACAGCGACTCTCCCATCCCTGTTCCAGGGAGCACTTTTGAACATCTGGCCCTACATTAGGACAAGATGCACCAGGTGGGGGTGACCCCCTGCGGCGGTGGGGGAAGGAGGACAAAGGAAACAGTGAAGGGGACTCGTAGCAAACTAATATCAAGATGGGCGGGGTGGTGGGGAATGGGCTAAGTTAGAAATAAACAAGAGAAATGAATGTCAACTAGCCCTGCTGGCCACCTGCCTTGATATTTGCCCCATTATTTTACTAGCGGTGTGGGAGGAGCTGCCCAGGTCACTCTGCTGTCCTGGTATCTCCTCCATGCTCTGGGAATGTTGCAAGGATAATTGTCTGTGGATCAAAGGCTCCTAAGGGTCTTTCTCCGGGTGCCTCCAAGCTGCTTCCCAAGGGCTGGGTCACTCTGCGGCCTCCTCACCAGAGGCTATTCACCCTCCTCCTTTCGCTGTCTAGGGTTACCTTCTGTGCACTGCGCCTTGACTTCGCACCTTCCCTGTCTCCGCATTCACCCACTTCTCCTCTCTCCTCTCCTCTCCTCTCCTCTCCTCTCCCTTTTCCTTTGGGATTTTCCTCTTCGTTTTTAATAAAAGCACACCCCTTGCTGTCTCTGGCCATAAGGAAGCTGGGAGGGAGGTGGTGGTGGGGAGGATATTGGTGTGGGGAGGGAAATCTTGTTTTTTTTCCTATTTCTTGCCAGAAGAAAAGGCTGGAAAAATAAAAGGGGTGAAGGTAGCGTAGCTGTTTCAAGTGCATTGAAATGCGCACCGCAGTGCCTGGTGTCAGTGGCTAGGGGGAGCTGTTTGTTTTGTTAGTGGGCGAACACTTCGGCCTGGGCCGTGCACCAACCCAGCTTTCCGCCTGCATCCTAGCAGCTGGAAGGAGGTGACTTCCCCCCGGAGGACTGGAGGCTGTCTAATTGCTTTTGAAGTGTGTCTCCAGCAACCACCCTTCCACAGAGACCTCACTTTCTCAGTAGCGCAGGGGGAATCGGAGACTAGATCCTCCTCCTTCCAGTCCCTCGCCTCTATTTTTGCAGCATCTTGAAAGATTCCATTCTACGTTCTGTTCTATATTGGTTCTTACACCGTGCTCCTCTCCGGGGCGTCCGAGCACCTTCCAGGAGCACCAGAAGCCACGTGACTAACAGCTGAGATGTTAATAAGCTGTTTTATGAGATTGGGGGGGCCATTCGAGGTGAGCCCAGGAGCATGCATGTGCACTGCAGATGCAGCCTTCTACATCAGCGCCACACCCACAGAATAGGGCCCTTTGTTCTCCCACGGGTGAGAGAGCATTTTGGAAGGTGCTTTAGCTGTGAGAACCCCGGCATGTTCATTTCCTTCTGCTACCCACTGCACTGAGAGATGCACAGAGGGATTTTATTGCAAAACGGAATTAATAATAGTAATTAGTCATATTTCTTCACACCTCTGTAGCATTTTATGTGGCAGCCACAATCAATCTTGTTAACTAATGAATTCTGTTTGAAGGGTCAGGTTAGTCTCACACATCCTCCAGCCCTTGTTGTTCATTCCAGCCGAGTGGTCGCTGCGTGTGGAGCCGCGAAATCAAGAGCTTCTCTTGTCAGAGGTGCAGAGAGACACAGGCTCCCATTCCAGCTCCAAGACAGGTCCGTCCGGTTTTCATTGGCTCTCATTAGCACTCCCATGAGCTGTAGAAATCTCTACCTGCAGCCAAGCGGTATTCACAAAGGTGCCTGCCTTTGAAATCGTCAAAGAAACGGCGCTAGAGCCTTTCCAGCCGGTTCCTTAGAGCCAGGTGCACAGAGCGGTGCCAGAGAAAGGCTTGCACGCCAGCAAGTGCAGGAGTTGCCTCTGGGGGGAGAATGATTTCATCCGTGATCGTTACCCGGGGCGTGATCAGAGAGATCAGAGCTCCACCAAATTTCTCATTCCCTTTGAACAGGCTTTCCGCCAGCTCCAGCTAGGCTGCCTGTTCCTCTCTGAAAATTCACAGCAACCCTCCGATCTGCGGGTCTGGAGACGTGAACCTGCTCCCACGCAATCTGTGCTCCTGCTTGCCTGAGCCAACCTCTAGCTCTGCTTAATAAACTCAGAGGAGCCGGCTCCCATCCTCTGAGCATGAGCTCCCACGCGAGCCAGGGGAAGCTCCACGATATCAGCGCTTGGCCTGGGGTGTTTTACAGGAGAAGGCGAGCGGCGCTGCTCTCAGATCCTACCGCTGACACCACGTGTTGCACCCCCCCTTCGCAGCACGGCCGCCGCAGGAATGTGAACAGGCTGAGCATGCAGGACGAGGACAGGTGCTTGCAATTCTCAGCACACAGGAAGCGTGAGGGCTGGACCACAGACAGGATTGCTCACCCAGAGCCCGCTGTCTTGCCATCCCAGATATCTGCTGCTCCTCAACCTCCACGAAGGTCCCATTGGAGGAAAGCTGCCAGTGCAACAGGTGCTGAATTTTACAGTTGGGCCCCATATTAATCCTCAGGGTCCAGGGAAAACAGTGTGTTGACTAAGTGCCCTACTGACATGAAGAGAGGTCCTGATGTGCA
This sequence comes from Malaclemys terrapin pileata, assembly GCF_027887155.1. Lineage (NCBI taxonomy): Eukaryota > Metazoa > Chordata > Testudines > Emydidae > Malaclemys > Malaclemys terrapin. Next base: position 98,087,114 of record NC_071513.1, read on the forward strand.
AGAGATAGTGGCCTCCTTGCCACTGATGCAAAGATAAGAATCCCTGCTCTCTGACCCGGTTTGCACTGGCTCCATCAATCATAAGGTCCTGATCTTCACAGCCTTCAATGCACAGAGCCCAGGCTGCCTCTCCCTCTGCAGATGTGCTCCCAGGACACATGGAGCTAGGAGGAGTGGAGGCTAGCAGGAGATAGCGCTTCCTGGGCAGCTGTCAGCTCCGGAGCTCCTGCCACGGGAGCTAGGGACAGGCCCAGACCTTCCGGCCTTCCCATAACCCATTGCTCAGCTCTCTGCCATTTGGCCCTGTGTGTTTGCGAGGGACTGATCTGGCTGAGGGGGCAGGGTCCCCGCTGCAGGGCCTGGTGCGTGAATGTTACTCCGATGAGCCGAACACGCTGTCCCCTGGAGCCCAGGCTACTGGGCCCCGTAGGATGCAAGGAGTCTGGCCACAGGCTGGGGCCCTGGTGGCACTTTACGAGCGCTAACCCGCCGGTGCGCTCCCGGCTGCTTGGGTCCTGGGGAAAGGGTTTGCATTGTCTGAATGTGACATTTAGAAAAGAGCTGGCGTCACCTGAGCCTCTCTCTGCGGCCAGGAGCTGGAGCCTGGGCAGAGACAGGATCCCACCTCCAGCCCACAGTTCACATCTGGTCCTGAAACCCAATCTGCCATAGGAAACCCGGCGGCTTCACACTCCGCTCTGAGGAGCCATTAACCCCTTCCTGCCAGCTCAGCCTTCCTCACTGCGGCTCCTTCCTCCTCTGTCCTCAGTGCGGAAAGGCCCTTCCCTACTGCCTCCTTCCGCCCCACTGCAAGTGCCTCTCCTCCCCTCCGACCCCGGAACCCCGCCTCCCCTCGCCCACTCCAACGTCCCCTTCACCTGACTGCTCCAGGTGCCCGCTCCCTCCTTCCCTTGTCCTGTCCTGGCAGGAGGCTACAGTGGGACCATCCAGCTGCAAATAGCCTGCCCTCCGCCTCCACTCCCATTGCCATGAGTAGGGTGACCAGATCTCTCGATTTTATAGGGACAGTCCCAATATTTGGGGCTTTGTCTTATATGGGTGCCTATTACACCCCTCCCACCCCCGTCCCGATTTTTCACACTTGCTGTCTGATCACCCTAGCCAGGAGCAGCCTGGCCTCTCTCCCTTGCCTTGTGGCATGTTCTCACTACCAGAAGCCCGGCCTAACCCTGCCCCTCAAGCCTGAGGGACCCCTCGCTCCGCGTGGCCTGCAAGTCTCCCCAATGGGAGGGATGAAGGAGCCCTGCGAGCTTGCGAGGGTTCCAGGTAAGTGGATGTCAGATTGTTTCCAAGCCCGAGCCAAGGTCCAGGTGCATCTTCCCTCAGCAGCAGACCTCTCCCAATTCCGTCCTGGTCACTGTGCCAGCTCCCCCAGGGTCCCTTTGCATTGGAAATCTCCCCACATGCAGCCCAGCTCTGCAGCTCCCCCTGCACGGACTGGGAAGAAAGCATTTCCAAGTCAAATCTCTGCACTGCACTCACCCGAGGCTCTCCTTTGACTTGCAAATCCCCAGGAGCAGGGCTGTATTTCCTCTCCCAAATGCCCAGGGGGCTGAACAGAACCGTGAGCCCCTTTTCAGCCAGCCCAGTTCATCCCGGGCCCCCAGCCTCCTGCGGTCATTGACACTGTAAGATGGGTGCGTAAGGCCACCAGGCTGAGCTGGTAGCATTTCACAGCCACTTCCCACCAGCGTCAATGGCTACATCCGATGGCTGTTTAAGGACTGTTCCCTGCAGCAGATTCTCCAGGGCCTTTCAGCTCACGGTTTCACAGAGAGGTGCGGCCTAGAGGTTTCCATTCAGCGTATTAGGTTGATGTTGATTTTCCTCACAATCCTGCCTCAGTTTCTCCATCTTTAAAGTGGGGATAATCCTGTTTCATTAAGGATGCCAAGGGGTTTGCACAGCACCCTAGAGAGAGGCCACGAATTATAATTATTCCTCTTCACACGGGTTTCATTGAAGCCTTCATGCCTGAACTTCGCCTGTCCTGCATTCTGGTCTCTTTGTTCTCAGCTTGTGCCAGCAGGAAGGTCTCTGATGTGAAGGATTTCTTTGCTGTTCTGGGCTGGGGGTAGCGGGGGGGGGAGGGGCTTCTCTTTCTGATCGCGGTGTGTCAGCTGCTGCTGCTGTTTGCATGACCTGCTCACAAAGCGCTTTAACATCTTTATGACATTTCCCCATCACACTCAATCCTCAGCCGATAGCTACCCCTGTAACTTGAAGGGATCCAGTTACCCAGTCCTGCGGAGTGAAATATATCCCTGTCCTTGTTGTGGTGCGGCGCGGCGTGGTGCGTTTTGTGGTGCACAAGAGGATTAGAGAAGGTGCTTTGCCGACTGCCCAAGCTTGAAATCTGTTACATTCAGGAATTATGAGCAGTAGTTTTATCACCGGAGCAGGTTCCTAGCTCCTCCTGACAACACGAGAGCAAGGCTTTTCCCTCACACGCCTCGTTTCCTGTCTTCTGACATTCCGCCGGCTCTGGTTTGCCAGGAAATACCTTCCTAGCAATATCCCCACTCCAGCCTTTCAGTGCAAGGTTACTTTGACGCACAAACTATCTGCTGCTCTGACCCCCGGCATCAAGGAATGGGAATTGCAGGATTTTGAGCTAGTCTCCGCATGCCGACCTGTCCAGACACTGCTCTAGTGCCCCACTCCGGAAAAGCCCATAGGCACCCGCTTAACTTGAAGCACACGAACGGTTGCATCGAAGTCAATGGCACAACTCACATCCTGGATGTGACACACGTGCTTAAGTACGGTGCTGGATCAGGGCCCAGATGCACCCTGGAATTAATATTCTCAGCGTTTCCTCAGTCGGCCCGGCCTTCAGATTTCACAGCTGATGAAAACCGCTCAGCTAATTTGGCGTCCGCCCCTCCTCAGTAATTCATCTAATACAGGGCACATCTAGGGTACTAGGGTCCTGTGTTATTTCAGCTTCAAACTCCATCTATCCTCCACTCTCGTTTATTTAATCTCCAGTCATCGTTAGGGCACCGTCTCTGAGAGCCAGCCCGATCTCACTTACAGTTGTGTCCTGCTGATAACCCCCAATCCGTGAAGCAGGCTTTTATTTATTTATTTATTTATTTTTTATTGGCTGAAGCTGCAGCCTTCAGCTTGCAGATGTAGAGTCTGAAATACCTGGGATGTGATCGCAGCGGGCTAGACTTTGGAATCCTCCTCGAAACCAACTTCTTCCAGAGTATATTCTCGGGTCAACTTGCCCCCATCCTCTGCCCTTATGGTGGGGTTGGCTCTGATACAGGGTCACGACCATATCTGCCCCTGTAAAGCACCAGCTGCAATCCAGTTCAATCCGATGGGGCTTGATTGGCATGAAAAGCTAAACAAGTGCTGTCAACATGCAGGAAAAAGACAGGCCCTTCTGCCGTTACCCACGCAGGTTAGGGTCACATACAATACAGTATCATTTCCTGGTAATAGCAGCGCTGAAATTGCCAAGCAACGATATCCTACCTTTCTGCATGCTCAGATCTCTGCTCCCTGGGTTTACTGTGCTGCCGTGTTCAGTTTATAATAGTTGCTCCCAAATTCCATTTATCCCACCTCGTCTTTTCCAAAGCTCTCACTCCCGGCTGCTGTCTGCATTCACAGCTGCTGTAACCCAGTGATGTTTAGTGTAGGGTTTTCATTAGAAGGGGTAACGGCACTAGGACTTCCCCTGAAGCCTTTAACACACACACCCATCCCCACTCTCTCCCCTGTGAGTTACTCTGTTACAAGAACAGGGATTAGAGCATGGCAGAGGCTGGAACCTAGGGTTGCCAGCCCCCCAGGATTGTCCTGGAGTCTCCAGGAATTAAAGATTATATTGTGATGAAACCTCCAGGAATATGTCCAACCAAAATTGGCAACTCTACGGGAACCTCTGGGAGAAGCAGACAGTGGTCTCCTCCACAGAGACAAACACCTACAGGATCGCTATCAGGCCTTCTTAAAACTGCAGTACCCACCTGGGGAAGTGAAGAAACAGATTGATAGAGCCAGAAGGTACCCAGAAGTCACCTACTACAAGACAGGCCCAACAAAGAAAGTAACAGAATGCCACTAGCCATCACGTTCAGCCCCCAGCTAACACCTCTCCAGCGCAACATCAAGGATCTACAACCTATCCTGAAGGACGATCCATCACTCTCACAGACAAGCCAGTCCTCACTTACAGACAGCCCCCAACCACAAGCAAATACTCACCAGCAACTACACACCACACAACAAAAACACTAACCCAGGAACCTATCCTGGCAACTAAGCCCGTTGCCAACTCTGTCCACCTGTCTATTCAAGGGACACCATCATAGGACTAACCACATCGGCCACACCATCAGGGGGTCGTTCACCTGCACAGCTACCAATGTGAGAGATGCCATCATGTGCCAGCAATGCCCCTCTGCCATGTACATTGGCCAAACCGGATTGTCTCTACACAAAAGAATAAATGGACACAAATCAGACATCGAGAATTGTAACATTCAAAAACGAGTAGGAGAGCACTTCAGTCTCCCTGGACACTCATTAACAGACTTAAAAGTGGCCATTCTTCACCAAAAAAACTTCCAAAACAGACTTCAACGAGAAACTGCAGAACTGGAATTAATTTACAAACTTGACACCATCAAATTAGGCCTGAATAAAGACTGGGAGGGGCTGGGTCACTACAAAAAATAATTTTCCCTCTGTTGATACTCACACCTTCTTGTGAACTGCTGGGAATGGGCCACATCCACCCTAATTGAATTGGCCTCGTTAGCACTGACCCCCCACTTGGTAAGGCAACTCCCATCTTTTCATGTGCTGTGTATTTATACCTGCCTACTGTATTTTCCACTCCGTGCATCTGAAAGAAGTAGGTTACAGCCCACGAAAGCTTATGCCCAAATAAATTTGTTAGTCTCTAAGGTGCCACAAGGACTCCTCGTTGTTTTTGCAGACATTCTCAGTGGATTTTGAGGGGGTTTCCGGCTCACTGGATTGGTCACAGAGATCTCAGCGAGGAGTCGCCATTCGCTAGTCGAGCTGCATTAGTTATTTGTGATTGGCCACGTTGGACACAATCCCACCCCCTAGCCCTGCCCCCGCCCCCACTATCCCAGTCCTGACCTCCCCCCCCACAACTCTGCTGATACCCCTCAGTCGTAACCTGCAGCCACTCTGCCATAACAATCCCAATCTCTCAGTGGCCTCAATGACCAGTCTTGCCACTTGTTTGGGAGCATTGAGGTGTTTTTGTGATGCGGATGGAGCAGACTGAGACCTGTGGATGCCCAGATCCCCAGAGTCGCAATCAGACTCTGCATAGCCCCGTTCCCCAGCCCCTGCAGGGGACGCGGGACTGTGGCCTTCTCCCATGTGCTGGGTGCTGGAGGGGAAGTTCCCGGCCCGCACTCGCCTGAGGTATTTGCCACAGAGAGACTTGGCCGGCCCATCCTGCCTTTTATCTGCAGCAGAAGTGGCTCGGGTTTCCCAGGTCTAATTTATTACCCCGCTCTATAAATGGGCCATTTCACATCCCGGTCCTGACAGAGAATTGTAGAGGCCTCTGGCACTGAGCCACGAACTCCTTTCAACTTCACAGCGAGTTCATCAAAGGGCTGAGCCACCATTTCCCCAAACAGTAAAAGTGTCAGAGAAACAGGCGTGTTGGGAAGCGTTAGTGACAGCCAAGTGCTTAATTAGTGGTAATGCAGAGTTTACAGTCCTCCTCTCTGCTCGCCTGGCCTGTTGTTTCTGGGAAGGGTGCGAAGGGGGACCTGGGTCTTTCTCCTGTTCGGTGACCCCGAACACCCTCGAACAATGCAGCTCTCAGCCAGGCTGGGAGGAGAGTTCTCACGTGCTGTGTAAATGTTGTCATTGTGTCCTGTGTGGAGACCATGCCGGAGGGGATGAGGATGTTGGGAGCTTGCTTCTGGCCTATTGTGTATATGTTGCCTGGGGGACCGGGACGGGGAGGTTCTGTCTGTATATAGAATGTAAGTGTGCCTCATGTGTGCGTATATGTCCAGGCAGTGTATTGTGCGAGTACTTTGTGTGTGTGTGTGTGTGTGTACGTCTTGTGTATGCGGTTGTGAGCATGTCTGAATGAGCTCCAGTGTATGCGTGCACCCAGTGTGTATCTGAGTGCTGTGTGCATGCTAAGCGGGGCTGGGTATGTGAATACATGCAGACGTATAGGTAGAAGCCTGTGCAAAGGCACTAGTTTGTGGGCACACTGTGTATGTGAGTACTTGTGTGTTTGCATGCAAGGCTGCGTGTGTCTTGTGTGTGTGCATACACGCAGGTGTGGGCATGCATGAATGAACTAGATTACTAAAAGGTGGGTGTGCGCAGTGTGTATGTGAGTACTCTGGTGTCTGCATACAGGGATGTGAGTGTGTGTGTGTGCACCGAACAGGCCGGTGTGGGTATGTCTGTGTGCTGTCAGGGCCTAGTTCCCCCCAGCCAATCCCAGCGTAAACTGGAGCAGCATCAGGCCCCTTCCCCAACACCACACTCTGGGCACCATGGGAGAGAGGAGCTTTCAGGAGGGACTTAGATGAGCAGACGGTGGACTTTAGCAGACCAGAGGGGGAGGAAGGAGGTCCATGCCCGGGGGCAGCATGGAGTGAAGTGGAGTGGAGGAACCATGGCCCTAGGCTCGCTAGTAGCAGCTGACTTTTTCTAAGTCTAACACCCCTGGACTGCTGCATTCTGTGACTTGCCCACTCCCGCCTCTGTTCCTTACTAAGCTGGAGTCAAGTAGCTCTTTGGGGTTCCCTAGTGCTGGTTTCTAATTCCTGACAGTTTCTCCCTTGCAGGAAGTTGGATCTGCAGGCTGGCTTGCCTTCCCCTCTGGTGGGATCTCTGTTCCTGGATTAGCTACTGGGGTCTTCAAACCATGGGGTGATACCAGGACCCCTTCTCTGGAACACTTTGAGGACATTTCGGGGAGTTTATTTTTGCCCATTTTCACACCTCTGACATTTCATGTTTTGGCGACACTTAAACCGTGTGTGAACATGGGAATTGCCAGACCAGATAGGACCATGGGGCCATCTATCGTTGTCTCCTGCAGTCACTAACACTGGCCTGTGCTGGATGGTTCCAAGGATGGTACAAAACCTCCGGAGCAGACAATTATGTGATAACCTGCCCATGGAGGAAGATTCTTCCTAATCCCAGGTGGTTGGTAACTAGGCCTAACTACAGGCAGTTAGGATCAGGTCTTCAAAGGTATTTAAACTTGGGAGTTAGGTGCCTAAATATCTTTTAGGATCATAGTAAATAGGCCTGCCCCCAGGCCGTTATTAACTAGGACTAACCCCCAAGTCTTAGACCCTGAAGCACAAGGATTGGTTCTCTAATATATTCTTTTCCCCTCTAATGTAACTATGTATGTTCTCATTATCTATATGAATGTCTGCTCATTTTCTGAATCTTACTAAGCTCTTGGCCTCAGTGAACTCTTGTGGCAATGAGTTCCACAGTTTAGTTATGTAATAGGTAAAAAGAGGTACTCCCTTTTATACCAGAATTAAGTAAGCAGATCGAATGGGGATATGATACTGACTTCCTTTGGGAAGCACTATCGAGGAGTTAGGTATTGTTATTAGTCAGTATTTTATATACCACTAACATGTCCCCTTTTATAATCTCCCCTCTAAACTAATCTTTTTAATCTCTTCTCCTCCCGGAGTCACTCCATACCACCAAACATTTTCATTGCCTGTCTTGGGACTTTCTCTGCTTTTCTGATACCCTTTCTGAGAGGGAACACCTAAATGAACATGGTATTCCAGGTGAGGAAATGCCATTCATGGATATAAAGGCATTATCATATTTTCAGTCTTACTTTCTACACGTTTTCTAATATAACCTTGCATCATGTGGGGCTTTTTCTGAGCACGACTGTGCATTAAGCAGAAGTTTCCACATCTTCAGCACTATCTACAGGCCGTGAGGGAGCGCCTGTACTGTTGGACCAGTTCTTCTACTCCTTGATCTTTTTGTTGGGTGGAGTTTTCCTATATGTAGATTGCAATGTTGTTATAGCCATGTCAGTCCCATGATATGAGAGAGAGAGACAAGGTGGGTGAGGGAATATCTTTTATTGGAGCAACTTCTGTTGGTGAAAGACACCAGCTTTTGAGCTTACACAGAGCTCTTCTTCGGGTCTGGGAAAGGTAATCAGAGCATCACAGCTAAACACAAAGCAGAACAGAGCGTTAAGCATTAGGAATTAACACACGTTGCAAGAAACGATTCAAAATAAATTAACACCTTTGCAGTCATAGGTGGGTTACAGATTGTTGTGGTGGGACATAAAACCAGTGTCTACACGTAGGTCGTAATATTTGGCAGGGTCCAAACATTTTCTGAGCTGGACCACTGTGCTGCTTGCCTCTTGCCCTACCGCAGGGAGTTGTAATTCCAGCTGGAGCAGGAAGTGGTGTCAACTGGACAGGGGTTGCTCTTGTGATTCTAATTGGTGGTGGTAGCGGTGAACATTTGTACTGGGGCAGAGCACAGAGGCACCAGTATGGGGGCGCCAGGGTACCAGGCACTGTACAAGCCTAGAATAGAGACAATCCCTGCCCTTCTGAAGGGTTGACAATCTAAAAGACCCAACACAGACCTCAGATAGGGGATGAGGATATAACACAAGCAAATGAGTAGGGTGAAGAATTGGCCCAGCTTGGTAGGTTACAGGTATTGCTGGGTTTATTTAATTGGCTGTAGAGGTAGGGTGAGGAATGGGAAGCGTGAAGGCGTAGGAAAAGGAAGGCGGGGAAGAGGGACAGTCAGAGCTCATCACCTGCCTAGCGATGATCAGCAGGCTGGGTTCAGGAGGCCTCATGGCTGAGGTGGGATGTAAGGCAGGATTCGAAGGAGGACAAAGTCGTGGCTGTTTGGATTTCATCAGGGAGTTTTTCCCATGTGGGAGCATCTGAGGAGCGGGTGGTAACGGCTGGGAGTGCTGGTAGAGCGACAGGCAGCTGGGGGGCGGGGGGGGGGGGTCCACATTGTGATAAGTGGTGATGGGGGGGGGGGTATAGAAGCACCTACAGTAGATAAGCCACTTTCTAGTCCCCTAATCCTAGGACTACAGCTCCTGGTGTAACCTAAAGCTGCTCTAAGTTATGCCGGTAGGGCCTCCTGAAACAGCCTGGTGTGGCCCCACCCATGCTCCGCCCCCAGGTCCCCTCCTGCAGTTCCTGGCCCTCTACCCTGACTCAGGCTCGCTGGGGCTGGCCGGCCAGCCACGGGGACTAGGGCAGCTGGCGCTGGGTCCGCGCTGCCCGTTTGGCGCTCAGACTGCGCCACTCACTGCTCCGGGGCTGGGGGCGCTGCGGCCGCACTGCCCGGCACTGGGCCAGTGTGGGGATGCTTTGGGCTCCTGCGGGGGCAGGGGGCAGAAGTGGAGGAGGAGGGCAGGGCCTCGGGCAGCAGGGGAGGGGCTGGGGGCTAGCCTCCCCCAACGGCCGGGGTCACCGGCCGCCCATGACGGCGGGAGCAGTCACACCAGGACTGAGGACTGGCCAGAGCGCTGTGCACTCCAGCCATACCCAGCAGTGTGAAGCAAAGCGGGGTTAGGCCGGGCTGAGGGTTAGGCCTCCCGCGTCACACTGTTACCACATTTACCTCATACCCAGGTCTCTCGCTCGGTAGCACCATCCTGCGCCCTGCATGCAAAGGCTGCGTTCCAGGGTCCTCCGGCTGTCAGCACCGGGATACGCTCAGCTAGGGTGCATGAGCTCCCCCGGCACTTGGCATGACCCTGGACTTTCATTCCAGGACAGGGGATCCCCAGGCAACTCCTGGCCTGATGGTGCTGGAGAAATCCACAATGGCATCTGGCCATTCCTTGGATCCAGGGGCCGGGTGGCCAGCGGTACGCCCCACCTCGGTGCCATTCCCCACTCCACCTCCCTGGCCTCAGGTTTCCTGCATGCTTGCGCTCCCCCTGTCACCCCCATCGGCATCGCTGGGGCCTTCCAGCTAGAACCAGGAAACTATAAAACTTTACAGAGTGCGGCTGGAGAGAAACAGGAATTGCTGCAGCAGCTGCCAGAAGGGCCAGTGCTAGATTCACAAGATTTTCCAGGGCTTGGACTCGCCAGGAAGGGATTTATCCATCTAGGAGGAGCCGTAAAAACTAAAATTAAATTCTTCATCTTGGGGGAGTAAAAAAAAAAAAAAAGAAAACAACCAAGCTGGCTCCTCCAGGCCAGGTTCCTGCATGCAGGGGGAGGGTCCTGAGCCAGCCACGCCTGCTCAAAATGCAGCCCCAGGTACCTCTCAGATGCCCTGACAGCTCTTTCTGCAGCCGAGCACTTCATGTTAACCGGCACTGCATGTAATGGAGAGTTGGCGGTACAGGCTGTCACGGAGTTTGAGGGGGACAAGGCCCCACATCCTCGGCTTCCTGCGATTCACCGTGACTCTCAGCCAGCCAGTAAAACAGAAGGTTTATTTAGACGACAGGAACACAGTCCAAGACAGGTCTTGCAGGTACAGACAACAGGACCCCCTCAGGTAGGTCCATCTTGGGGGGGCCCAAGGGAGGCCAGAGCCCCATCTGGGCTCCCCTCCATTTTCCCAGCCAGCTCCAAACTGAAACTCTCCAGCCCCTCCTCGCTGGCCTTGTCTCTTTCCCGGGCCAGGAGGTCACCTGATCTCTTTGTTCTCCGACACCTTCAGTTGGCATCTTTGCAGAGGAGGGTCCAGGCCATTAGTTGCCAGGAGACAGAGTGCCGGCCATTCTCTGTGCAGACAGTATCACAGGGGCCTTCTTGGGCTCTGCAACAATCATACACCTTGATCCCCCACCTAGATATCTAAGAAATGCATGGGGGAAACTGAGGCACCCACACAGTATTCAGAGGAAACATTAAGAACATTCCCACTTCGTCACACAGGTCTTGCCTCAGCCAGGCTGATGATACAGGGTCAGCCCCATTGGGCACCGGCTGAGCACGTGAAGGCGCCGTCTCAGCACAGAGCAGGATTCAGGGCAAGGTGCCCTTGTCTCTCTCCGCTGGCTGGGGCTGGCAGCAGAGTGCACTTTAGGGGAGCCGCTTTGCCCAGACGGGTGCTCATGCCATGGCAAGCCCCCTCTTCTGCGGATGCCCTGTTGGCACTAGAAAGTTTCTCTGGGGACATTTCTGCCGGCACCCAGCCGCAGACATTGCTAAGGCTCTGGAGTATGTTCTCGTCAGGCTGCCCTTTGACCTCACAGTAACAGTCTGCACGGGCAAAAGACACGCGGCAACGGGAGGAGGCATTCCAGTGCCGCTGTCTGGTGCACTTCCTCCTGGGAATTTTTGCAGTGCATTGTGGGATAATAGCGCTCCTCTCAGGGAATTGTGGGAACTTGACTCCAAACGCCCACAATTCCCTCAGTTTTATGCCATAATCTTCCTTTTTTCATGCCATTTTGTACAATTCCCACCGTCTTCTTTGTTCCATCCCAGAATCTGCTCTTCCTTGTGCTAGTTTTCAATCTCTCCCCCCATCTTGCTGTCAGCAGAGGGGATACTGAAGAGATCAGTCGAGCTGTCTTGTCTGTTACAGAGACAGGGCGACTGATTCCTCTGTGCTCACAGAATGACAACTACCGCAGCGGCAGGTCGGTCTGCAGTGAAAATGAGCGAACGGAGGAGGAGTGGGAGATGCAGACAGTGAATGACGGTCACCGGCTGCTGCGGGCATCCATGGACAAGCTGCACCCGGGGGAGCAGTGCTTCTGCGCCCGTGAAACCAGCACCAAATGATCAGATCGTGAAGCAAATCTGAACTGCTCGGCAGTGGCTGCAGAGCTTTCGGAGGCAGAAGGCCACATTCTTGGCGCTAGGTGCTGGGCTCATCCCAGCCCTCCAGCGCAGAGACGTCAACAGGAGAGCTGCTTTGACAGTAGAGAAACCGGTGGGCATTGTGCTCCGGAAGCTTGCAATCCTGGATTGCTATTGGTCGATGGGCCATCAGTTGGGCATTGGAAAGTTTGTGGCGGGGGTGGTCACCATTCAAGTGTGCAGGGCCAATGGGCATGTCCTGCTGCCCAGGACTGTGACTCCCTGCAATGTGCAGGCAAAATAGTGATTCAATGATATGGGCTTCCTGAATTGTGTAGGGTGAGAGATGGGATCCCCATATCCCGGTTCTAAACCCCCAGTGTCTGAGCACATACAGAAAGGGGGACGTCTCCATGGTTATGCAAGTGTTGGTGGGTCAGCAGGATACACAGGACACTTGGACAACAGCAAGGAAAAATTCAACTATCGCCTAGGCAGGTGCAGGATGACCACGGCGTGTGCCTTGGGCAGATTAGAGGTAGAGAGGTCTCCTGACGGGTCTGGATCTCAGTGAGTCAAATATTCCTATTGATCTTGCTGCATGGTATGTTTTACATAGTATGTGTCAGGCCAATGGGGAAACATTCCCAGCAGGGTGGAGGGGGAAGCGGAAAGGCTGTGTGCTGACAGCCTGACACGGGAGCGATTGCCAGAGCCCATCGAGGTGCCGGGTGGTGGAGGCAGGACTGGAGTGTGCTGCTTTGTGTTGCGCTGGGGGAATAAACAGGCCAGGCCAGGTTATGAACTGTTATACCCTTTGATGAGGGGTTCACATCTCGGCATGGTGAGAGAAGGAAAATGAAGGATGTTTTTCACAAAATACAACTTTATTGTGCAGCAATAACAGTACACACGACTCAATAGGCTGCATCCCGGGTCAGTGTGTGTGTACTCCTAGCAGCTTTCCTTACTGTCCACTGGGGCTGAGTGGAAGGAATTCTGGTGTCTTTAAGGGGGGGGAGGTGTGTGCCCCTGATGCCAGGAAGAAGGAATTATCCAGGCTGCTGGGCTTCAGCCCTGGATGTTCTCCTCCATAATAGCTTGGAGCATCTGAGTTTATTGTCTGAGGATTTGCATGATGTCTTGGTGCACGTCTCAATGCACCCCTCGACCCTCCTGCCTTCCTTCCATCCAGCACGTGTTCATCCATTCCTCACGGGCTCTGGAGCAGGTCCAAGGACATGTCCTTCCTTGTGTGTTTCTTTTCCTCCTTATCCTGGTCAGTCTTTCAGCAGGTGTGGAGGGGTGGCCCTCAGGATCCTCCAGACGAGGTCACCAGTAAACAACCAGCCCCCGCAGCTGGTGTTAGATTGAGGGGGTTAGCAGGCTTCAAAAGAGAAATGTCACAACTCCCTAACATTTTCCCCATGTAGATCTGCCTGAGAATATGGACAGGAACACACTCCTCCTGCTTGCTCCAGGGCCATGCAGCACTATATGGGGGCCTCTAGGAGGGGTGGGGGGCCGGGGGTGGAGCTCCAGGTAGGTGCAGGGAATAGCGTCGGAAACACAGCTAAACGTACAGGCAGTAGAGATCCTGGTGGCTGTAGCACTCACAAGAGTGCCAGCGTCCCAAGGCCGCTCCTCTAGCTGGCTTGAGGTTGCCAAGGGCCATATGTTGCCAGCTCTTCTCCGCGTTGTGATCCCCGGAGTGCACTGCAGACTGTTGTACCACAGTGGGAGGAACAAGGCAGCTCTGCCTAGAAATGTGCAGGCACAGATCAACCAATACTTGCTTGAGAACTTCAGAGAAAAAAGGGCCAAGCTAAACCCCAAGTGCCACGAACGGAGAAGAGTTGTGGTCGCTGGCTCATCCTGTGAGCCAGTCCAAGCCAAGCCCCAGGAGCCAGCCGCATTGCTCCTTCTTTCCTGAATTGAAGCACAGCCGGCAAGTTCATTTGTTTTGGACTTGGCCTTTCAGACTGGGAAAGCAAAATACTGTGTTTTGGACTAGGAAGCCTGCAGCCAATACGTTTACAATGCCGTTTCTGCAAACTCATTTTCTCTGGCTGCCCAGTCACGGGGTTGCTCGCGAGCGTTCTTTTGTATTTCGGAGCTATTTCATTTGAAGGCTCAGGTATTCGTTTGTGTGGATTTCTTTTCCCATTTTGAATGCATTGAATTGTACTTGCCTTGTTTTTATTTGACTAGAATTATTCTTCTGCCTGCAAAAAAACGTATCAAGGGTTTCTGTTACGATGTATATTTTGGAAAGCTTCCGTCTTGCTTCAAGCATTGTGTTATTTTTTCCCTGTTACTGTCAGTGCATAGGTTACACCCCCAGGCACAGTCTCACGTGGACAGGGCAGAGGTAGATATAACCCTGGCCATCCATGATGAGTGCTACACTTGCTCTTAAAATAAACCAACTGCTTTAAAACAGAATCCCTTTGTTCCTGCCCCGCGTGCCATTGGCCACCAGTTTGAGAGGGTGAGGGGTAGTGTCAGGGGCTGTGAAAAGAGTTCACGACAAGGTGTGCATTAATGGGAGCAGCAAATTACACCGACCTGAGTCCCCTTCAGCGGGTTCTTTCTCTGGGCTCAGCCAGGCCTCGGAGAGCTCCCGTCTATCCTCCACGTCCCCCTCCTCTACCAGCTCTTCCTCACAGTGCAGTTCTGTGCAGATGTTTTGTTGGCCTGAGTTCCAGACACAGCATTAAATCCAGCCAGCTCAGGGCTACTGGAGTGGACACATGCCAGGACTGAGTGGCAGCAATGGAAAGGGGAGGGGCTACTCACTCGTATAAATAGTGTGGCTTATACCCGTATTTATTACAGAGCTCTACAAAGTGAAGGGGTGTGGCTTATACTCATATTTATTACAGAGCTCTACAAAGTGAAGGGGTGTGGCTTATACCCGTATTTATTACAGAGCTCTACAAAGTGAAGGGGTGTGGCTTATACCCATATCCATTGCAGAGCTCTACAAAGTGAAGGGGTGTGGCTTATACCCATATCCATTGCAGAGCTCTACAAAGTGAAGGGGTGTGGCTTATACCCATATCCATTGCAGAGCTCTACAAAGTGAAGGGGTGTGGCTTATACTCATATTTATTACAGAGCTCTACAAAGTGAAGGGGTGTGGCTTATACTCATATTTATTACAGAGCTCTACAAAGTGAAGGGGTGTGGCTTATACCCATATCCATTGCAGAGCTCTACAAAGTGAAGGGGTGTGGCTTATACCCATATCCATTGCAGAGCTCTACAAAGTGAAGGGGTGTGGCTTATACCCATATCCATTGCAGAGCTCTACAAAGTGAAGGGGTGTGGCTTATACCCATATTTATTGCAGAGCTCTACAAAGTGAAGGGGTGTGGCTTATACTCATATTTATTACAGAGCTCTACAAAGTGAAGGGGTGTGGCTTATACCCATATCCATTGCAGAGCTCTACAAAGTGAAGGGGTGTGGCTTATACCCATATTCATTACAGAGCTCTACAAAGTGAAGGGCTGTGGCTTATACCCGTATTTATTACAGAGCTCTACAAAGTGAAGGGGTGTGGCTTATACCCATATTCATTGCAGAGCTCTACAAAGTGAAGGGGTGTGGCTTATACCCATATTTATTACAGCAGTGGTTTTCAAACTTTTTTTCTGGCGACCCAGTTGAAGAAAATTGTTGATGCCCGTGACCCAACAGAGCAGGGGATGAGAGGTTTGGGGTGTGGGAGGGGCTCAGGGCTGGGGCAGAGGGTTGGGATGTGGGGTGAGGGCTGTGGGGTGGGGCTGGGAATGAGGGGTTCAGGGTGTGGGAGGGGGCTCTGGGCTGGGACAGGGGGTTCGGGTGTGGGAGGGGTCAGGGCTCTGGGCTGGAGTGGAGCTGGGAATGAGGGGTTTCAGGTGCAGGAAGGGGCTCCGGGTTTGTGGGGAGGCTCAGGGCTGGGGCAGGGGCTTGGGGTTTGGGGTTGGAGCGTGGGCTTACCTTGGGCAGCTCCCAGTCAGTGGCGCAGCGGGGGTGCTAAGGCAGGCTTCCTGCCTGTCCTGGCATTATGGACCGTGCTGTGCCCCGAAAGCGGCCAGCAGCAGGTCCAGCTCCTAGTCGGGGGGAGGAGGGGGCGGCACGGGGCTCCACATGCTGCCCCCGCCCTGAGCACCGGCTCTGCACTCCCATTGGCCGGCTCCTGACCAGCGGTGCCGACCAGAGCCACTGTGACCCACAGTTTGAAAACCACTGTATTTCAGAGCTCTATAAAGCATCCATTGTAAAAGCATGTGGGTCACAGCACTCCTAGGAGCCATGGAGGAGCTCGGATGGTGTCACTAAGAGGTGGGGCTATGCTAATGACCAGAAAGGACCATGAGATATATGTTTTGAACCCTGAACAGGCCCAGGGAGAAGCAGCTGTTTCCAGAAGCCTGAGTTTGTTCATGCGAGCCAGGTGCTTGTGCCACGCGTGCCCAGCCTGCTCGCCCAACAAAGTGGATTCCTGGGTGTCCGTTTAGGATTATCCCCATCTCGCGGGTTAATCCCGTGATCCTCCCAGCCATCGACACAAACGCCGGACACTGTGTGGGAAGGCATGTGCAAATCAAAGGCGTTGACCCTTTGAAAAGGGGAATTCTTGCAGCTGGGTGCTGGTGAGATGGCCCACGCTTGACCTCAGTGCGGCCTGTAGGCAGCTCGCCTGCAGCCCCTGGGGAGCGCTGGCCTGGGCCGTGGCCCAGCCTGGCAGGGCTAGTGGGGAACTTGCCCTGCCCCAGGGCACTTCCTGAAGTTGTTTATCCTCCCACGTATTATTTGGTTTGCCTGTTTATTCCTGGCTGACTTGTCTCCAGTGCTTGTATTGATTTAGCGCAGCTTGCCAAGAGCCCATGGTGCAACGCGACTGAGGAAAACAATAGCCCCGGCCATGCGACGGCAGTGAAGGGAGCCATTTGCAGCAGCAATGCTGGCGTTAAGCCTGGAAATGCTTGTGAGCCTCTGGAGCGGTGGGCGTCCTTCGGCCGGGCGTGGGGTGAGTCCCCCAGCCAGATTTCGTCTCTTAGAGAGAGCGGAAAATACCGCACTGAAGAAAGGGACAAATGCAGAAGCCACGTCTAGGGAGCGGTGTGGTCCCCGTAAGGGATGCAGTGAGGATAAATTGGGGCCTTGTTTATGCCCAGGTCATGGCGTGGTACGTTGCCTGCAATTGCACCTGTTGTTCTGGTGTGGCGGCTCCAGGGAAGGAGATGGCTGGGCCACTCTAGCCGCTCCTCTCTACTGCTCAGGATGTCTTGGAAATGGCTCCTGGTTGGGCTGTGCAAGTGAGGCGGTGCACGTGTGTCTGTGTGTGGGGGCGGGGGGGAGTAATTTGGGGTATGTGACCGTGTGTGTGTTGGTGTATGATTACACAGGTGTATGTAATTTTCCGGGGGGGGCGGGGGTTGAATAACTCTGTTCAGACATTCTCTGAGCAGCAGAGAAATGCAGCCAGTTCGGATGTCTGGGCAGGGCGTGGGTGGGGGAGGTGCTCTGGTAACGCCATGCTCGCTTTGGCCCAAAGCTGAGGCATTTTGGCCTGTGCTGAGGGTGGGGAAGCTCCATTTGGAAGGACAAAGTTGTGAATATTTGAAAGTGACAGAGGGAGGACTTGCTTCGCCAGGCCATGTCACAGCTCACCTCACCATGCCATGTCACATTTCACCGTGCCAAACCTCACCGTGCCATGTCACACCTCACCTCACCATGCCATGTCACACTTCACCATGCCAAACCTCACTGTGCCATGTCACACTTCACTGTGCCAAACCTCACTGTGCCATGTCACACTTCACCGTACCAAACCTCACCGTGCCATGTCATACCTCACCTTGCAGTGTCATGTCACACCTCACCTCGCCATGTCATGTCACACTTCACCTCACGGTGCCATGTCAGACCTCACCTCGCCATGCCCAGGGCCGGCTCCAGAGTTTTGGCCACCCCAAGCAGCCAAAACAACAACAAAAACAAAAATTTTTAAAAAAGCTGCGATTGCAATCAGCGGCGGCAATTCGGCGGGAGGTCCTTCACTCCCAGGCGGAGTGAGGGAACCGTCCGCCAAATTGCCGCCGAATACCTGGACATGCCACCCCTCTCCAGAGCGGCCGCCCCGAGCACCTGCTTGAGAAGCTGGTGCCTGGAGCTGGCCCTGGCCATGCCATGTCACACTTCACCTCACGGTGCCATGTCACACCTCACCTCGCCGTGCCATGTCACACTTCACCGTGCCAAACCTCACTGTGCCACGTCAAGCCTCACCTCACCATGCCATACCTCACCGTGCCATGCCTCACTGTGCTGTGCCATGCCTCACCATGCTTTGCACCTTTCCCAGCTACACTGTGAATCTGAGCCAAGACCCTCCCTGCACCCCACTTGTCCTTACTCCCCTTACACCCAGCTACCAACCTCCCCCACCCAAGGTACACCCATTGCACACACTTCTTACCCCAGGGCTCCTCAGTGAGAACCTCGGGACACCCCCTTGATACTCCTCCCTCAATTGCCAGACCCTCCTGAGTCATTTCCAGTGTGCACCAATGGATCCGAGTGCCCGGGCGCCCAGGAGCATGGTGCTAAGGGGAAGATCACTGGGGGCAGTGTGGCAGGAATCAGGGCAGGGGGTCTCTCTTCCCCATAAGCCCCCAGGGGAGTGGGGTCCTGATCGTAACTCGTCACCATGCTGTCAGGCCTACCTGCAGCACGGCCGACCTGCCGTGTCCGTGGGAACCTAAACTCGGTCGCCTGTCCTGGTGGCACCATCATCTTGGGGTGCTAAGTACTAAGAGGGAAAATGGTGCTTTCCCTTTGATGAAGATGTTGCTGCTGCCACAGGCAGGAGGAGCCATGGCAACCCGAGAAAGGAGGAGGAGGATGCCATAGCAACCAAGAAATGAGGGAGAGTTGGATAGGAGCAGTTTAATATGGGAAGGACTCCGGAGGCAATGATGGAACCCACCCCCTTGGCACATTTAAAACTAGACTGGACAGTGCCCAGTCAATATGCTGCTAGTACTGCCCCAGTCCTTGGCATATAATGGGAAGGACATCTCTTGCAGCAGGGATCTGGGAGAGGGGCTGAGGCCAGGCATGGAGGAGGAACCAAAGATGCCTGAGGGGTGAATGGAAAGGAAAGAGGCAGGACGGTAACTGTAAATGGGAAGGAAAGGGCAATTGTTCCACCCTTTTCCTTGCACAGCCGTACAGCCTCCGGGAGCTGTGATTGGCGTGCAGCGACTGAGTTCACTCGCTCGCCTGGAGACTTTATATTTGTTCTTTCTTTCTTGGTTCTTTTCCTTGGTCTGAAAATAGACATCGAGGCTGTTTTGCTTTTTGTGAATGAAAAAGACCCATTCATCCGCAGCATACGTCTGCAACCAGCCTGGGCTGTGATGCTGACAAACACTGGACAGTGGCTAGGCAGCTGGGATGCTGAAAGCATTGCTCCTTATGCTAACCATAATTGTCTCACTGCTTCCTTGTGCTCCCTCGGTCTGTCTGCTGCACCCACCTGCTGTACCCTTGTCTTATACTCGGATTGGGGGTGGGGGGGCAGGGCCCATCTTTTCTTTAGATGTGTGTACAGCACCTTGCACAATGGGGCACCGACCTCAACCGCACAAATACCAAAATCAGCATAATCCGCGTTCCCCAGGGAGAGGGCAGGGTGTATAATCGGGCAGTAGAGCTGGAGCAAGGGAAGAGGGATACTTAGGGATAGGTAAAGCCTTTTCTTTCTGGTCAAACTGCGCTGCCTGAACGAAAACCTCTCTGCGCGGGTTAGAAGTGGGTGCTGTGGTGCACACATGGCTCGTTGCATGGCAGGGCTGGGCCTTGGGGCGTGTTATTGAACATAAAATATGCAGGCGGCAAAAGCATCTGCATGGGCATATTGGTGGGCGGGTGACAGTTGTGGGAGAACCACAGCTTAAGATTTTAAACACAGGGGACAGGAAATTCACTGAGAAGGCATGTTTGCCAAGTGGTGCTGGTGGCGCTGGCTGGGCAGTGCCAGGAGGCACTGGGAACGTTTGCCAGATGGCGCTGGCTGTGTTCGCTGGGCGGTGCTGGTTGTGTTTGTTGGTGGTGCTGGCTGGGCAGGGCCAGGAGGCACTGGGAACATTTGCCAGATGGTGCTGGCTGTGTTCGCTGGGTGGTGCTGGTGGCGTTTGTTGGTGGCACTGGCTGGGCGGTGCCAGAAGGCATTGGGAACGTTTGCCAGATGGTGCTGGCTGTGTTTGCTGGGCGGTGCTGGTGGCGTTTGTTGGTGGCACTGGCTGGGCGGTGCCAGAAGGCATTGGGAACGTTTGCCAGATGGTGCTGGCTGTGTTTGCTGGGCGGTGCTGGTTGTGTTTGTTGGTGGTGCTGGCTGGGCAGGGCCAGGAGGCACTGGGAACATTTGCCATATGGCACTGGCTGTGTTCGCTGGGTGGTGCTGGTGGCGTTTGTTGGTGGCACTGGCTGGGCGGTGCCAGGAGGCACTGGGAACATTTGCCATATGGCACTGGCTGTGTTCGCTGGGTGGTGCTGGTGGCGTTTGTTGGTGGCACTGGCTGGGCGGTGCCAGAAGGCATTGGGAACGTTTGCCAGATGGTGCTGGCTGTGTTTGCTGGGCGGTGCTGGTGGCGTTTGTTGGTGGCACTGGCTGGGCGGTGCCAGAAGGCATTGGGAATGTTTGCCAGATGGTGCTGGCTGTGTTTGCTGGGCGGTGCTGGTTGTGTTTGTTGGTGGTGCTGGCTGGGCAGGGCCAGGAGGCATTGGGAACGTTTGCCAGATGGTGCTGGCTGTGTTCACTTGGCGGTGCTGATGGCGTTGTCTGCAATTTGTTGGTGGCTTTGGCTGGATGATGTTAGCATAATTTGCCAGGCCACGGTTGCTACATTTGTTGGACGTGATCTGGTTGGTCTTGATCTGCTAGGTGAAGGCAGAAGCTGCTTCCCAGCCCCAGGCCCCCTCCTCTCTGCTCGCCCTGGGGGACATTTGGATTTGCTTCACTGAGCTGCTAACCCCACAGAAGTCAGGTCTAATGGCCGCGATATCGCCTCAGGCACGGCACAGAATATTGGCAATGACAGGCAGCAACACAACCGGCCTGGAAAGGGGACAATCTGACATGACAAAGGGGAACTGACTTCCCAGCCTGGAAGCACTTTAGGGGGTGACGCATTACAGTCACTGATGCTGCTCAGATGGAGGGACTAAGGTGGGGCTTTTGCTGCCTAGAGGTGGATGTATTTCCCACACCTTCCGGCAGGTGGAGCTAGTCTGCAGCCCCCCACCCCAACTCGACAGGCCTGCAAAGCGTGAGGTGTTCCTCTTGCCCCAAATTCTCATGGCTTCCCCCTTTCCAAGGCTGCTCTTTGCTCTTCGAAACTGACATGGGAAAAGAGGGCGTAACAATAGCTATTGTTTGACATGGAAACTGACATAACATTTGTCAACATCTGGTCAAACGCATTTGGGGTAGGAATAGAGGCGGGTGTCATCTGAAAATAGCAAATAAAGTTACATGGGGAGTGTGTGTGTGTGTGTGTGTGTGTGAGTGATACAATAGAGTGGAGGGTTTGGATTTTCAAGGGTTTGGCATCCACCCTTGGTTTTTGTTTTTTTCCCCAAAAAGCTGAGATCACATTTAGGTCCCAAAATAAGAGCCTGGTTTTCAGCCGTGCTTAGCACCCAGCAGCTCCCACTGTGAGTCTCAAAGCATAGCTGGGTTTTCACAAGAGCACTGCACCCAGCGTGCTGAGCTCTTCTGAGGGGGTCAAGCCACTTATTTCGGTGCCTAGATGGGAGCTGAGCTGTCTTGCAAATCTGGACCGTAAAGCTAGGAGCCCAGACGGTATCAGGGAGTCACTGGAGTGATTGCATAGTGAAGGTTGTGGCCAGACTTCCATTATAAGCCTCCTTCAGATTTTGAATTAGGCGAAGCAATTTGTCTGCAAATGTATGTGGTTAAAATAAGTGATTAAGAGAATTTTAATCCTGGGAACATGGAAAGCAGGAGATTTAAAGAAACAAAACCCTTTCATATGCTACTTAATGCAAAATTGTCTGGGTTTAAAATTTAACAGCAGTGACTGATCATTTTCTGTCCACCTCTGGCTCAGCACAAAGAACAGGAGTACTTGTGGCACCTTAGAGACTAACAAATTTATTAGAGCATAAGCTTTAGTGGGCTACTGCCCAGGAAATCCTGAAGATCTCCCTATATCACACATATGCAAAGAGAGCTCTCCGCACGACTGGATGGAGTGGGGTTCTTGCAAATAGGGCATCTGGGGAAAAAAGGGATGGATATATCCTTGTTGACATGGAACAGATCTCTGACAGTTGCTTCAAGTTTTAATTGCCCAGTGATTAAAGTTTTAATTACTAAGCAATTAGCATTTGAAGTTGTAAGTGTTAAAGGACTTAGCTGCATCCTGGAGCTAGTGGGGCAGAGCAGGATTGTCAGGAGAGAGTATTGAGGTAGAGGGGGGATGGGCAGGGTGGAGAGCGAATGTTACAGTTAAATAACATCCTAGATCCGATATGCAAGTATCTAGCAGATCTGCTAAAGTCCAGAGGAGCAGGGCTCCCTCCTGCAGAGCGAGGTGTGGACTGGGGGTAGAGCACAGTGGGCTCCTGGGAAAGAAACTGGTAGGAGCCAAGTAGCTGCTAAAACAATTATACCTCCTCTGGAATAAGCTTTGCATAAAAGCCTGGAACTGACACTCAAGCTCTCAGAAGAGAATGCACCCAGCTACTTATGTGACACCGCAGAAGCCTGGCATCAGAGTAATTCGGCTTATTTAAAAACCAAAGAAATTCCCAAACAAAAAACTTTAAGCTGCAGTAAAGCGAATCACCAATTTTTCGGTTCAGTGGCTGGTCTAACAAGCTGGGGGGGGAGGGGAATTCAGTTCAGGTTGAACCAAATCTGAAACTTTTCAGAATTTTCAGTCAATTGCAATGTCTGTTTGGGGGCCTGTTCCAGAGTGAGGATTCACCCCCAGGTCTCCTACATCCTAGCCTAGGGCCCCAGGCACGGGGCTAAGGGTCACCTCCACCGCTGGCTGTTTTGGGAATGGCAGAAACGATTCCTGTCAAATTCGTAAAGCGTTTCAGGTCGACTGATGCTGCATTTTTTGGCGAATAAACAATTTGAAAAAATTCACCCCGCTTGGGTGTTACAGAAGCGACTCCAGAGTTGCGTTCTAAACTGGGCTTAAAAAAGGGGCATAAAAGCTGGCTTTGCTCTAAAGGTAGGTGTCGATTGATGTGAAATATCACAAGGGGTGAGAGGTATTTTTTTTGTCCTTTGAATTTTCTGTGTCGCTTTCGTTTGGTTTCTCTTCATACATGGCTCAAAGGAAGTCTCTGAAATTGGGCTCTGGTTGAAATGTGTCATGGGCAGTCCTACTTCTCTGTGTTGACCGGTATCTCATAAAAGAGAAATCGGTAGCGAGGGGGATCCTGACTAGCACTGGGTCAACAGGTAGGTTTTATTTATAAAAATGTGGGGCTTTACCTCACTTTTTGCCATTATTTGCAGTTTAAGGGAAAGGTTCAGCTCTGTGCACACAAAACGGACTGAGTGGGACCAGGGCACACGCACGCCTGATTAGCTGATTGGGGCTGGCCGCACATTAACCCTTCTCCCTCAGGAATGACTCATTTCTATCAGGCTGTCGCCTATAACAGAGAAGGGTTAATGCACGGCTGCTGACGCTAGGAGCCATGTGCAACTGCTCATGGATCAAATATTCTGTCAGCACCTCCCCCCATCTCACTGGGGTTTTCTCCCCTCCCCCCAGTTCCCTATTCTAGGTGGAGGGAACCTGCCAGCAGGGTTGTTACTGATGGTCCGTTTCCCAAGAACAGGGACCGGCAGATGCAGTTACCGAAGGGGCAGGCAAGCTACTTAGCAGTGGCTGGGGTTCTCCCGTTCCCTTCCAGTTACACTCCCCTGTCCCCATTGCCATTTTCCCACTAATGACAACACTTGGCTCTCCTACAGCGCCTCTCGTCCCTAGCTCTCAAAGCTGGGTCCGTATCCCTAGCCCCATTTACAGATGAGGAAGATGGAGCGCAGAGCGGGGAAGTGGTTATTCCCCGAGGTCACCCTGTGTGAACAACTAGACCAAAACCTCAGGTCTCCGGATGCCCACCGCTGTGCTGTAGCTGTCAGACCATGCTGTCTCAAGAGCCCTCTTCTGGATTTCCAGCAATAGAAAGGAGCCGAGGGTGGTTGTACTCTGCATTGAATGATTGGCTCCGTGAAGGACCATGCATGACGCAGGAATTTGGTCAGGGCACTGGAGTTAATCTCCTTGAACTTGATCTTTAATTACTACAAGTGATCAACATGTTTCATCTGAAAAACAGAAGCCCAAGCCCCTGGCCATCTAGTGTAACCTAGGAGTTTATGCCCAGCGAGCGAAGGACCCTTGACCAGTGTTTCCTGAATCGTACAGTCCTTGTTCACAGTTCTGCTGATTCATTATACCAAGTGTGACAAATGTGCTATCCTGTAATTAAGGTTGAATTTCTGCTTCCATTCTAGTCCCCCACCCTTCTAGCGGCTCATAACTTTCTTGAACAAATTCCTTTTGGGTTGAAATTTTCCAGCCTTGGTCTCAGCTCCGCAGGGAATTCTTTTGGAAAGTTTGATTAAAATCAGTTCAACCATTGTTGAGTTATTTAAGTGTGAATAAACAGTTTTCCCATGTGTTCCAGTCAGAAATTTTGTGCTTGAGTAACTCAAACATCTGAAATTACAAAGTAACCTGGGTTTCTGCATCATTTTGAGACGTGCCTTTCCAGCTGCCTGGGAAGCCACATGGCTCAGTATTTTAAAAGTGGAGTATTTACAGTTAACACGTTCGCACACATGCAATAGAATTTTTCTCTCCTTTTTTCTATCATGCTCAATTTTTTTTCCTCATCACCCAGGCCCTCCAGGACTCTGCTCTCCCCCCTATGGATCTGACCGTCTCTAAGAGTGTATCACTTAATGATGCCAGCTTCAGGACCCTGTTAGCTTCTCTGTCGGCCAGCTTTGCACGTCCTTCCATGCCACCCCATCTGCATGGAAACCTCAGCCTCTCCTCTTCCAGTCCCCTCCATCCAACCTGCTTCTTCCAGGTCAAGTTGTTCAGGAATAGAGGGACCACGTGGCAGTCACTTCCTCCCTGAGCCACCACGAGAGAGTGAGGTCTTCCAGCCAGGGCTGGTCGAAACTGTTTCCGTTGAAATTGTTTTTCCATGGAAAATTGGGGTTTTGACCAAATTCATTTTTTGTGTGAAAAGTGTACGTGTCTGCGTAAAAAATCAAACTTTCATTGAAAAACGGACTGCCTGAACACCGAAAAATGTGGATTCTGAAATGCCAGTGCAGTACCTCAAGGGAGTTGTAGTTTGGGTGCCTCATTCCCCCATTCTCCTCCATGCGCCAGACTCCCCAGCTGGACTTCATCTCCCATGATGCACTGCAGCCACCCAACAAACAAGAACCTAGCAAGTGTTTGCAAACGTGCTGTCCTGTAGCTAAGGCCTTGAGGTATTCCAGCCTGTTGGTTGTGTTTGTTTTCCTTGTCATTCCATGAGGAGGAAGAGAAAGCCACGACACGTGGGATCTGCTGTGTCAAAGCGGCAGTCACACCATTGTTTCAGCTCCCTGCTTGGGTAGTGGAGCACTCTGGATAATAAACGGAATGCTGAATACCAGATCTCCCTCTATGAATCTGTGGTGTTAAAATGCCAGAACCTGTGGGGCTGTGTGAGCATTTCGCACAGATACTCAGCGCACGTCCGAATCCCCACGGGTGACCAATGGAGAGACCCCAGGAATTACAGCCAGGCCAATTGGCACATTGATTCATGAATATCTTTTCTCAAAGCTTTTCCTGATTCCCTTTGCTCGACCAACTGTACTTCTTAACCTTCGCTTCCAGCCAGGGAATTGTCACTTCCGACACGGGAATTGTGCCCCCTATACCAAAAAGTGGATGTTGACTCTTAAGCCTAAGGATGACCGGGGCCAGATTTTCCAGTAACAGGTGGGCTTAATTTGCATATGCAATTGCCATTACGACTAAGAGCCATTGACTGCAGCAGCCCTGGCACTGGCTGGAGGTGCAGTTTACTGCCTGGGGTCTACATTCTGCTTTGGGCTAACCTCCCACTGATGCTGGCAAAGGATCTGCGGTGTGCCCAGCGTTGCATAGGACCCCCTGCCTTCTAAGCAGCTGTGGTGGGTGAGGAGCTGCAGAGGAGAGACTCTCCCAGCTGTTCACTGCTGCCCCATTGGGGCTGGGGCTCTATTTCTGGGAAGCACTGGGTGAATTCACCCCCTGCCTGTCTTGGCCAGAGAGCTGGGCAATCTTCTGGCCTCCTAACAGAATGGAGAGGCTGAGATAAATCGGTCAGGCACAAACAAAAGCGAGATGAGCCCCAACTTTCATCGGAGGATGGGGTGAGGAAGAGGAGGGGCAAGTGGTATGCAGTTCCTATCCATGGGGCAGATGGATCACTGCCACAGCAGACTGTGAAAGATCTGAAGCCCAACCAGCTGTTTATTAGCACACCCAGAGCACCTGGATCAGGTCCCACTGTGCACCATGCAAACCCTGGCATGGGCAGTCCCTGCCTTGGAGAACTCACAGTCTAGGTTGCAGTCGGGGTAGAGGTAGAGAGCAGAAGGATATTGTTCTCCTTACAGGGGCGTAACTTGCTGGAGGCAGCCTGGCTGGAGGCACTGCTGAGTTCTGTTCTTAGATCTGACGCTGACTCCCTGTCTGGCCTTGAGCAAGTCACGTCCCCCCTCTCGGTCTCAGCTTTCCCTTCTCTCGGAGAGGGACGCTGGTCAGACCCACTTACGTTGGGACTGGAGGGTTCACTATGAATTACTTTGCCCATGGCCGATTACAGCCAGAGAACGAAGGGGAGAGGGGGTACTAAGGGGCTGGTTACAGCTCTCTGATTCTCTGCCCCTCCTGTGGGGTCCCAGTGCACTTTAGAGAAACCTGGAGGCTGCTCTATCTGATGCCAGCTGATAATGGCCCCGAAGGACCACTTGCTAGGGATAACCGGAGTGACTTGTGCTCCAGCCACTCACCCTACACAAGGAGCTGCAGGGAGGGTGACACAGGATCCAGTTATGCCAGCTCCATGCCATCCCTAGCTAGAAGGGCACAGCCCGTCTCCTCCCCCTTTGTGCCCCCTGAGTGGTACCAAGGGAGCAGAGCGGAGCAAAGGAGCTGCCCCGTAAAATGCTACAAAGTCTGGACATTTCTCCCTTGGATCATGCCAGGCCCAATGCCACTGAGCGCTCCATGAAAGTGGGGCGCAGACTCACTCCGGGGGTTGGGTGGCTCAGGGTCACCCCCTTTACACATTAGCTACACGTCCTTCAGCGGGCGTCATCACCCACGTCCAAGAGACCAGGAGAGAAGGGCTCTTAGGCATCCCTCTGCTGCCTGGGCCCTGGGCGGCTCGTGTGCACCTGCAGTTGAGTGCAGTCTGCGTGCCGATGGCCGGGAAAGAGGGAGGCTGGCACGCTGCATGCTCCAAGTCTGCTTTGTTACTGGGGCTACAGCTTGCCAGGAGCTCAGGGTGGCAGGAAATTCCCACCTCACTGGGTGCAGCTGAGGGACAGAGGAGACACCCTGTCAGCCCCAGCCCTGACTGTGAGCTCCCCTGCCCTATGCTGCTGCAGCTCTCCAGGACTGGGCCAGCTGCAAGGACCAGCATGGGAATGTGAAGCAGCAAGAAGGGGGGTGAGGTGAGGGCAACAGCAGCGTGGGAGGGAGGTGGGCAGCCAGCCGCCTTGCATAGGCGCTCCAGCTGCATGCCAGCATCAGGGGTGGGAGTGAGCAGGGAGGAGCTGGTGAGCGTGGGCCCTGTAGACTCTGCAGCCCTTTGATCTCAAAGGAACCTGGAGTCTTGAGACTTGGGGATGCATGGGGTGGGGCAACCGCTGGACACTCATCAGCCCTTGTTTCCAATGGGACTGAAGCCAGGCTGCCTTCAGGAAAGATGGGGCCACCTGGGAACTAGAGGAGGAGACTGTGAAGGGGCAGAAGAATGTGGGGGCTGGGAGGGAGGAGGGTGCAGAGGAATGCGGAGAGCAGATGGTAGACTGAGGTGGAATGGGGATGTGGGGGGGCAGGAGGGAGACTGAAGGGGTGCAGAGGGGTGTGGGGGGCAGGAGAAGACAAGGGGCAGGGGGAACACCAGGTGGCAGAGCAAGAGAATGGGAGGTGCTGGCTACTGTGAAGGAAGAGAACTGGGGGAGCAGGTGGGGGCAGAAGAGGAGGTGGCTGTGGGGGGATCCTGGGATGTGTGTGGGGGGGGAGCAGGGACTGTAGGAGCCTGGGAAGGGGCTGGGGGGCAAGGAGGAGTTTGTGGGAGGAGCCTGGGATGGGGGGCTGTCCTGCTCAACCACGTGGGAGAAGGCGGGTTCCCACAGGGCCAAGGCCAAGACGAATCCTTAATTTTAAGCCAGTCTCGTACCCACCCCCCGCCCCCGCCAAAGGTGGGGAGGGGGTGCAGGCCCTTTAAGAGGCCAGTTCCATTTGTGGCCGCTAGGTGGGGCGCTCTCCTCGCTCTGCCTCTAGCTGCTCAATGTGCGGGAATAGGGGCGGGGCCTGCTTCGGGTTGGCCCCGAGTCCCCTCCCCATCTAATTCATCTTTCCCTGACGCCCCGCCCCTAGGTTAAGCTCCGCCTCGTGCCTCGGGGCGGGGTTTAGGGACCCGCGACGCCCAATGGGCTGCGCGCTTGGCGTTGTCAGGGGCGTGTCCCCAGCGCCGCGCTCCCGCTGAGTGCGGCGTTGGGTTGCCAGGGGCGTGTCGAGAGGGTGACTGGCGGCTGGGCCCCGCCCCCCGTGGCTGAGCCGCGGCGGCGGAGCCGGAGCCCCCAGAGCTGGAGCGTGAGCGGCGGCGAGCGGAGCCGCGAGACCCCGGGGCAGCAGCCGCGCCGGAGCCGATTCACCCCGCGGAGCCCGGAGACCCCCCGCGTCCGGCGCCAGCCCGGGACCCTCCCACCCCCACCCCCGCGCCGGAGCTCCCCAGCCGGCCCCGGAGCCCCGCGACCCGCCCGGTGCGGGGCCGCCCCGAGTCCGGGCACTGCCGCGCCGCCCGCCGGGGCCCCGGCCCCGCGCCCCCGCCATGGCCGCGGCGCCGCCGCCGCTGCTGCTGCCGGTGCTGCTGCTGCTCCTGCCCGGCGGCCGCCGCGCCCTGGAAGGTGAGACCCGCCGGGGCGGCCGCCGGGCGGTCCCGGAGATGCGCCTCTCCCGCCCGGGGGGCTCTGATCCCCGGCCTGGGGCGGGGGTGGGGGGAGCCCGCCTGGGGCGGACCGGCGCAGCCCTCTCCCGGGACAGACGGACGGCTGCCCCGATCTCTGTGCAGCGGGAACACCCCGAGTCCCCATCTCCCTGTTGGGACCCCTGGGTGGGGACCCTCCAGTGGAGTCCCCCAGGCACGGGTTGGGGTGGGTGGGATCCCTCATCCCGTGCACTGGCTGACGTCCCCGGGACCCCTCTCCTTGGCACTGGCTGGGGGGACCCCCTCTCTGTGGGTGGGTGGGCAGCCAGCCCCCTGCCCAGTGCCCGGCGTGATGCACATCTGGAGGCGCTGGCACTGGTGCGAAGAATGAGGTGGTGTTGATGGGTGGGACTGGGGAATGCAGAGTTGCTGCCCCGAACGGCCCCTGGCCCACGAAAACCGCCACCACTGGGATGTGGGGTTAGGGCATGGTTAAGGAGCGAGGGTTTCGTTCCCCCCATGGGCTGCCCAGATCCCTGCAGAGGGAGACAATCCAGCCCATCAGCTTAACAGCCAGTTTCTGCGCTGTGGTGCCAGTCGCCTGCAGGGCGACGCAGCCGGTCTGCGTGGAGCGGGCATGGGTGGCAAAGTCGTCCCTGTGATATCTAAGGAGATCTGCCCTTGAAGTGGTGGCACGTCGCTGGGCCCAGACAGATGCCGATTGTGGGAAGGGGGTCAAGAGGGCTTGGTGTCTGTGGTATGAACAGAAGAGCATCTATGGGGTGCTGAGATGGAGATTTGCAAGGGCACATGTGGAAGCTGGTTGCCAAAAACTCTTGGGGGGGGTTCCCTCAATTTTTTTGTTTTTTAAATGTCCAATTCTGTCTGAAAATCAGGATTTGCTGCTGAAATTCCAAGGGGCAGAGTGGGGTGTGGGAGAGGTAGTGTACTCACAACCCTGAACTCTGCCTGGATTCTTCAAGTAGCTAGATCCATGGTGAAAGGTTTCAAAATGTTGGCATGAGAATTCCCCGTCATTAGACTTCAGAGTTAACACCTTGTTGAGCTGAGTGGGGGCAGCTGCTCTTTCTGTGGACTGTTTCAGGCTGTCTGTTTGCAAACACAGGAAAAAGTGCTTCAGTGGTTATTCAGTTCACAGTCAGGGGGTTTTCTCCACAATCAAAAAGGCTAGACATTGAATATTTTTAAGTGAAAGGTTGGATGCTGCAGAAACTGATGGTGCTACCAGAGAAGTACCTGGGTGTTGGACTGCTGCATCCTGGCTCCTTGGTTGAGACCAAATGGTGGTCACAAAGCACTGAACGATTTAACCCCAAACATGAAGGAAAGCCCTCCATATAGAGTCTTTTCTTAACCGTGATTCCCCCAAAGGGAAGTAGCTGGTAAGTGTATTAGTGTGTCTCCTTCCAAGAGTAGACGTGCTGTGGGCAGATTTCTTCCTCCCCCTCTTGATCTGGAAACGAAACTCTCTTCTAGTTCAGTTGAAGATAAAAAGGCAATTAATTTTCTTCCGCTAACAGGGTGAAATCGCAATCTTCTGGGCAGCCGGGTGATCCTTCATATTTGCGAGAGGAAAGCCGGTTTATAGTCCAACTGGATAAAGATCACAGGGGGAGAGACTGGGATTTGTGTGTCTTGTGGATGGGCAGTTTGAAATGGAGGCTAGTTGTGGCTGATAGACATTTCATTTTTGTACTAAACGTCTTGGAAAAACTATTTTTTGTCTCGTGACAATTCTCTGACCTCTTCTGGGATCATTGTAGATTGCTCATTCGCCCCCTGGGTTCTGTAACTAAACACTCTTGCTTGCCAGAGGATAAAAAGTGGTGGGTGGGTGGAAAGGGGTTGCTGACCACTTCAAAAAAACCCAAACAAAATCCAAAAACAGATGAAGGGAATTTTCTGCCTTGTTGTTAAACACGTTTTCAGTGAACAGCTGATGTGTTTATTTTATTTTGCATGGATGTGCTGGGACAACAAAAATCGAAAAGAGAGCCTTAGTGCTTGTTTGGAGTCATTTTGCTTTCTATTTCCCATGCATAGCCCCATGCTACAAAGTTTGGGTTGCTGCTTGTTTTTGGAAGTGGTGAGGACTGGGGACTTCCTCCGCTGGAGTGTGGAAAAAGAGACATTTCTCTTGGCCTTTAGGCATTGGAAAAGGTTGGGGAGGGAGTTTGTTACAAATAATATCCATTTTTTTTTCTTCCCCTCAAAAAAAAAACTTCAAATTGGGGGCAAAAGTCACCCTGAGTCGTTCCCTGTGAGGGCCAAACTAGGATCTCTGGGCCTGCTCTAGTCTTTGAGCTTCTAGAGACTGTGATCCCCTCCTCGTGCTGTAGCAGTCTGGGAAGCAGTGACTACTCTGCATGCGCACTGCTCTTTTGGGATGAGCCTTGAACCAGCTGTGGTCCCCTAAAGATCAGCCTGGAAATGGTGGCTGTGAACCTGACGTATTAAATAGATATTGCAGAATTCAGTTCTTCTGGGCAGCACCCACCACAACCGAGCTCTGGTGTTGATTGGGGTATCTGGGTGCTGCCATTAATAACAATTAGTTCTTCTAATAACAATTAGTTTCCTATAAATCCTTTGAGAATTGAGAACCAAGCCAATTCTGGGGCCCAGCACAATTGCAGAAGAGTGTGTGTGTGTGTGTGTGGTTTTATAGGGGATTAATTGTGTGTTACAGGCCTGCATCTCAGCTTGAGTTTCTTGTCTCGTTGCCTGCTCCTGGTTCAGTTCTCTGCACTGAGGCTGTTCCATTGTCCCTCTGTAGCAGGTCTGGGTGGGCTGTCCTGTGCGCCTGCGTTTCCAGCCCTAATGTTGTGACAGTGGGTCTTGCAGCATTCAATAGCTTGTGGATGCAACAGCCAGAATCTACACAGCTCCTGGAGACCCAGCTGGTTGGGAAAGGTTAGGTCGCCTTTCCTCAGAAGGAGCTTGGTGGGGTCGGCTGTTTAACCCCCGTGAACTGGGGTGAAGAGCAGGACAGGGAAAATAAACAGCTTTCACTTAAGGTTTTCTCAGCTTCCTGAGTGTGGAAGGGTCAGAGGGCTGAATGCTCCTCCTGAGGAGGTCACCTTCCAGCTGTTTGCCAGGCCTCCGTGAACCGTCCTGCTTCAGTGCTGGGTTAGGAGGCTGCCTGTGTGTGGAGCAAGTCTGGGTAATGCCAGGCGCTGAGCTGTCTCTTGGATTAGAGGGCGCTTCCATCCCGCAGCCTGTTTCAGCTTTTCTTCTAGCTGGACTTCATATAAATTGCTAGTAAGGCTGCAAAGCTGGCTGGCTGGGCCAGGAGAGGGTTTCGGTGACTCCAGTCTTTCCCGGCTCTGGGAGCTGAGATCACTGACCCCGTGGCCGGGGATTATGCTCCTGCACTTTTGCTGTGTTTGGCTTTTTTAGCCGCTCGCAAAGCTGTTTCCTGACCTGGGCTGGAGCATTCGAGCTGTTACTGTAAATCTAGTGTGTATGGCTTTTCAGATATTTTAGTGCTAATCATAAATCCACCGTGGCAATAAATCTGTAGGCACATACTCTGTAACCACGGCTGCTAGTGGCCCGGGATTCTGCCGCCTCACTTGTCAGGTTCTGTGCTGGGAATGTGCAACTCCCAGCTGGCTTGCTGGGGTGTAGCTCACAGTAACTGCTATAGTTCGTGGTCACTTAAGCAGGGGAGTGGGGGGTTGCCCTTCTCGTCTGGCGTTGCATTGGGCTCCCTCTTGCCCTGGCCTGTGGCGGAATCGTTGGGAGTTCGGTTTCTTAGCAAGGCAACATAAGGGGAGGGGGAGAAGCTGTTCTCCGCAGCAGCTCAGTGAGGGCTTTGTGCTGCTGAGAAGAAAATGGTTTCTCTCCAGATCCTGTAAGTGCGCTGCGTTTGTTTGAAGTCACAATGTGTTTTTCTTCTCCAGTTCAGCAGAGCCTCAGCCTGCTGGAGAAGGAATGCTCTGTCCAGAAGCAACAGCAGTGGCTTTCTCTGGCGAAGCATTTGAATGCAAGAAGGAGACGGGTTTGCCCTGGTTTGGTTGGGAGCGGAGGCTCCTGTGGTCGGGAACCAGCTATGGGAGCGAGCTTTCCACGCAGGCTGACATGAGTGTAGCGGCCTCCTTTGGGCCTCTGTAGCCTGCTCTCTGCCCAGATGCTGGCACTTAGAATCTGGGCTGTGGAACAGCTCAGAGCACCAAGAACATCCATTATGTTCGAGACTCCGAGTCCCGGCCTGCCAAGGCCCAAATGTGGGACCCGAGCAAAATGCTATGGGATTAATTTATTTCCCATAAATCACATTTTCTCTAACCGTGTTTAATGCCTCAGCATGGCTGATGTGATTGCCAGCTATCCAAGCGAGGTCCCTGGCACTGTGCGGCCGGGGGGGTAGAATTGGTGGTGGAAGAAGGGATACTGGATAGCTGCTTACGAGGATCCGCCAGTCTCCCTTACCAGTGTGTGGGCTGGATGGGCAGACAAGACGGCTGGGTTCTCTCGCGTTTCGCTCAGGGGCGAAATTCTGCCTCTGTGGTGTTTGTTTTCGCATCGTCTCCTGTGCCGCTACCCAGGAGCCACATGCTACGGAGCTTCCTGAACTTATCTGCAGCTGGGAGAGGGAGGCCACTTTTGTGCGCCATTTCTGAAGCAATCCCAAAACGGGTGTTGCGCGGTTTCTGGGCTCCCCTAATGTAAAGAACGGAACGGACGCCCTTTCCCTGAATGTTTGGGAATGAGAAATATTTGGGAGTCAGTCCTTGGCTTGGGTTTTCCCCGATTGCCAGTCTGCAGCCACGGTTTAGCTTTTTGAAGGCCGACCCCCAAATACTGGGCCAAGTTCATTCCTGTACCAA
The DNA here is from genome assembly GCF_027887155.1 of Malaclemys terrapin pileata. Classification (NCBI taxonomy): domain Eukaryota; kingdom Metazoa; phylum Chordata; order Testudines; family Emydidae; genus Malaclemys; species Malaclemys terrapin. The sequence continues at coordinate 98,121,057 of NC_071513.1, forward strand.
AACCACCCCCCAAGTTCTGGGACTGTCAGGTATTTTCTTGGCAGAGAAATTTGCTTTTTGTTTAATTACATTTCACTGAAATGCCTCATTTCTCGACGGGGGTGACTAATGGATATTAGCTCGGCTGTTTTATTGACGCTTAGGGGTAGGTGGGGAGAGAATGCCGATCGCAGGGCTTCGTAGTGTTGGCTACACTCGTTAAATCTCCTGTTCCTCGCAAAATGCCCGGCAAGCTTCGGCTGTGTTTCCTGAGCCGAGGAGCAGAGGGGCTTTCCTTTGTGTCAAGTGGAGCATACAGCTAGTTAGGGAGAGGGAAGTACTTGCAGCGGAGTTGCATGTAGTGAGATTTTGGTGGCAGTCCGGATATTCGTGGCTTTGCACTTCCATTGTTCTCTCTCTCTCTTTTTCTTCATAATAACGCTTTGCTCCTAGTTACAGGCATAAAGCATCCAGTTGCCTGAGGGGCAGAAACTCTGGGTCTGCCTGGGTGTGTGTCTCGTCATAGGAATATTGGCCTCTGGTTTTAAGAAACGTCCCCAAAGTCCCCACTATTGTGATGATTTCTTGCACCAAATATTCGGGGAAACCAGTTTGTGGCATTTTCTTTCCATGATAAGTTGCTGCTGCTGAGACTGGAAAATCGGCGCTCGGCGTTTAATTAAACTGGCCAGAAGACTCTGAATCACAGACTTGCATGTTTTGAAAATTGTAGTTGTGCCTGTTGTTGTTGTGCTGAGTCAAACTGGTTTGTCGGGATTAAGCGTCTCCTCCTTGGTGCCGAGCGCAGGGGGAGGGGCGGCGGGCGTGTGTGTGTACACAGCCGAGTGCCCTCCAATGCACGGCACAAAATGTTCCAGGCCCAGTTCAGGTTGGATTTGGGTGCCCTGCTTCACTAGTTTGGGATTCTCGCCCCTTGGCCGGACAAGCCGGTGGGATGGAGGCCTGGTTTGTCTGCAGGGCTCTCGGCTTGACTCTGCCCTAAGGGCCAAGGTAGCAACTGAAAAAGTCACTAAGCCGTCCCCAGGAGGGTCAGGCAGAGCCCCGCGGTGACAGGGAGTGAACTGAGCATTCTGTGGCATGGCTCGGGGCTGCTAGCATCTCAGTCTTGACGTTGGCGGGGTCTGTCCTGCCCTTCGCTTCCTCTGCCGTTTGGTTCAGCGCTCAGGGGCAACAGTGGAAGGAGAAGTGCTCTCTCATGGAGAGGGTCTGCTGCTGCCCTCCGAGGCTGGCCGCGTGTCTGGGAGGGAGAGAGTCGATGGCTGAGGGATGGGGAGCTGGACGCGTGCGCTCCTGCTCGCAGGTCCCTGCACGTCGCACGTTACTAGGAAATAAACAGGCACAGAATGGAAAACCCGTTCTCAGCCTTGAATTTGTCCTCTTAGTCCCCTCTGCCCCCTGCCACGGGGCACTGGTGGGGGTGGGGCAGCCCAGTCTGGTAGCGGAGATTTCTGAGCAGAAGCCGCCATATTGGAGGGAGGGGGAAAATCTTTCACCCGGGTCGTCTTCCCTCCCTCCGTCTTCTGTTTAGCTCTGGGCTGAGAAGGGTCACGGAGCTGTCGTGTTTCGGGCACGTTGGCCTTATTTGGCTTGTCAGTAAAAGTCGGGAATTTCAATGGCCAAACTACCGATCGGGATCCCCTGCCCCGGTCTCGGCTTCCCTCCCCGCTGTGTCGGCACGGGTAGGCGAGCGGAAGAACCGCTCTGAACCCTTCGTCGCTCAGTAAGATCATGCTAAATGAGGCTCAAAGGGAACTTCTTTAAAAACTGGAGCGTTCTCCAGTCAGGCGAAGGGGGAGATACAATGATGGCCAAGCTCTGCCTAGCGCTGGGATAACTCGGATAGATAGGGCAGACCAGGAGTGTTACTGACAGGCGGGGAAGGGCGGCGGCTTAGCCACGAAGGAAATCAGGAACCATTTTACGAGCAAAACAGGCCACCTACACATGGCTGCCTTGTGACTCTCCTTTCTGATTAAGGGCGCCTTTAAAAACAAACGTACCTAGGAACATGCGTCGGCGGCGTTCCGCTTTGGGGCTCTCTTCACGCTGAGCTGACGGTTTCCAGCCCTTGCTAATGGCACGTCCTGATTGGGAAGATGGCGTTGGAAGGGGTGCCGATCTGGCAGCCATGGCGCCGAGCCTCTGCCAAGCACCTCAAGTGCTGCATCCCCCAGTGCGCTCTGCTCTGCAGATAGCCCAGGGGCCCGCAGCGCTGGTAACTCCTTTGGGCGGGGGCCTTTTCAACACCCTGCCTCTCCACAGCCTTGGGTCCAAGCCTTTCTGCTGGGCAGCCCCGCTCTCTGCGTCGGGCTTCTTGCACTCCGATGGGTTGCCATAGCGAAGCGCGACTGACTGGTCACCCCTCCAATAACTCCTCCATCCCTCCTCCTGCCGTTAAGCACATCTGACTGTCTCCGCTTCCCATCAAGGTCCAGCACCCTAATGCACCGTTGCCGAAGTGTCCGCACTTGCAGATGTGCTGAGGTGTTCCTCTGCTGGGGGGGGCGGTGGGGCCGTACTGGCTCGTAGTACTTGCGGGCAGAAGGTGCTGGTTAGGGTAGGGGGTACTTTTACATCAAGGGGAATGCCGAGTGGTGCTGAGACTGTGTTCCCAGGTAGGGAGATTCGGGAGGCAGGTTCCCCCAGTGTTGTTCCCGGGGCGCCTGACGGCAGGAATTCAGCAGCACCAGCAGCTACCCCAAGTCGCGTGACTTGGCTGCGGAAACCTTCCCCGTGGATTTCTGTGTGCGTGCGGAAGCTCCCGGCCTCGCTGGTCGTTGTATGTCGCGGCAAGCTCTCCGCCACAGGCTGGCATGTCTCACCCATGCACTGGGAGCTGCCGACCAACACCTGTTTCCCAGCTCCCTCCCCTGGAATGCCAGCAGTCGCTGGACCTTCCTAGCCGTGGGGGGGTTGCAGGCATTGGGCCTGACTCAGCCTGGAAGAGCTGCTTCGGAGAGAGTCGGAGTTGAGGCTGGAGTCACCCAAAGGCCCACTTCTCCCCAGCTTTTCCTGCCCCCAGATGGAGCTGGGGAGGCAGTTAGCTCAGGGGGTGGATGGTAGGAGGGAGCGGATGTCCTAGGGCCTCGCCCTGCAGCCTCCTGGTGGCAGCTGCTGTAGCAGCATTTGCTCTGACCGTTTTCCTTGGGAGGTGGGGCCGTGTACCCTCGGCGGAGCGGCTGAAATCCATCTGAAGGGGTGGGGGGTAAGAGAGGCTTGCCCACTTCTCCAGCCAGCCCCACTTGTCACTTGACTAATTCAGCCAATTGCCCAGTGAGAGCAAAGGCCTGAGTGAGACCCCACTGTAGGGATCACTTGTGGGGGGGCTCTGTTCTACATGCACACACAAATGGCGCGCAGTCCAAGGCCTTTTTTTATTAATGAGAAAAATGTGCAGGGCTTGAACGATTGCCAGGAACAGATTTATTCTAGTTCCCCAGAAATTAAACTGAAATGAAGAAGAGAGAGTCGGCCAGGCCTGGCACCCCACCCCCTCCTGATTCTGTGCTTGTTTTAACTTCGGAAGAATCTGACTTTGGAAGGGGGGGGAGGGAAGGAGATTTGGGTTTAAATAGTTCCAGATGGGTTTGGTGCTTGAGAGTTGGAGGAAGTGAGCAGAGAGCAGCGCGGAGATTCGGGTAACTGCCCCAGGCGGGAGTGGGGAGGGAAGTCTTGGCAGTCTCGGCAGCTCCATCTCGGGGCTGACTGGATGGGATGCAGCTTGGCAGCTGAGCACTGCCTCTCCGAGCCGCTGTGTCTGTGGGCTGAGTGTCTCTGGATCTGCGATAAGTAACTTCTGGCCATTTTCCCCCTCCTCTCCTGGAATGTTTCCAGAAGAATAACCTGCAAAAACGGCACTCCGGGGAGGTATCCCAGCCCGGAAACGGCTGCCACCTCCGGGAGCCAGAGCAAAGGCGGAGATTGTCGTCTGCCTGCCCTCCCGTCACTTGATGGACGGGAGCTTGTTTGGTGGCCCTGAATCACGTGCAGCCCAGAGCCCTGGGCGCAGATGCCTGAGCCTCCCAGCATGGGCTCTGCCCCACAGGAAATCCATGGAGCCAGATGTGCAGCATGGAAAAGCAGGGAGTTGCTTGTTCCTGCCGTGTCTGGTCCCGTGCAGAGGCAGTGCTGTGGCCCTCTCCCTGGCTGTCGGGGACTTGTGAATGAGGCAGGCTGTATTCTCCTGGTCGCCACAGTGCTGGAAGGCACGGAGTGGTTTTATTTTGCCTTAAAGTCTGGAAACGAAGATGGGTTTGTGGAGCAGTTTGCTGCCTGTGCGTCCCAGTTAATGGTATTCGTGGCTCAGGTGGGGCTGATGTCACCTGCTCGGCTGAGTTATTCCCATGGCCGGAGAGTGGCCAGAGTGAATGATTCTGCCAGGAGCGTGATTTATAAATCGTTTTCTTGCCTGCTGGCCTGGGAGGTCTCTGCTGCCTGGGGTCAGTCACATTCTCCCAGAGCCCAGATTGGACCTCAGGGTAGGGAAATGGTGAGGAGAGCAGCCCCTTACAATGGGGCAGGGAGATGTCTGTGGCGTGTTGGAGGCTGTAGGGCTGAGGAGAGGCCCCGGGGGGCAAGAAATGGCAGCCGGAGGCTTGGCTGAGATCACTCGGAAACCTGTCCGCTTAGAAGTGTGAGCGAGTCAGTGATCAGAGATGTTAAAGGGCCCCTCCAGAGGAGAGCAGTGGGGGGGTGGCTCTGGGTCTCACACCTCGGGAAAGGGAGCTGGAGCCAGGGAATATCTGTTCTTCCACCTGAAGCCGCCTCCCTCTGCAGACCCTGGAATTGCACATGCTGCGTTGCGCTCCCGAAATCCCCAGGGTATTAATAGAACGGTAATTGCAGTGTTGAGATGGGCTCTGAGCAGCTGGCTCTGGGTTCTCTTCCTCCATGGTGCCTTCAAACGTGGCTGCCGCTGCCTGAGAAGTTGCTGGGGCCTGGCGCTCTAAGGGGCTGGTGGGGCTGCCCGCTGGGGAGATGGCACCAAACGCTGCAGCTCAGAGCAACCGCAGAAGGGAGTGAATCCCTATCGTATGTGAGACCCTGGGGGGGCAGGCTGAGCCCCCGGGGGGGGGGGTTCCCCTCCTCCCAGGCACGGTCTGCTGCTTATCAAGGAACTTCTTGTTCTTGCCTGAAGCTTGGTGCCCAGGGGCTGCGTGTCCAGCACTAGCCGAGAGCTCTGCCTGGCAATGAAATGACGAGGCCCACAAATTGTTAGTCAGCGGCAGCCTGTTGTGATATGGGGAAGAGTTAGACCCACCCCCGGGGGGAGGGCAGGATGGTGAGCGGGGCAGCCCTGCATTGGCAGTGTCTGGCCTAGCCTCCGCTTGCTAGCAGGTCAGAGAGCCGCCGGGTTCTGGGCTGTCAAGGCAGCTCTCCTGAAAGCCCGTGACCTGGAGGAAATGAGCACTCCCTGTATCACCAGCACAGTTGGAGCGCTGGCACCTGTCCGACATCACATGCTTCTAATCTTTCTTGTTCCCATCCGAGAGCGGCTCCCGGGGAGAATCCAGTTGGAAACTTCCCTTCGGGGGTTTAGCGGTGGGCGGGTGAGACACCGGGGACTGAAGAATATGCTCCAGCCCAGAGAAGCTACCTCTGGCCTCCTTCCTCTTTGGCCTGTCGTTCAGTGATTTTTTTGTCTGGGATTTATATTTGCAAATCACCGAGGGGGTCTGGGTGCAGGGAGTCATGAGCAGTGAGATGTGTTTGCCTGGGCGATGAGGGGAGATGCAGTTGCTGGTTGCTCAGTCACACAACCCCTGCCATCTCCCCCTCCCCGTCCCAGGTTTAGTTGATTGTTCTCTCTAGGTTGGGCTAGTTTTCCAGGCGTAGGTTTTGGGGGGCAGTGCACCTTCCCCTAAAGCAGCAGGCTTCAGAGAGGGAAAATGGCCTTGCAGTAAAGGAACCAATCCGGGACTCAAGATCTGGGCTCAGTTCCTGGCTCTGCTATAGACACTCTTGGGACACTGAATCTCCTGGTGCCTCAGTTCCCCATCAGGAAATGAAGCAACTTCCTTTGGCTTGGCTGTTTAGGTTGTAAGCTCTTCAGGGCAGAGACTGTCTGTGTCTGTACAATGGGGCCCCGATCTCATTGGGGCCTCTAGGCCCTACCATAATACAAAAATAATGAGTCTGTTATTAAGTGCTCATGGTGCTCTTAACTCTAAGTGGGGCAGGCTCTGCCCACTGCCAGAGGCAAGACACCGGATTGCATGTGCCAGTGTCTGGCTCAGCAGATCTGATCTTCTTTGATGATGTTCCAAACATCCTTGGCACAAAGGGCCACAGCTGTGACACCGGCCCTGGTTTCCTTTTGCTCCCCATGGATAGCTGGCTCTGAACTGAAGGGGTGGTGTGCCCTGTACCTCTGCAGCCATGTATGCGAGCGTCAACCCAGCCAGAGTGGGGGAGAAGGCAGGATGGGAAGCTCTTTGGGCCATGGTGTTCTCTGTTTCCCTCTGCGCCCATCTCTGGAGGCGAAACCCAGATACCCATGGGTTGAAAAGTGTCAGCAACGGGAACTTGTCATGTACGCCGGTGAGAGAGACAAGAGGGAGCCACACTGGGCAGATTCCCCAAGGGGGTCCCGGGGCCAGGACCTAGAGGGCTGAGCGATCCGAGGTCAAGGTGCGGGGAGGTATTGGGCACTTGCGGAGGATTGGAGTTCAGGGCTCCCTAGTCCTGGTGTGTATCTGCAGCCGCAATGATTCCCGGCTCCTGCAGGGGGCGCTGCCACACAGCATCTGTATAGATCAAAGGCAGCTAGCGAATGTTTCCGGCCTTTGCAATCCTGCGGAGGGCTGTGTCCTGTGCTCAGGGGTCACAGCCTCTCCTGGGCCTGGAATAGCTTTTGCGCTGACAGTTCTGATCTCCTGGGGCGTGTGGGGAAGGAGCGGAGAGGGCCTCCCCTGTTAAAAATACTTGGGGGTGTGTAAGCAGCCTGTCTGTGGCTACTGCCAGTGCCCCGGCATTGCTAATTCCAGCCTGGGAGTCTAGCACCAAACCACGTTCGCTCTCTCCTCTCCCCACTCACTGCACACACGCCCCAGCTGCTGTCTCCCTCTGCTCTCCTGTCCCCCAGCCTGTCAGCCTCTCCCTTCCTGCCCCTTCCCTCACATGGAAAACCCTGTGGCTCGCCACCAAACCCTTCCCGGGAAATTCACCGTGAAGGGGTGAGAGTTCCCCAGCGCTGGAGCATGCGGCGGGGAGGGGAGCAAGCAGAGCTCCTTGCAGCCTGGTGAGGCATGGGATTTCCGGCGGTGGGGCCAGATTCTGGAACAGGGAGGAGGTTGATGGGATCTGCTTTGTCTGGAGGGTGTGACACTCTCACAGGTCCTAGTGGTGCTCCCTGCTGGCCACCCACTAAGGCAGCAGTGAGGGGAGTCCGAGTCTGTGCTCTGGATCCCTGGGGGCGCATGAAATCTGCTAGCGCCTCAGAGGCTGCAGCACTGGGGCATCCCGTGGCCTGTCTGGCATGGGGCTCTTTGGCTCATCCGCCCTATGTCCCCAGATACCCCCGTTACTTAAACACACCCCGCTCTAGAACCCCCCGCCTCCCAAGGTGGGAAGCTTCTGGTTACAGCTGAACTCTCAGGGGCCCGCAGTAGTTGTAAAGCAGTCAGCACCACACTCATATGCTTTGCGCAGAGATTAGCTCCTTGAAGCTCTTTTATACTTAATCGTACGAAGCACAGGAGAGTGTACCTCATGCAAAACAAACATTAAATGCATGTCTCTGCCTCCGTTTCCTCACCACTCGAGGGCATTCTTTGGGCTGGGGTCTGAGTCCCTTGGTTTGTCCAGAGTCCTTGGGCCATCTGGGCTCAGGAAAGCAGGCAGGGCCCCTACCTCCTGGGCTGCGACACGCTGGGTGACCTCTCCCTCCTACAAGTCCTTTGCCCAGCTTCTGTGACCTTGCTGTGTCTTGCCCCGTGCTTCCTTCTCCTATCTCACTCCTGTTCCTGTGTGTTTCTTTATTTAAACCACTCTGTCACTTGTTTTACCCCTGGTAAGTTTCCGCTTCTCCTGCCTTCCCCTCTCCCTTCAGAAGGGTAGAGCTAGAATGGATTTTCAAGGCTTGAGCTGCTTTCTAGCATAACCTTTGTGAGGGCTAATTGTTACCCTGAAGTATTTCCCATCGCTCCTGTCTGGTGCGTACCTGCTCCAATACCAGTTGGTAGTGGTGGATCCTCCTACATATAGGGACTCGCAGTACAGCAGTTTTCATAACACGACTTCACACTATCAACCAGAATGTATAAGTTGTGGAACTATCACCCTGGTTCATCACAGGTGTCCCTTGCCAGTGACTAGGGCTGCGTGGGATGTGGGCGCTTCTCTGGATGGGATTCGGGGTGTTGTGAATTCCCTAGCAGAAGCTTGCCCTGGGATAGTCCCCAGCAGCTGGTCAGCATTTCCCTGCCCTGGTTGAAGGCTCCTCCCAGAGGATTGGGGTGGGGTGGGGGGATCTAGGATTGGTTTGGACATTGGGGTCTGGGAAGTGTGTGGAAGGGTCTCCCTACAGGGTCTGCCCTGATACACAACACCATGTGTGGCTTTGCTTTTGTGTATGTGAAATGCGTGTCAGCGGGAAAAGTGCAACCTCAGGTTCTCTCCCACAGGCAGCCCTTTGTTTCCAGAGAAAGGGCCTCACTCCAAAGTCCTTTGTGCTGCAGTTTAGAACGGGGCTGGGATTAATTGTACCAATAGGTGCCTGAATGGGAAGCGCACAAGGCCACTCGTTCCTGCTATAATTATCTCAAAGCTGGGGAGGGAACTAAAATGTGCAGGAGATGCCCCCTTTGGTGGCAGCCACCACCGGCAGGTCATCGCCTGTTCTGCTCCTGTATGCCGCCAATAAGCCACAACCAAATATTAGCAAGCTTCTGCCATCCACAGGCCCATAGACTCGCCCTCTTCTTTTCAGAGACCTCTCTCTGTGGCTGCAGGAGAGGGGAGGTGACCAAGTCCCAGAGCCAGGCACCCCCTGCCAGCAAACACTGCGGTGTGCATACTGTTTCCTTTTCCAAAGGAGCTGTGGATAGGATGAGGACTCATGAATAGCCCCACCCATTCATTGTCTAGCATTGGCACTGTTGTGTTGGCCACGGCCCCATTCCTGCCCTCCGGAGTGAGGCTCACCTCTGGTACGGACCCAAATGTTGGGGGCGCGTCAAAGATCCCTGGCTTCTGCACTCTCTCTCAGTGGGTTGCAGAATGAGCCCGGCCCCTCTGTTTGACGCTGTGGCCTGGGTAACCCATGAACTTTTCTCTGGGATGTTTCTAAGGAGCTCTTCACTCGAATCTGAGCCCTTCTTTTTTCCCAATGGGGTAGGTATAGCTGAGAGGCCAAAGTCCTACATCATGGTAGCTGGTAGTGTCGCAAGTTCAAAGCCAAGAAAGCCTAAGGTTTTGTACCCACTGGATCAGATTCTTGGACTCTTTCTGAGGAGCTGACTGAAAAGAACGCATAAGAATCTAAGGACGGCCATACTGGGTTAGACCAATGGTCCATCGAGCCCAGTATCCGGTCTTCCAGTGGTGGCCAGTGCCAGATGCTTTTGAGGGAATGAACAGGTCAGGGCAATTTATTGAGTAATCCATCCCCTGTTGCCTGTCCCACCTTCTGGCACTCAGAGGTTTAGGGACACCGAGAGCATGGGATTGCGTCCCTGACCATCCTGGCTAATAGCCATTGATGGACCTGTCCTCTGAACATATCCAATTCTCTTTTGCCCCCCTTTGGTTCAATAAGTGCCCAGAATTACTGTGAGACGTGCTGTCCCCAGTTTTGCATATGAGCACTGGAGCAGATACTGAGAGGAAATCCTGACCCTAATCCTGGTCCGTAGCAAAACTCAGACTGTAATGGGGCGTCCAAGCCTTAAGTACTGAAAAGTTTCTACTTCTGCTGCTGCTTCATAGTGCTCCGCCATCAACATCAGCCTCGACCACCTGTTCTTCCTCTTCTCCTAAGACACTCTTCATGCTGTCTTCCACTCGCAGATGACTTTCCATGTGGCGTGGAGCTGTAAAGCTACCACCCGTTCCTTCAAATCCTTCCTCAAAATACCCCTCTGCCACAATGCCCACAAAAAGTCACCAGCTAACCATGAATAAGCAGAGGGGTGGTGAGGTTAATTGCTTATTGTCTACCCGCCGCCTCTTCCGTATTGCTTGTCTTCAATTGTGAGCTTGGGCAGGGCAGGCGATGACTGTGCCTGTTATGTTTGGACAGCAGCTGGCCCATCGCGCTTGCTATCCTAATTCTTTGCATCAGAAAGGGAAAGGGGCGGGTGGTTTGTATCCAATTTTGGATTTGTAAAGACTTCGAGTTCATGGAGAAAACAAGGTGGCGCGGTAGCGTTCAGGACAGCGTCCTGCTGCGAACTACCTCTACAGCTAAGGTACAGCGAGTCCCAGAACCGTTTTGAGCATGGCCCTCGCATACAACCAATCTCTGAGACAAGGTTACAGAAGGCCTGGAACGCCCAAGTGGCCCCACCGCCTCAGGCCTGGGAGCTGCCTTCTGCCCTTTGTTTACAGCCCTTTCCTTGGTTCGGAGCTCACTGTTAACTGACTGTGTCTCGTTTTTCTGCCTGGTGTTTGGCCTTGGCTGCGGGCTTGCGCTGTTGCCCGGCGGTTTCTCAGCTAAGATGGTGGATCCGGAATAGTGAGGATTTGGGCCGCCTGTCTCCTGTCAGAGTGACATGTCTGTTGTAGATCAACATGTGCGTTGCCAGCGCTACCTTGGAGAAGGACATTTCCTGGGTGTGCCAGCTTTGTCCCACGGGGGCCTGTACTGCCTGGCAAAGCAGGCCCCCCTGTCTGCAGGAGGCTTTGAATGCTTCGTAGCCTGTCAGGGTCCATGATATTGCTTCCCACCACGTGTCTCAGCAAGGCACAGGACTCGACTGCCCTTAGTGTGGAAACTGCAGGAACACGATGTCTGGGAGGGAGGCTCCTCCCAAAGGCCAGCATGCCAGCTACTGGGGAGGCGGAGATGGAGGGAATACTCCAAGTGCCATGGGTGGAATTTCCTTAGGCGTCATCAGCACAAGTGAGGACTGTAGCAAGGGAGTCTTTGGCTCTGTGGGATGCGTGGCACGGGTGCTAAGGGTCTGGGCATCGCAGCGCCCGTTGTCTGTGTGCATTTCCACTGCCTTCCACAGGTGTCGTCGGGGCGCTGTGTCCCGTGCTAAGAATCTATAGATTCTGCTTTAGCTGCAATCTCTGGAGTGGGGGAACGCCCAGTGGCTTTCTGTGCTGAGCTGTCCTTGGGCATCCCTTATCCACTCGTGTGAATGTCTGCGTCGCTCGGAGACTCGGGTCTGTTCACCTTCAGGTGTCCTCTGGCTCCTTCTTGGTGGAATGGCAGGCTGATTCTAGGCTCCTCAAATCCGAGTTCTCTCCCAAATCTGTCGCTTTCAGCCACTGGGCTCCCTAACCTTAATCTCTTTTCCCCATCCTGGTGCACCCAGTACTGGCACCTGGAGAGTGTCTGCATCGGCCCCTCTGGCCCTTCTCAACAGCCTTCCTGAGCCAGTCCCCATTACAGCCCTTTCCTCTTCCCCCTCTGGGGTCAACCACTCTCTCATTCCTTTGGACACACAGTGGAGTTGCTTCAGATCACTGGGACCTGGAGGTGGGAGAGCAGAGCTAGGAAATCCATTCCCACTTCAGGTCGTTTCCTCCTCCCTTCTCAGACCCCTTGCATGAGAAACTGTTCAGGGAAGGGCTTTCCGACTGAGCCATAGAAATACCCAGTCCGCTCTGGGGGGAGTGTGGATTTTATTCCGAGTATTTCCTAATCCCAAAAGAGGCTCTTGCCCCATCCCGCTAGAGACCCAGGGTTCTACGCGGAAGCTCAAGTCTTGTATGATTCCACTGGAAGCGATAATTCCTTCTCTCTGAGCCCTCGGGCCTGGCTCGGAGCTCTCCGCCTTGTTGATGCATGCCGTACTCCCCTGTCACATCTTCCTGCGCGAGTTCAAATGGCAACATTCAGACTTGGCAAAGACCAATCCCTGTCAATGCAGAGTACTTGTTTGGCTTCACTACAGCCACTTGGGTCTCCATGAAATGTTTAACGGCAGTGGCTGCATATCTCAGGCATCATGGAACACAAGTGTGCCCATATTTGGACAACTGGCTCATCAGGACTCTGTCCTGGGCTCTGTCCTTTCAAAGGGTGTATATCCCTGCGTGCAACTTGTTCCCCCTGCAGAGATCTGGGACTCCAAACAAACTGGCTCGGGCTGACTTTTATAGGAGCCACCCTGGACTCCTGTGGCTGCAGCTTTTCTGCTGAAGGAAAGGCCCCTAGAAAGGGCGAATGCAAATCTCTGTCATGATGCTGTATCCCCAGGGAACAGACAGGTCTCCCTGAAACTGGCTTGTCTCATGGCTCTGGCACACGACACCTTTTGCCAGACTGCAGCTACAGTCCAGGCTGACCACTGGTTACCCTCTAGGAATGCAGCCTGCTCATGTGGCTAGCGATGCCCTAAATCAGGGGTACTCAATTATTTTTTGTCAAGGTCGAGACACCAGAGAAATTAATTAACCCTCCCCCCATCCCCCACAACAATGAGTAAATTAAAATTATTTTGGGGTCTGTTCAAAAGCATCTGGCAATCCGGATTTGGCCTGCGGTCTGCCTATTGATTACCCCTGCCCTAAATAGTTTGGGATGCTCCGCTTTGGTTGTCAGCGCGATCGTATTACCTTGATCTCTCTCTCCTAGCCCCCTCGCTGTGGATGGCTCATATTCAGGTGGTTCTCCCACCCGGAGTTCTGCAGGAAACCTGGCAAATCCAGGATGTTATAAATACGCTGGAATTTAAGGCAATTTGACTCTGCAGCCTGGAGTGACTAAGGCATGGGGGGAGAAGCACTGTTGTCTTGAGGCCGTGTGTGTGTGGGAGCAGGGATACTAAACCAGGTCTTCACTGCGAGGGGCAAGGTAGGACATCACCAGAATCCAGACTAGCACTGGTGGTCTTTAAGGGGAAACATGAGAATCAGTTTTATGGGGTGTGGCACAGTCACTTCTATAGCCTCTGCCAAATGTTCTCTCTGATTTAAGGGCCACTGGAGATTTCTGATGCTTTCTCTTGGGCCATGCTCAAGACCTCTCTGCCGTTTCCTGCAGAGGGACTCTTATCTCAGGAGAGCGAAGCTGGGAAGAGCCCAGATCTGATAGCCATTGCCTGGGCTGGCCAGATCTGGAGCATGGCTCTTCTGGTTTTGGCAGTGGAGCCTCCACTCTTTCCCTTGATGTTTCAACAACAGGGTCCGGTTCTACATCTGGATCCAGACTCCCTTTGCCTAATAGCAAGGGTGGTTTAAATGCTATTTATTCACAGTGCTTCATCTGGTGTCTAGGCCTCGCTGATCCTTGTAAGTTGCTTCCACAAGGCTGAAATGTGGCCTCTTGTTTCATGGTTAGATTCCCTCTACAAACCAGGTCAATTTAGGTTAAGGAATCCCTGCTGCGGGAGGGTGGGGGTGCGCACGCACACTGCATCAGTGAAGGGGACCTACAGGAGCTGTTAGAGAATTAAAAATTGGGACAGTTGTTCCAATTCATGCTGGGGGAGTCGCATCCCACAGACTCAGAAGCCCAAGAGGCTTCACACATAGCCCTGAGCTTTGAGTAACACGATTGTCTGTGCTGGTCAGAAGCAAAGCAGCATTGTTCCTTACCCTCCAGTGCAGGGGCAGTGTATGTCTCAGTGCATCTGTCCCCCAGAGTTCTCTTGCTGCAGAAGAACATGAGCCGTGTCCTCCTTTTCGCCATTCACTTGGCTGGGAAAAGGAACTCCCTGGCGAACAGCTGGAGTGACAAGCACCAAGGATGGGTGTGAAGCATCAGTTGCGTTGTCTGTCTTGAAATGGAATTACCTCTCCAGAGAATGTCAAATGCCTGGTGTTTGGCATAAAAGCAGCAGTTCCTGCCCGGATGGGGATTCCTAAACAGATTAATTCCTCTGTCTCTCTCTGGCAAAATCTATGGGGAAGACCAGCCCAGCCCAGACTGTTATAGTGGAGAGGGCTGTCAGAGCTCTTGAGATCAGTCTGGGATCCTGGTACCAGAGCTCACGGGCTCTACCAGAGCTGTGGTATTAATAGCATCTCCTGTAATCACCATCCTCTCCTTGGTTCGTCTCCAAGACTGGGATTCTGCTGCGGCAAGTCATGAAGAGGAAGGTTATTGACCAGCGAATGGAGTTTCCCATAACGATGTGTATTAGCAGGGCCTCCCTTCCTTCCTTCCTTCCTCATTCATTGTACCGGTCTTTTGAGGTTCTCTTGCGGGTGGCTGACATGTGCATCTCTTAGGCTCTGAGCCCGCGAGAAGCCTCTGAGGGAAGAATTCCAGTTACTGCTCAGTAACCTTCCTTTCCCTACTGGCCAGCACTGGGGCATCTGATAGTCCTCTCACTTCCTCTTCTAAAGGGTCCCCAGTTGGGGCAATTTCTGCTGGCCCGGGGTAGATTGCTTGTATCCCATTGGCAGAATAGTGGTGAGTATTCTAGCATCGTTGACTGTGCTGCTGGGATGCAGGGACGTGAGCCGTGGAGGAGGCTATGGGGATGCGCTAGTGAATGCTTGGGATGGGGAGCTACTTGCCCACACCCTGAGAGTGGCCCGGTGGCCTCTGTATCCAGACTACGGTACAGCAGGGAAAGCCGTTTTCGAGTACAGCTTCTGTAAGAGGCAGATGCCTCACGGACGGGGAAGGCTCCGTGGCAGTTGGGAGAGGCAGAAGGATCAGAAAGTCTCGTGCCTGGGCCACGGGATGTGGCACTTCCCACAGCCAGGGAGGGAGAAATGCCCTCACTAGAGTGATGCCCCAAGAGATGCCTGTTCGCAGGCTGGGCCGACGAGTTTTGACTCCCTGCGTACAAAGGGTGTTTGGATAGCACTGCACGTGCTGAGCGCTTGCAAGGAAGCGCCCGCTCTAGAGCTCGTGGACGAGACCACACGCAAGGGAGTGGGATGGCCTGGGGACTGAGCGGTGGTGCTGGGTTCCCAGCTGCTCAGTGTCGCCATGTTTGAGGGAGTGGCACTGGGGGACTGGGATTTGTAGGCCTCCTGGGAAGTGTGTGTATAACGATGCTGGTTCTGGCGGGACGCAACTGAGAGAGTCAATTCAGGACACATTTCTTAAAGCAGGGCAGTTACAGCCCAAGGCTGGGTTTTCTATGCACACCAAGGCAAACCAAACCGAGAAGACTTTGGTTTTACCCCACTGGCTAACCACAAGTCAGACAAGCAATTCCCTTAGACACTCCAGTTTCCTAGTATCACCACCAGTGCCACTCGTTATGGGGACGAATGGTTATGAAAACCAATACCCCAGTAAAAGAAAAAAGGTTCTCTCGATCCCAAAGGACCAAGCCCCAGACCCAGGTCAATATACAAATCAGATCTTACCCACAAATCACGCTGTTGCCAATCCTTTAGAATCTAAAATCTAAAGGTTTATTCATAAAAGGAAAAAGATAGAGATGAGAGCTAGAATTGGTTAAATGGAATCAATTACATACAGAAATGGCAAAGTTCTTGGTTCAAGCTTGTAGCAGTGATGGAATAAGCTGCAGGTTCAAATCAAGTCTCTGGAACATCCCCAGCTGGGATGGGTCCTCAGTCCTTTGTTTAGAGCTTCAGTTTGTAGCAAAATCCCTCCAGAGGTAAGATGCAGGATTGAAGACAAGATGGAGATGAGGCATCAGCCTTTTATAGTCTTTTCCAGGTGTAAGAACACCTCTTTGTTCTTACTGTGGAAAATTACAGCAAAATGGAGTTTGGAGTCACATGGGCCAGTCCCTGCATACTTTGCTGAGTCACAAGGTGTATCTGCCTTCTCTCAATGGGTCCATTGTATAGCTGATGGTCCTTAATTGGGCCATCAAGCAGGCTAGGCAGAGCTGACACCAACTTGTCTGGGGTGTCACCCAGAAGCATAGCCTAAATTTCAAATACAGACAGTATAGAGCCAATATTCATAACTTCAACTACAAAAATGATACGCACATATAGACAGCATAGTCATAACCAGCAAACCATAACCTCTCCATAAACCCCCCACACAACAACCTTTATACAATATTTGCTGCAAATATATAACAGTGGTCGCAACAGTGATCTATACAGTTACAGATTATGTCAATAACATCATAGTGTGTTAGACGTGAGTTGGAGGTGGGGGGCGGGGGATGGCCTATAGGGAGGGCACAAAGTGGGGAGGGGAGAAGGGGGAGTTAAAGGGAATGGGGACATGTGAACTGGATGGAGGAAAGACTCTTCTCTCTTCCTGTTGGCCGGGGCTATGCCCTGAAGGGAGGCTCCCTGAGAGGGGCAGTGAGTGGTGTGCCAACTGTGGGGGCAGTCTGAGGCGGAGGCTGTCTGTGGGAAGGGTTTGGTGGGGACACAGACCCACTTGGGGTTCAGAAGGGGCGTTTCTTTGCCCTGCAATGGCATTTTGACCTGAATCTGCTTTGTGCCTTTGGGAAAGGCCTTGGGTTTGGGGAGCTTGTGCTGGGTAACGGGGCGGGAGCTCGGCTGTGTTGGTTATGAGCGAAGACCCGTTTCGCTAGGCAGTGCTGGCGCTCGGCGTGGGAGTGAGGTTGTCTACTGGTCTTGGTGGAGGAGATGGGGGCGGGGGGGTCGTGTGCCTCCAGGCCTCTGACACCCCCTCAAAGAATTGCTAGGGGTCACGGCTGGGGTTAAGACCAGGATTGAGACAGTTTGCTGCTAGCCAAGACTCTCCCACTGTAGCGTGCTCAGGTTCGGTAGGGCTGCCCGGCCTAGCCTGGGATTAGCCGCAGCTGGCTGCAATTCCAGCTCTCCTCAGACTGGCTTCTCGCTCCCCCCCACGGCTGGGGCTGGGGCTGGGGCTGGGGCTCTCGGGGGAATGCTGACGGGGAGGTTTGGCTTGTAATCCGCTCCTGGAATGTCGGCCAGACGGTCAAATTCTTCTCGCCTCTTGTGAAATGAGTGATGTGGGGCAGCTTGAGAGAGCAGCCTGCCGTCCCTCCCCTGCTGGAGAAACCTGCCTGGCCTGCACCGCCCTGTCATGGGAACAGGCGCTTTCAGCCTGAGCCTCAGCAAAGACACCAGTGCCGGGGGGAGGGGAAGGGGACTGTTTCCCTGCTGGCAGACCCTCGCAGCAAAGGAGGTGTTTGGGGGGCGGAGGTTGTGTGGGTGCCCGACAAGCGGGGCTCAGCGTACAGGTTGCTGAAAGGAAGATGGCTGCTCTTGCTTGCTGTCCACATTCCCCTTCCTTCTGTTTCTTTGGTGGCTCTGCTCCCTTAGCAATTCTCCTGATGGGGTCTTTCCTCTCCCCTTGACTGGAGGAAATCCGGAGTCCGTCTCACTCTGCCCCTCTTCCTCCCGCCCCCCAAGCTGCATTGCTCTGCGTTGCCTGCAAACGTTTTGAAAGATTTCCCTCCTGTTTCTTTCCCAAACCCTGACCTTGTCTCTCAATTCCATTTTTCCTTCAGAAACCCTGATGGATACGAAGTGGGTGACGTCCGAGTTGGCGTGGACGGCTCATCCAGAGACCGGGGTAAGACTCAGGTCCTCCTCTAGGAGCCTGCACAGGGCTCTGGATTCCAGGTTGAGCTGCAAGTCTTATCCGTTTCGAACTGGGACCCTTCACAAGACAAGGGCACCCTTTAGGTTCCCTCCTGTGCCCTTTGGGAGCCTTGTGAAATCACCTCCGTTCCCCAGACCAGCTCATAGCTCTCTTTGATGCCGACTCCTTCATTACTATGGGAGTCGCAAGTGCACGGCACTACACAGAGAAGAGTGAAGTTCTCACAGGCTTCAGCATGACAGGGGGAGTAGCGCCAGGAGGGAGCAGGGCAGGGACGGACCATATGGGTACCTCGGTTCGTACTGGCTGTGCGCGTGTGTTGGTGCTTTTGGGGGTAATCACGTGTCTGGTTTCTGCAGTGTGGTTTGGATTAGTTTGCTGTGGGGGTGGGGCCGTGTTTTGAAGCATTCCGGACTGCCCATCCCAGTGGCTAACCTGCCAATCTCTCTCCACTGCAGTGGGAGGAAGTCAGCGGTTACGACGAGGCCATGAACCCCATCCGAACGTACCAGGTGTGCAATGTGCGGGAGGCCAATCAGAACAACTGGCTCCGTACTCAGTTCATCCAGCGCCAGGACGTCCAGCGAGTCTACGTGGAGCTGAAATTCACTGTACGGGACTGTAACAGCATCCCCAACATCCCGGGCTCCTGCAAAGAGACCTTCAATCTCTTCTATTACGAGTCGGATACAGATTCTGCCTCTGCCTCTAGCCCCTTCTGGATGGAAAACCCCTACGTCAAAGTGGATACAATTGCCCCCGATGAGAGTTTCTCCAAGCTGGAGTCTGGCCGTGTGAACACCAAGGTGCGCAGCTTTGGGCCTCTCTCCAAGAATGGTTTTTACCTAGCCTTCCAGGACCTGGGCGCCTGCATGTCCCTCATCTCTGTCCGCGCTTTCTATAAGAAATGCTCCAACACCATTGCTGGCTTTGCCGTTTTTCCGGAGACCTTAACTGGGGCTGAGCCCACTTCTCTGGTCATTGCCCCAGGGATCTGCATCCCCAATGCAGTGGAGGTGTCTGTGCCCCTGAAGCTGTACTGTAATGGAGATGGGGAGTGGATGGTACCTGTTGGAGCCTGTACGTGTGCTGCTGGATATGAGCCTGCCATGAAAGATACCCAGTGCCAAGGTAAGCACGTGGCTAGATGGCCTATAACATGTTCTCTTCCTCTGGAGTAAGGTATATGTCTAAGCAGAGGATGTGGGTATTTCTCTGCTGGACCAGTTGTGAGTTCAGCGTTCTGTGGCCTGAGGCCTGGCGCTTGCAGCGACTCCTGCTCTGTCCTGGACGTTGGAGTTTGATCTTCTGTGATTCTAGCTTAATGACCATCTGTACTTCTGGGTCTCCACCTGGGTGCCTGATGGTGTTTGAAGCCTCAGAGCTTACACTGATGTTACCTAGTTAACATCAGCTGTAGTGCACTCGCTGGCACCCAGAGGGTACCAGCAGCGGGGAGCTATGGCCCAGGCCTGCCACCTCCTGGTCCTTTCCTTGGCAACAGGGCGAGCACCGCATGCCATTGAGGGGTTCCAGTTTTGCTGGAGGAATCCTAGAAAATTAGGGTTGGAAGAGACCTCAGGAGGTTCTAGTCCAACCCCCTGCTCAAAGCAGGACCAACCCCAACTAAATCTTCCCAGCCAGGGCTTTGTCAAGCCGGGCCTTAAAAACCTCTAAGGATGAAGATTCCACCACCTCCCTAGGTAACCCATTCCAGTGCTTCACCACCCTCCTAGTGAAATAGTGTTTCCTAATAGCCAGTCTAGACCTCCCCTAGACCCCCTTCTGATTTCAGCTTCTGATGTCCCTATTTACAGGCTTAACAGGGAACCTTGGGATCAGTGGGTCCCGCCACTTACTGAATGGGATACTCAGTATGAGGTCATGCCAGAACCCAGTCCCCACCCCATTCCACTTCCAAGTCTTCCTTGCACTAGGCAGCTAGGAGATGAGGTCCCTGTATCTCTTGGAGAGGGAGGCTAGAGAAGTGGGGCTGATGTCGGAGCCATACTGCATCTCTGGGCAGTATAATCCTTACGTTACATTCTCAAGATTATTCAGAACCCACATCCGTTTAGGACACTCGCTTCCATGTGTCCGTAAGGCAGCAGCGCAGGAAATAATGTGGGTTCAACCTTAATTTGTACAGAATAGTGCCCGTAGGGCAAACTGCAAACTGGGAGAGCGTCTGGCAGTGGTGGCAGCCAACTGTCACCATCACAGCCTGCAGCAGGGGTATCCATATTTAGAGAACTGGCTTCAAAGCGCCTGCACTTATAAAGGTGTGATTCATTTGGTTCTCTTCTTAACCCTAAGGTCAAGAGTGAGCATGGGGAAGCTGGCTGCGGTGTTGCTCAGATTCAAACGTTGATAGGGTCTCTCCTGGATTCCAAGGGGGCCTTAGCCCCCTTCCAGGAGATGGGGGGCTTCTAGCAGGTGGTCTCAGAGACTAGATTGTGAGGCAGAGGCCCTGCCCGGCAATCCTCAGACAATTCACCTTGCACAGGAAGCTGCTGGAGCTAAGACTTTACCCAACTTGTCTGTGCCTTTGTTTCTCTGACCAGAGAAAAGGCAATAGAGGTTCGAAGGAGCAGTGCTTTGCAGTAGTGAGTTATGTGAACAGCCAGGGAGATCCTGGAGTCATACTGTGCCAACCAGTAACAGGATGGGACTTCTGGTAATGCTTTTAGCTTGCCTTCTAGGGCAGGAGGGAACAACTCACCAGCAGATAGGTCAGATCAACACAAGTAGTTTTCATGGAGACTGAAGCAAACTCCTTTTCTGCCAAATGAGACTCCCCGCCCCCCCGAATCCATGAATCTCGGAGTCAGAATAGTATCTGTCTACTCCAGTGCATCCAGGGGTTCCAACTTTGTGTTCAATGATCATTACATTGGGGAAGAGGATGCATCTTCCGTTCCTCATCTCCTTCTTTCAACAAAAGTTGATCAAGAAGTGATCTGAGTTCCGTTATCCTTGTCCATGGCAACCCCTTTGTTCTTGCCCAGCCCTCTTTCCTCATCAATAAGGAAAGCTCCTTAGACCTAAAAATCTCCATGTGATGCACCGGTTGCTGGGTTATTAAAAGGGGAATCTTTGCATTTCTCTGGGAAAATCGTGTTGTGCTTGTGGAATAGGAGATCTTTTGCTAAATGGCCACGTGTCCACAAACGAAAGCAGCTTAAGGATTCGGAGAACCTAGAGCAGTCGCTCCATTTTCTTGTCCCTTTACCAGTCATTTTAGAGTTCTTCTGTTAGTGAGTTAAGGATTGTCCTGGGATACAACCAAAAAGTAATTAGCTGTTATCTCTGCCTTCCACGCACTTGTCTAAGGGAGGGGTCTTCTGTCATCCTTTGGAAAATAGTAGAAGGTTTGGTGCATGTGTGTGCCTATTCGCATGCAAACCTAACCTACCTAAGATGGACGTTATAGTGATGTGGACCGTGTTAGCTCATTCCACTACTCTCTGCCTCCCTTTCTAGTCATAACATGGGGATGTTGTTTACTGCAAAGCACCCAGGGGTCCTAATCACATTTGTGGCCCCCATTGTGCCGAGCGCTGTTCAGACAGAGGTAGAAATGGTATTTGCCTCAGAGAGTTTTAATGGTCCGTGTTACTTACCATCCTTTGTAAAACGCTTTGTGATCTCTGAGTGAAAAGTGCCTATAAGGGCCAGGAATCATTTTAATGGGGTGGGAAGGAACCCAATCCTGAGTTACTGCTGAGATGGGGAAAACTCTTCTGTAAATCCATCCCTCTGCAGACTTTCTATGGCTTTTGAAGAGATTCTCCTATCAGTTATCTCCAAGCCATGGCGGGATTAGACTTTATATACATAGCTGCTATCCTGCTCCCTTGGGGGTCGAGGACTCATTCTGCCTGGCGGAAGGCAGCATCTTTGGCGTGCTTTGTACGATACGTTTCCACAGCATTGGTTCGCCGTCTCGTTCTCGGGCGCGTTGTCTTTATTTCATTACCACACCGCTCTCTCGGGGCGGTTGCCCTGCTCGCTGCTCTCCCAGCATGGGGATTCCCAGAGGCAACTCTCTCCGGAGGGAGAAAGGTTGCTGACCCGTGGCTGTGGTTCTTGGATTACATTGCCTCTGCGGTTCCCGCCCAGCTTCTCTGGACTCCTTCGGATCACTGAATGAGGAGGAACGTTGCGGGGGTCGGGGAGGATTTGCTGCCTTTTCCATACTGGGGCTCAAATGATGAGTTCCTCAAAGGGATGCGCCATCTTCTCCCCCACCCCCAAACGGTTGCTAATTTCCAGAGGGTCCCAGGCCAGCTGCATTGTGAGCATGTGCACTCCATCTGCTTTGTGTGACTCCAGGTGCATCTGCACTGCAAAAAAGAAAAAAACCCACCCAGTGGCAATGAGTCTGAGCCCGGGTCAACTGACCTGGGCTCACGCTGCCGGGCTAAACTGCTATTTTTAGCCTGAGCTGGCTTGACCCGGGCTCTGAGACTTGCTGCTCCAGGTGATGATTATTTTTTTTTATTTTTTTTGCAGTGTAGACATGCCCTCATTGCATTGCCTCAGCACGCTGCTCCGTCACCTTTCGTTTGTTTACGGCGTCTCTTTCTTTAAAACCAGACAATTCCTACTTTGGATGGGACAATGTTAGGGTGAAATCGCCCACTGGAGTTTTTTCCTCCAGGAGCAGGTCATGTCAGACGAGAGCCAGCGCTAGGCATAAGTAGACTAAACAGGCTAAGGGCCCTGAGCAGTTCAAGGGGGCTCCTATTAATTATTAATATGTGTGGGGGGGCAAATATTCCTGCTTAGGGCCCCCCATGGGATAGCACTTGCACTGTCCGATGTTGGTCATTGAGGGAGCGGCACAGAATGCATGGTAATCTTTGCTTCTGACATCTCCCCCTCCCACCCTCAAAAAAACTCTTGTAGGGATAGTTTATCCAGATTTCTTCATTCCTGGTGTCCATCACATCAGATTGATGGGATCTCTAGAGATGTCTGTTTGAAGTCTCATTGACAACACACCCCTTCCCCATGTCTTTCAACGTCCCTACTCACATGATCATCTGAGACAAGATTGGAGGCAAAATATTCAAAGTAATCCACTTCCTGGAAAGCAGCCCAGCTTCCCTGATTTCTGTGCACATAAAATCAGAGTCATCGTGTTACAGGAACAATGGGCTTTGTGTACATTTCCTTCTCTTTTGTTAGACTAGAGAAATGTGATTGCATAGTTCAATAATATGTGAATATCTAATCGGTTAAATGCCGAAAGAGAGCGCGCCCAGAGCATGCGTGCTATGCTTTTCTCACTCCTGAATTTATTCCTCAACCAGCTCCCTTCCAAACTCAGCAAACCACATGTTCCTTCAAAGCCTGTGTACTAAATTTGAGCTTTTTCAAGGGGCTCGGTCAATTTGGGGCCAAAGTCTGGACTTTGTAGAAGCAAACTTTCTGCAACCAGTGACTAATAGAAACGTTACCGTGACTTTTTAAAAAAACTGCCTACTAATCATAGCATATGCCAATTGTTTTCAGCCCCACGTTGCAACACTGGGTTACTGCATGAAAACCAGGAAGTGAAACTCATTATTTAGATAATTAAAAGACGAGGTGACCGATTCCAAGAGAAGAGAGCTCGAATTTTTAAAATTACTTGCAACACAGTTAAGGAAATCTGACCCCTAAATCGTATTTCTGACCATCAGTGCCCTTTACATTCATATTATTGTGATTTGAGTAAAAAAAAAAAAATTAAATTATCCTTTTTTAGAGTTGGTTTTACACTTTATTTGGGCATCATTCAAATACCCAAAGGCTTTTTCAAGTTTACTCCAACCTGTGCGCCCCTTCTCTTCTCCCCCTTCCCCTCCAAACGTACCAGTTTTGGATTGAACCGGCATAAAGGGTAATGTTCAGCCCAAAGGGTAATTTTTCTTGAAGTGCCTTGAAAATAGAGGCTTAGAATGAGCGTTGTCTCCTGAACCGCAGCTGGAACGTTGCTGCCGTGACGCTAATCCAGCTGTAGGCACTTATGGAAGAGTAATGTGAGTGAACAGCGCAGGTTCACGAAGCCCAGATTGTCCCAGGCAAACTTGATTGCTGCCTTTAACAAAATGACAGGGTTGCCGGACAAAGGGATGTGATGGGTTTAATTTCTCTAGACTCGTGAGGCTTTTGCTTTAGTCCTGCAGGGAAAGGAATAGAGAAATTGGAAAGACGCTGTCTGGGTTAGAGTACTGGAGTGTGGATCGAGAACTGTCTCCGCCCTTAAACAGTATAATTCGAGGCTATTATCCACTCCTAAGAAGGAGCTAGAACGCAGCAGAGTCCTACAGGAGTTGGTGCTGGGGCGGAGAGTAACAGCTTGACTAATGATCTGGACAGTGAAGTACACTGTACCATGCAGTTTTGAATTTTCATGCTGTCGGGACAATCCTCCATCATCCCTGCAGAGGGAGGGGGCCTCGGAATATCGAGTTCAGTGTGTATCGGGGGGGATTCCCTTCTCCTTGCCCACATCCAGTGCGGTAATCGCAGGCACTACATGGTGAGTCATGGTATGTGATGTTGGGATGATTTATTTCGGTGTGCTTTAGCTCCCTCCCTTTCCCCTTATTCACAGGGGTGGGGCTTTGTTTTTGAAAGAGAAGCTTTCTGCAACCAGACCACCTGGTACTGTCATTCTGTCTGACTCCAGAGGCCAAGCAAGGTTGGGCTGAGTCAATACTTGGATGGGAGAGATCTCTACCGAAAACCCCAGGTGCTGCAGGAAGTGGTGTTTTGGCAAGGAGCTGGTGCTGCCCGTGATGCAAGAGGTGCTGTGTCGCTGGAGGAGTAGTTGACTTGCAGGCCAGATGCGAAACCGAAATCCTAACTTCTTGTGGTGTCATCCTGTGGCAGCGTCATCCCTGCAGTCCTGGCGAAAGTCCAGAGGGAGGAACTACTTTCTGCCAGCCTGTCCCCCTCCCCTGGTCCTAGTAGCTTGATTTTTTTTTTTTATTATTATTATTATTATTTTATTAGACAGCAATTCTGCTTTGCTTCCCCTCCTGCGTCCAGTTGTGCTGTGACTGTTAAATGTCTGCCACGTTCCCCCTAGAGGTGGCTGCATCTTGGTTCTGACAGACGTGATCTGTGTGTCAGGAGTCTTCTGGGGATTCTTCAGCCTGAAAAGCACTTACAGAAATGTCAGCTCCTGTCGGGAGGGTCAGGGGATGCTGGTTCTTCAGCCCAAGCTGTAAAGACTCACACTTCCATCCTTGGAGAGCTCTGCTTCAGTCTCGGGGGCATCGGCCCAGACTGTGGTTGTCACATGCAGTTTCTCACTGAGAAAGGACGGTTTGGTGGTTAGGGCACTAACTGGGGACATGGAAGACCTGGGTTCACGTCCCTGCTCTGCCACAGGTTTTGTATTTTCTTGTGCGAGATCACGTAGCCTCACTGTGCCTCAGTTTCCCCATCTGTACAGTGGGGATAATAGCCATGCCCTGGCTCATGGGTGCTAAGAGGATAAATACAATGGAGAGAATGGATCCTACAGTGACGGAGCCCTGTAATAAGTAGCTTGGATAGGGGAAGCAAGAACCCCAGAAGGATGAGTCTGCTTCTCTCACTGCCAGCTCGTTTCCAGACTCCGGAGGACATAGAGTAAAGCAGAACGGTTGCACTCCTGTATCTGGGTGTAGACGCTCGGGAGATTGTATCTGGATGGGAGAGTGACTCTGTTAGAGCCCGCACTACTCTGCTCCTCCCCGGGATTGCTGGCTTGAAACTTGTCGAGGTGGTGATGCTATGAGTCAAATCGGTTACTAATTGTCTCGCACTCCAGTGCCTTTCATCCCAAAGTACTTAATAAGCAAAATAAATAAGTGATGACAATGCGTTAACCAGGGGCTCCCCTACTGCATTTTCAGCTGGGAAAAGAGATGACTAAGAGGGGGATATGATAGAGGTCTATAAAATCATGACTGGTGTGGAGAAAGTAAATAAGGAAGTGTTATTTACTCCTCATAACACAAGATCCAGGGGCCACCAAATGAAATTAATAGGCAGCAGATTTAAAACAAACATAAGGAAGTATTTCTTCACACAGCGCACAGTCAACCTGTGGAACTCCTTGCCAGAGAATGTTGTGAAGGCCAAGACTATCACAGGGTTCAAAAAAGAACTAGATAAATTCATGGAGGATAGGTCCATCAATGGCTATTAGCCAGGATGGACAGGGAAGGTGTCCCTAGCCTCTGTTTGCCAGAAGCTGGGAATGGGCGACGGGATGGATCACTTGATGATTACCTGTTCTGTTCATTCCCTCTCGGGCACCTGGCATTTGCCATTGTCAGAAGACAGGAGACTGGGCTAGATGGACCTTTGGTCTGACCCAATATGGCCGTTCTTATGCATTGGACATTAATAAAAGAGGGAATGGGGCTTGGAAGGAAGTACGTTCTTCCACCTGAAGTACAGACCCAGGCTAACCAAATCAGACGCAGGACAATGGGTGCTGGTAAAAACCAGATACAAAAATCACTTTTCTCTCAGCTGAAATGCAGCTGCTTCTGGGCTAACAGGCCCACAGCAACGCTGCACGCAGTTTAGAACAGGAAGCAAAGAAGGCCGTGTCCCCTCGAGTATGCAGGAGACTGTCGGGAGGCAAGGTACTATCCAACTTGGGATCTAGCCAGAACTCCTCAGTTTCATCGCCTCGGTAAAGCTGTACTTGCAGCATCAGGGTTTCCTGCCTTGTGCAAACTAAGGGAGTTGTCTCTGTTTTGGATTTTCTGTGTCCCTGATGGACTCAGGCATCTCTTGCCAGCTGTTTCAGCCTGACATGTCCAAGGGGCTTCAGTCATTCCTCATCCCTTCATAGTATGGTTCCTTAAATCTGAACTTGTATCCACCAGTTTGTAACCATACGGGATGTAAGCCTGGCTATCTAAACACGCAGAGGCTGCTTTGGCTGTCTGCAGTCTCCATTTTTCACTTAAGCATGGTTTGGTAGTGGCCGTGGAATTGGCTAGGTAAATGCGAACCACAGACCCTCCCTCTGCACTTTCCATCAAGAGAAAGTGTACATGGGAGACACCATCCCCATTCGTGGCTAGTCGTGGTCCTGGATTTTCATCTGAGCCCGTCCACGTACCAGTATCTCCTGATTTGTAGGGCAAAGCCAGGGTAAACAGTCTAGGGGTACGTCTATACTTACTTCCAGGTCCGGCGGTAAGCAATCGATCTTCTGGGATCGATTTATCGCGTCTTGTCTAGACACGATAAATCGATCCCGGAAGTGCTCGCCGTCGACGCCGGTACTCCTGCTCCGCAAGAGGAGTACGCGGAGTCGACGGGGGAGCCTGCCTGCCGCGTGTGGACCCGCGGTAAGTTCGAACTAAGATACTTAGTTGCGTATCTTAGTTCGAAGTGGGGGGTTAGGGTGGACCAGCCCTAAATGGTAAAACTCTTAATCTACCAGGCTGTTGGGGGACCCAAAGACCTGGTGACTTCAGCTCAGAAAGTAACACAATGGAGTGCTGTAATCGGTGTGGTATCACCTAGCTGGAGCCCAGTCAGATGGAGGGATAGCAGCTTCTGCACCCTGCCTGCGTAATGTCTCTGTAAGAATATGAACCAACCTCCTGGTAGACTTAAAAGCATTTGCTTTGCTGAGTCTAGATTGGATTTCCAAATCAGAGTAATGCATAAGGCTCTTAATCAGTAGCACTAGGCTTTTTCCTGAGGATTTCTGCTGCTTAATTGTCTCTTAGGGTGGGGAACTACAAAGACAGTGCAGTGTAGGAGAAAGAGCGGTTGCGCACTCACTAGTAAGTATTGCTTTTGTAGATCCGCACTGACCTGCCCTCCTTCCCTCTGCATTCGAGTTTTCAGTGGTGTTTCTGTGGGAGGGAGAAAAACTAAGCAGTGGCTAGGCGTTAGTCTGACATACCCTGGTGTTATAGCCCCTAACAGCGTTTCTGCTTTGCATGGTGATGCGTGTGGCAGAGCATGCAGACCCTCCAGGGAGGGTCTGTAGAGGCAATACACTTGGGGAACCATTGCTGTAAGTAGCTTTCCTTCCAGTGACATATCGTAACTACTGGCTGAGGCCATGTCTACGCTACAAGCTTTGGTCAACGCAAGTTACGTCAGCATAAAACTACTGCACTTAGTATATCGCTTGTGCGTGTGCTTGTTCTCACCAGGAATGCTTGTGTTAGTGCACCATGCAGTGCACCGCAAGGAGGTATCACAGCATGCAACTTGCCGTTGTCCAGTGCTCTGTCTTTTGGGAAGATTTGGCAATACACAGTAGGGCAGAAATGAGTCTCTCAGGCGTGACTGGAAGCAAAGGTTCAAGGTCCCATCATGCAACTTTCTCCATCCTGTAATGCCATCCATATCCCATAATTTTTGTGCCTTTTATTAAAATCCTACAAAGCTGCACAGTGCTCCTCGCTGTCCGCCGCTTCGGACAGAACATGGAGCCTGCACAGCTCTGCATTGCTTTCATGAGCATTGCAAACACAGGGTGCACGATCCTCCAGTATTTGCAGAGCTGCACGAAGAATCACAGCAGGGGGGACAAGATGATTCTGTGGAGGACAGACAGCTGGGGGTCATAGTAGACCACAAGCTAAATATGAGTCAACAGTGTAAGATTGTTGCAAAAAAAAGCGAACTTCATTCTGGGACGTATTAGCAGGAGTGTTGTAAGCAAGACACGAGAAGTCATTCTTCCGTTCTACTCTCTGCTGATTAGGCCTCAACTAGAGTGTTGTGTCCGGTTCTGTGCACCGCATTTCAGGAAAGATGTG
This sequence comes from Malaclemys terrapin pileata, assembly GCF_027887155.1. NCBI lineage: Eukaryota > Metazoa > Chordata > Testudines > Emydidae > Malaclemys > Malaclemys terrapin. Next base: position 98,149,455 of record NC_071513.1, read on the forward strand.
GACAAATTAGAGAGAGTCCAGAGAAGGGCAACAAAAATGATTAAAGGTCTAGAGAACATGACCTATGAGGGAAGATTGAAAAAATTGGGTTTGTTTAGTCTGGAGAAGAGAAGACTGAGAGGGGACATAAGTTTTCAAGTACATAAAAGATTGTTACAAGGAGGAGGGAGAAGAATTGGTCTTCTTAACCTCTGAGGATAGGACAAGAAGCAACGGGCTTAAATTGCAGAAAAGGTTTAGGTTGGACATTAGGAAAAACTTCCTAACTGTCAGGGTGGTTAAGCACTGGAATAAGTTGCTTAGGGAGGTTGTGGAATCTCCATCACTGGAGATTTTTAAGAGCAGGTTGGACAAACACCTGTCAGGGATGGTCTAGATAATACTTAGTCCTGCCATGAGTGCAGGGGACTGGACTAGATGAACTCTTGAGGTCCCTTCCAATCCTGTGATTCACAGAGCAGTGGCATGTGGTGGAACGCTGTCTCTGGGCCTGAGAAACTGTCTCTGGGTGAGATGACGTCCTAATTCAGGTTTGGGATAACAAGAACTTTCGGATGCAGAACTTTCAGATGAGCAAGGTCACATTCCTGGAAGTGTGTGCCAAGCTCGCCCCAGCCTTCCGGCACCAGGACACCAGAACGAGAGCTGCACTGACAATGGAGCAGTGAGTGGTGATCATGCTGTGGCAGCTTGGAATGCCGGATTGCTACTGCCCAGTGGGAAATCATTAGGGTGACCAGATGTCCCGATTTTATAGGGACAGTCCCAATTTCTGGGTCTTTTTCTTATATAGGCTCCTATTACCCCCCACTCTCTGTCCTGTTTTTTTTTCACATTTGCTGTTTGGTCACCCTAGAAATCATTTTGGAGCTGGAAAATCCACCATGGGGGCTGTTGCCATGCAAGTGTGCAGGGCCATTGTCTCCGGCTATGCAGAGCTGTGACTCTTGGCAACATGCAGGACATAGTGAATTGATTTGCAGCAGTGTGGTTCCCAAATTGCAGTGGAGTGATAGATAACAAGCATCTCCCTATGTTAGCACCAACCCACCTTGCCACAGAGTACATCCAACAGAAAGGGCTACTTTTCTCGGGTTATGCAAGTGTTAGTGGATCATGGGGGATGCTTCCATGACATCCGCATTGGCGATGTTGAAATGACCCCTTGTCGGCACCAAAGAAAGAGGCAACTGCCCCAGCTCAGCCAGCACAGTGACCGTTGAATGTGCTTTTGGTAGATTGAAGGGACGTGGGTGCTGTTTACTCACAAGATTGGACCTCACTGAGAAAAATATCCCTATGGTTATAGCGGCCTGCTGTGTCCTGCGTAATATCTGGGAAGCAAAGGGAGAAAAGTTGGCTCTGGGGTGGAGGTGGAGCAGCTGTGTGCTGAGTGGGAACAGCCAGGCACAAGGGCTATTGGAAGAGCTCAGTAAGAAGCTATGTGGTTGAGGGAGGCCTTGAAAGAGCATTTTAACAGTCAGCCGCAGTAATGGGATGTGATGGACTGTGCTGTACCTGGCCCCGGAGCTTTGGGGGCTGTTAGGAATTGGGTGGTGCTTGATGGGCATCTGTAAATATCACACTGGCTGTTAACGTACCTCTTAGTCTTGTGGTGCTTGCTGTATATTTACAATTATTACCGTTGTTAGGCCCTGATCCTGTGAGTTCTGTCGTCTTGCACAATAACAAGTAGTGGGCGCTTTCAGTAGCGCTAGGCATTTGGCAGCATATATTGTGAAGTAACAAAGATGAATTGTTTACCAAAAATAGATGTTTTTATTGGATATCGAAAACAGTTGGGGGGGGGGGGGGGGAGCAATATGCAATTAAAAAACAATACAACAAACACTTCTGTTCCGTTTGTTAGGCTCTGAAATAAACTAAGGGAAGGAACATTCATGTCCATTTCAGTGCATTGTGGCTACACGTGCACTGACTTGCAAGGGCCACAGTTGCCGTAGGTGAAGCTGGGGTTGTCCTTACTGTCCCTGGTGTGGAATGGTACGGGTAGGGGTGCAACCCCGGATGCCATGTGGAGTATTGGTTGGTGTAGGGAGTTCTCCGTGGAAAACTCCATTTTATCTGCGAGCCTGTGATGGTTGGACCTGAAGGTCTACAAGACACTGCAGCATTTGTGAGGCACAAAGTGGGGTGAATTGAAGAACAATAGAGGGAGATAGTGGCTCTGGATCTGAATCTCTGCGCTCATGAGACCCTACTACAACATCAAGGACCCATGGTGGTGATGCTGGGCCATCTTTCTTCGGAAGGTGCAATATGGCGTGAAATTAGGAAATAAGTTGGCATTAGTTCCCAGGTGTCTGCTTTGTGCTGATGGCTGCTGAAAGAAATTAGTGTCTGTAGGAAATCTGGAGGATTGGACGGGCAAGTGTATAAAAACAAGCCATTGTGTGATTACGAAATGCCCCACACCCTGTGTGCAAGGCTGCAGTTCCCAGCTGTTAAACTTATCGCTGTGGGTGGTAGGAAATGCCTCGTAAACGGAAACTGCGTTTGCCTCCCCAGAGATGGAGCGGTTCAGTCTTCTCACCTGGTGGGTGATGAGCTGTAGCAAGCCTAGAGCAGGAGGCTCGTCTACTAAGCTGGGGCTGCCGGAGATGAACGGTGATACCTGAAAGCCGTTTGACACCTCGGAGAGGGTGGGAAGGGAGGTATGTCCAGAGCGTGCCTTCTGTGGAGTGGGGAGGGTCTCTGGTTAGAGAAGGGCAGGAGGGTATCTCTGAGCTCCTGGGAAGCCCATGGCTATTGGACACAGTTGTGCCCCAGTGATGGGTGACTGACGTGCAACATGAGCTGCAATGCCAGTGCACGGCAGGGGGCTGTAACTATGAATTTCCAGCATTTCAGTGGGCTGAGGTTTAACTTATTTTGTGGCCTCGTTTCCGCCTTTGGTACTTGGTAGCTCAGGAAGGGTCCCGGAGAGAGACCTGCCTTCTCGTGGGACAGGGTCAGTGGTACCACAGGGGTGAATGAGATGGCTCGAGACCTGGGTTAGTTTCATGGCACGTCTCTGCCGCTGGGGCTCCTTCGGGTTCAAGTGCTGTTAGTCTTTTCGCAGAGCCCTTTAGGGTTAAACGCTCCATTGTTCAAACCAGGCCTGGGCTCCAGGCCTTTTGCGCAGCGAGGGGCTGTGATGAGAATCAGGAGGGTTTTCAGACGTGGACAGCCCAGCAGAGGCAGCTGTTTAGCAAAGCAGCTAGTAGAACGGCTTATCCTTATTTGACAAACAACTTTAAAGTGGCTGGGGAATGACACTGTCGGGGGGGGGGGGGGGACTGAAAACTGGCAGGGCTGGGAGGGGCCACTGGAGTCGATGCAGAGTCCTGTCTGAACAGCTCGGCCCCTCTGGAAGAGGGGTGACCGGCATGTCAAATATGCAGCGGGGTGAGGAAAACCAGCAGGAACAGAGAACTAATGACATGGCCGCTGAAGTGCCCGGGACTGTCCTGGGGAAAGAAGACTGAGAGTAACGCTGGGCAAACAGAACAGCTGGCACGAACGGGGTGTCATAATTTTGAGATGCAGACTGACCGGGGAAGGAGGCCTTTGGAAAGCAGCAAAGGCTGAGTGAGCAGCAATGGAGGTGCCTGGCATTGGGGCTGTGTGTGCAGTGGCTTCGGGACACAGCACAAGGGGGGCAGGGGTCCTCCTCTGTGCCTAGAACTGTGTTTGCTTCTGGGCACCGTTATGCTGTGCAGGGCTTCGGGGACAGTCAGCAGGACAGAGCGAAGAGCTGGAAGGAAAGATTGAAAACAGAGCTGGGCAAAGCGCCGCTGAATGCCTGTGTGTTTGAAGGGGCTGAGTGCCAAGGAGGGGGAGGCTGTTCAGCTTAGTACAAGGGGCTAGAACGAGGGCTAATGGGAAGACACTGAGAGGGGAAGCTTGGGCTGACAGTCGGTGAGATATATCCATCTGCAACATGGATTCCTAAGGGACCTGGTGTGCCGAAGTGGGACTGTTCTTAATGTTTCCTCTGAATACTGTGTGGGTGCCTCAGTTTCCCCTATGCATTTCTTGAGTCTCTAGGTGGTGGGAAAAGGCCAGTTTGCATAAATCACTGACACTCTGTCTCCCTGGCAACAAATGGCCAGGGCCCCTTCCCCACCTGCAAGGAAATAGCTAAAGATGAACAAAGAGATGAGGTGACCTCCTGGCCCAGGAAAGAGACAAAGCCGAGAGAAGGAGGGGCTGGAGGGGGTTTCAGAGTTGGAGCTACCTGGGGACTAGGAGTGAGGGCAGACGTGGGTGTCTGGCTCTCTGAACCCCATAATGGACCCGACTGAGGGGTCCCGTTCGCCGCTGTACCTACGAGCTCCGTTTTAGACCGTGTTCCTGTCATCTAATAAACCTCTGTTACTGGCTGGCTGAGAGTCACGTCTGACTGCGAAGTGGGGGGTGCAGAACCCTGTGGCTTTCCCAGGACCCCGCCTGGGCGGACTTGCCGTGGGAAGCGCACGGAGGGGCATATGCTGAATGCTCCCAGGAGAGACCCAGGAGGTGAAGCCGTGTGAGCTTCTTGTCCTGAAGACGGTCTGCTCCGAGGGAGAGGAGGCTCCCCAAAGTCCTGAATGGCTTTGTGGGGAGCAGCTCCAGAGCATCGCCCGGGGACTCCGTGACACCTGGCTTGGGATAGGAGAAAGCAATGGCAGACATGCTCTAGGGCCAGTCCTACCCTGACCCAGGAGATGGACTAGAGGGCACCCTAGATGTCTCTGCCATCTTTGACTTCCCGTGTAGGATTGTTCCCCTATGCCCCTCTTGGGGGCTCTGTCTGGTTGAGATTTACTCCACTTCCCTGGAAGGCCAATAACTCCTGGTTAGGTGATCTTCCTCCTTGGTGTTTTAGGTGTCCATGGTTGTAGAAAGGTGCCCTCTGTCCATGCCTGGAGGCATCTTCAGCCCAGGGTGCTACTCTAAGCCCAGAAAAATTCAGCTGAGCTGGGCTGCCCCAGCCAGCAAGCCCCTTGCATCCAGCTCAGGTGCTCTTGGCATGTTTCCCATCACAAACCAGTTCCTGGAGAGCTGGCCATGCTGAGCGCTGGATTAGAAGACTCTGCTTTGAATCCCCAGACCCAGAGCGCAGCAGCGGGCAGTCACCAGGGTTGGGCTGGGGTCACCAAGAGGGTGGGCGGTGTTGGAGAGGGATCTGTTGGTAACTCCGTAGTAGGGCTTGGACTGGTTTCTGCGGTGGACATCAGGAGTTAGAGGGCTGACGAGGAAAGTTCTGGGCTCCTTCCCAGCTAATGACCCAGGCGGAGGGTCTGTCCGGGAGCATTAGTAACCAAGTGTATTTTTCCCTTCTCTCCCCTCCGTGCAGCCTGTGGTCCCGGGACCTTCAAGTCGAAGCAAGGGGAAGGTCTCTGCTCACCCTGTCCCCCCAACAGCCGGACAAGCTCTGGGGCAGCGATGCTCTGCACCTGTCGGATCGGCTACTTCCGGGCAGACGCAGACCCTGCAGACAGTGCTTGCACCAGTAAGTCTGTCCCTGTCTAGCAGACGTCTTGGATCTCCCAGTCACTCAGACCCTGACAGTGGGGGACGGGATCGGGCTCCCAGTCTGCAGCAGTGCGCGCCGCTGGTTTTAGCTCTCCTCTGTTGGGGGAGTCCTGGATAACGGTCTCGCTGGAAAGGACAAACAGCCAGACCGAGAGGCAGTGAATCCAGTCCTGAGGGCTGCGGGTCCATTGGGCCACCTCCCCACAAACCCGGGTGTGGGCTGGGTTTGGGGGGGCCTCTCTTGTCGCCCTCTGCTCTGACGTGAGTGTCTCATCCACAGGCGTCCCATCCTCTCCTCTCAACGTCATCTCCAACGTGAACGAGACGTCGCTGGCGCTGGAGTGGAGCGAGCCCCGGGACTCGGGGGGCCGGGACGACCTGCTGTACAACATCATCTGCAAGAAGTGCACCGTGGAGCGCCGGGTTTGCACGCGTTGCGACGACAACGTGGAGTTCGTGCCCCGCCAGCTCGGCCTGACGGACCGGCACATCTACATCAGCAACCTGATGGCGCACACCCAGTACACCTTCGAGATCCAGGCTGTGAACGGCGTGTCCAGCAAGAGCCCCCACTCCCCCCAGTTCGCCTCCGTCAACATCACCACCAACCAGGCAGGTCAGTACAGACAGCTGCAGGCTGGAGCCGCTGCTGCCTGGGGAGAGGGTGCATCTCTGCTCTGCTCCTCTAATATCCCAAGTAACCAGAGCAGGGTTTCCTGCTGAAACTCTGAGGCCACTGTCCTTTGTTCGCTCCCTTTGTGCAGTGTTGCTGGCTCTAAGCTCCTGCATCTAATCCCCTGGGTGACTATTTCTCTCTTTTTAAATCAATGTCCCTGGAGGGAATGAGATCAGAACTCCTGCAAACAAAGATGGGGGCTGAGCTAGTGGTTCTCTAATCCTGGCTTCAGAGACTCCCGGCTTGCAGGGGCAGATGGGCTTTCTCCCTTGTGGGCCTGGCTAAGGTCAGGACCCTCCCAAACCTTCAGAGCATGCTGTGCGCTCTCTGCTTTCCCTCTCCACCTTCCCCTGCATTGGGCTCTGCTCCAATGCGCTGGAAACCTACTGCTGCCACTCGCTGAGCAGAATTCATGGGCATCATCCCTGAGGCGGAGGAGGGGACCATGGAGAGCAGGAGGAGTGTGATGGAGTCACAGGCAGGAAGGAGGAGGGGAGCTTGGTCTCATCAGCAGTTGGTGGGATCTTTGTCCTGTTGGTTTGGCCTCAGCCTTAGAAGACAGATGTGGGTTGGGGGACGTTGTAGGGGTGGGGGGTTCCAGGGGATGAATTAAGTGACTGACGACATGTTTTCCCCCGGCACTGGGCTGCGAATGCTGCAGCTTAACCTGACCCATCCCTTCCCTCTGTTTTGCAGCCCCCTCGGCCGTTCCCAGAATTCAGCTGCACGGCAGTACTGGCAGCAGCATGATGCTGTCGTGGACGCCCCCGGAGAGACCCAACGGGATCATCCTGGACTATGAAATCAAGTACTTCGAGAAGGTAAAGCAGAGCCCAGGCCACCGCTCCCCAGCCCTGCTGCCTGCGGGACGCGCACGGGTGTTAGAGGTCGCCCCGGTGCAGGGGGTAGGATGGGGCTTGGGAGTGTGATAACCGCTGTAAATGACCCCGATCTTCCTGCCCCACAGCAGGGCCAGAGTGACGGCATCGCGAACACAGTCACCAGCCAGCAGAACACGGTGCGGCTGGATGGGCTGACGGCCAACTCCCTGTATGTAGTGCAGGTTCGGGCCCGCACTGTGGCTGGCTACGGCCAGTACAGCCTCCCCGTGGAGTTCCAGACACCTGCAGAAGACGGTATGCGCTGGGACTGGGCCCCCTTTCCCCCTCCCATCCCACTCCCCGGCTCAGCCCCTCGTTCTGATCGGCTTCCCGTGTCTCCCACAGGCTCCAGCGGGAAGAGCTTCCAGGAGTTGCCCCTGATCGTGGGTTCAGCCACCGCAGGCCTGGTCTTTGTCATCGCTGTGGTGGTGATTGCTATTGTCTGCTTCAGGTACCAGCTCGGGGGGAGTCGGAGGAAAGGGTGCGAGCCCCAGGCTAGGAGTCCCACGGGGCCTCGTCCCCACTGCAGTGTTTGGCGTTTGCCCTCCTGTGTTCTAAGGCAAATACCCATCTGCATGCCGGGTTCTGGAGTGAGGGGGCTGGGGCCTTCCAGACCCGGGACTGCTCCACCGCTGTGGCTGGGCAGAGCAGCGTGCTCCCGGAGCATAGTGTCTGCGTGGGGTTCTAGCAGAGCAGTTCCCGCTGCACTAAAATAACCATTGTTCCAGGCCCGTCCGGCTCCATTGTCCTCTGCATGTGGTGCTAGAGGGGTGTTAAGCCGGCAGGGGAGGATGTCCTGTCGGGGAACATCAGCCGAGCAAGGTGCCCCTTCCAAACCTCATGGCTCTCACCTGGCCTCCCTGGGCAGCTGGTCTGCGCCAATGGAGCGTGGCAGTGAGCGTTCCTCCCCACGGCTTCGTTCTTCAGTTAGAGGCCATCAGATGCAAACTAGGTTTGACGCAACTAGCAACCCGCCCCCAACCTGAGCCAGCTTTCAACCTACCTCTACCACCGCAGCCCTCATTGGGCCTTCGGGTGGAGCCGGCTTCATGACACGCCCTGTGCACCTGTGAGATCTCGCCCTGCCCGCTGCAAACCTTGCAAGGCCTCTGAGCCTGTGTGAATCAGGGCAGCCGAGCCCAGAGCCAAACATCCCCTCCAGCAGTTCGTGCCCATGTCCTGCTTCTAGGCTGAGGGTGACGGTACAGGGAGAAGGGGGGGGGAAAGGTGCTGACCTTGGCACTGTGTAGTGCCGGAGCAGTGCGGTGCATCTGCTCTGCCACTGGCTTGCGGACTTCCCTGTGGCCCCCTCGGCACCCAGCAGGCATGGACTGTCCTGAAATGGCTCTTGTCTCCTTTCTGCAGGAAGCAGCGGAGCAGTACGGACTCGGAGTACACGGAGAAGCTGCAGCAATACAGTGAGTATGACCCCAGGCCCTAACGCATGCTGCAACAGTATGAGTGTGGCCCGGCCCTTGCAGGTGTGTGCAGGGCAGTGAGACTGGGATGATTTCCTTTGTTGTGGGGGCTTTGTGTCTGGTGCTGGGGTTCCTGGCCTGGGCCCCGGGACGTCCTATAACGCTGTAGGTCGGGGTGAGGGGTGTTGCTGGTACTGTGCCCTCACACTGGGCCTGAATTGCTCTGCTCTCGCAGTCACTCCCGGAATGAAGGTTTACATTGACCCCTTCACCTACGAGGACCCCAACGAGGCGGTCCGGGAGTTTGCCAAAGAGATCGACATCTCCTGCGTCAAGATCGAGGAAGTGATTGGAGCAGGCAAGTCACCTGACCGGGTGCGGCTCATGTGGTGGGGCTGCCAGTGGCTTCTCTCTGTCTGTAACTCCTCTGCTGTTCTTCCCCTGCAGGGGAGTTCGGGGAGGTCTGCCGGGGCCGTCTGAAGCTGCCGGGCCGGCGGGAGATCTTTGTGGCCATCAAGACCCTGAAAGTGGGTTACACGGAGCGGCAGCGGCGGGACTTCCTGAGCGAGGCCAGCATCATGGGACAATTTGACCATCCCAATATCATCCACCTGGAGGGCGTGGTGACCAAGAGCCGGCCGGTCATGATCGTCACGGAGTTCATGGAGAACTGCGCCCTGGACTCCTTCCTCCGGGTGAGGCGCCGTCTCGGGCCGGGGCAGACTGTGCCACAGGGGGTAGGAGGACAGGAGGCTGGGATGGAATCGCTCCCCTTCCACTCTCTTTCTCTCTCTGGCTGGGCAGCCCTCTGCTCTGAACTCTCTGCTCCCGTCTTTTGCTTCCCTGTGTCTCACACTGACGCCCCCAGGCTTTAAGCGTTGGGATGGGGAGGAGGTGCCCTATTGGAGGAGCACGGTGTGGGGGTAGTGGGTGGCACCTTACAGAGGAGAGTAATAGTGTGTTAGGGTTCCCCCCACACACACACACTTCCCTTTCCTGCAGTGGGGGTGTTAGAGGTTCATTCCAGGGGGAGATCAGAACCCCTCCCCAAGCTCCCTGTGAAAGGAGGGAAAGAAGGGCTCACCTTCGAGACCCCGCTGATCACTCCCCTCTGTCTGCTGGCAGTTGAATGACGGGCAGTTCACGGTGATCCAGCTGGTGGGGATGCTGCGTGGCATCGCGGCTGGCATGAAGTACCTGGCGGAGATGAACTACGTGCACCGGGACCTGGCCGCCCGCAACATCCTTGTCAACAGCAACCTGGTGTGCAAGGTGTCGGACTTCGGGCTCTCACGCTTCTTGGAGGACGACCCCGCGGACCCCACCTACACCAGCTCGCTGGTATGTGAGATTCTCGTCGGCACCCTCTGCCCTGCTGCGGAGGGCAGGCGCCGCGGGGGAGCCCTGAGGTAGGCACTAAATAATGGAATTAAGCGTCTCTCCCCACAGGGTGGTAAGATCCCGATCCGGTGGACGGCTCCGGAAGCCATCGCCTACCGCAAGTTCACCTCGGCCAGCGACGTGTGGAGTTACGGGATCGTCATGTGGGAGGTGATGTCCTATGGGGAGCGGCCCTACTGGGACATGTCCAACCAGGACGTAAGTGTGACCACGGGCGGGAGCCGGGCTGTGGCGGCGCCAGGGGGCCTGGCCGCCTGGCTGACTCACGGCCGCTCTGAGCGCCTGTGTGCCTGTGTGTCTTGGCAGGTGATTAACGCGGTGGAGCAGGATTACCGCCTGCCGCCGCCCATGGACTGCCCCACGGCGCTGCACCAGCTCATGCTGGACTGCTGGGTGCGTGACCGCAACCTACGGCCCAAGTTTGCACAGATAGTGAATACGCTGGACAAGCTCATCCGGAACGCAGCCAGCTTGAAGGTCATCGCCACCGTCCAGTCCGGGTCAGTGCCCTCCCCTCCCTGCTCCGGTACCGACCCCGCCAGGCCTCTCGTCCCTTTGTAGTGCAGGGAATGCTGGGGAATCTGCTTTGCATGGGCAAGGCATTGGCTGAGCTAGAACCTAGAGGGCTTCAGGTGGAGACAGCGCAGGGGGGAACCCCATGATCCACCGGTGCCGGGCAGAGGCCTGTACCTACCCCAGCCCAACGGCACCCTGTATTCCCCCCCCGCATTAACTCTGGGCTTGCTCTTGTCCCCGCAGCGTGTCCCAGCCACTCCTGGACCGCACCGTGCCGGATTACACCACCTTCACCACCGTGGGCGACTGGCTCGACGCCATCAAAATGGGACGGTACAAGGAGAGCTTTGTCAACGCTGGATTTGCATCCTTCGACCTGGTGGCGCAGATGACAGCAGAGTGAGTGGGGCTGGGAGCTGGGCCTGGGAGGAAGAGCACTCAGCAGCAATGATGGCAGACACCTCCTGCCCAAGAACAATGACGTGTGCCCGAGTTTTCCCTCTTGGGCTGGGAAAGCTCTGTGATCAGTGTCCAGCACCTCTGCTCTCAGAATTAAGTAGCTTCTTAAGCCAGGTCTCAGAGCCCACGCTCCAGCCCTAGACCAAACGTGTACGTAGCTCGGTTGAGCCCCACGAGCCGGAGTCAGTCGACCTAGGCTCTGAGATTCGTTGCAGTGGAGATGTACCCCAAGTGGCCATGAGAAGTAGACGCAGATAAGTGCATGGCTGGGGGTGGAGGGGATCCATACGAAGCCAGGGGCGGGGGCAGGCCCTGACTAGATTGTTGTTGTGTCTGGCCAGGAGGCCAAGAGGCATTAAAGGATTTCTGCTGCCGAGTTCTGGGCCCCTCTAATCACAGCTGGGGAATATCTGTCTGCTCCATCAGCCAGTGGTTAATGCTGCAGCGGAAATGCCCCTGCACAGGGTTCTCCAAGGGGTGTGTAGACTTGTTACGAGCTCTGTCTCCTCTTGTCCTTTCAGAGACCTGCTCAGGATAGGGGTGACGCTCGCAGGACATCAGAAGAAGATCCTGAGCAGTATTCAGGACATGAGGCTGCAAATGAACCAGACGCTCCCGGTTCAGGTTTGACCGCAGGAAATTTTGGGACTGGAATGGACTGAGGGAATCTGTCGATAAGATTCTAGTTTGCGGTGCAACCCGGCTTCCTGTTTCCCCTTTGCGTGGAGCTTCTCGGCCTCTGACAGTCACACGGGATGGGACACGCCTCCCTGAATCCAAGGCACTTGGGCCGAGAGGGAGACCAGCCTTGTGTTTGTGTTTGGAACGGAGCCGGCGATGCAGTCTTCATATTGAAGACAGATTATCGGATGAAGACTTCACCCCCTCTTCCTGCCCCATCTCCGCTGCTCGCAGTGCCGTGGGTTCAGGAGTTGTTCCGCTTCTTGGATTTCTTTAACCCCGAAGTCGCAAACGTTCTCCTCCTGCTACGCGCCTTTTGGAGACGCTGCGGGCGCTTTCCCAAGCTCTTGGCCTAGCGAGGGAGAGGGGGTTGTGGGGATACAAGCATACACAGCAGCTGCACGACCGTGAAGGGCATGGAGCGGGGTCCAGCCTGGCCTTCTCCTGTGCAGCCCCAGACAATCATGTCCCCCTGCTGCCCCCATACAGGGATCTGCACTGGAATGTGTCGGAAGGGAGGGTATCGGTCCGTTTGGCTCTGGATGCCGGAATCTGAACCCAGTGAGATTACTATGCAGGGAGTTGGACATACCAACTCCAGATCTCTCGTCCCTCTTTGTTTTATGGCCGAATCTGGACTGCGGAGAAAGGCCATCAGCGCGAGTTTGCACAGGGACCAGGGGAGCAAAGGCAGCCTTGCTCCTGCTCAGCCAGAGTTCGGAGAGGCGGCGGGGAGGCCAGGCCGAGCTGACTGAAGAGCCTGGCTTCTCCCCAGTCTCATGTTTTATGCAGAAGGAGCGGGTCTTGTCAGAGCGCGGCCATCTCTGCAGAGCCTCTCCTGACACCCGCTGTGATTGCTGCCAAAAGACTCTCACTTCTGCTTCTTTGACTCTTCCTGGCCGCTCGGCTCTTCCCGAGCGAGCGGGAGAGTCCCAGCGCGAGCGTGTGTGCGTGCATGTGTGTGCGTGTGTGCTGGCCGGCTGGGTGAGGGCACGGGCAGAATAAAGGCAATAAGAATTTTACTTGAGTTTCCTTCGCTCGCTTAGTCTCTGCCGCTGTACAGAACCCAAGAGACACGGAGCACAAGCCCATTCCTTCCTTTGTACAGGTGTAGTGCTCTCCCCCTCCTGGAGCACGGGGCATGGTCCTTCCCTGCCCCCAGCCCTGTGCTCCGGCCCCTGGCTGTAAATATCACAGGGAGTTGGCAGAAGGGCTGGCTTCACTAGTATCACCCCCTTCCCTGCCAAATCAGGCGTTGCTGTCCTACCACCCGATGCCATGATGGTCATACAGGGTCTTAGCCACTTCCTCAGCTGTGTCCACAAACCCACCAGCTCCCCCTCCCCTCTCCCTGCCCTTCCTCCCCGCAATGCTTACTACGGAGCCTTGCCCTATAGGAGTTCTAAGGGCAAGGAGAAGGGTACTGTCCCCTGGCTGCATAGGGAGTGAGGGCTAGCAGGAAGTGGAGCTTGGGCTTAAGGGTCACACTGGCTTGGCCACAAAGAGCTACACGTAGGGTACTATATGGTGCTGGTTTCTAACCCTCTCAGCCTGAACCGAACTGTGCAAAACAAACCTAGAGCCCAAGCCAGGCGCGACCAGCCGAGCGGGTGCAGCCAGCGGGCTGGGAGCAGAGCCTCTGTTGCCGGTGCCAGGAGCTCTGCCTGGGCCCAACCCCAAATTTGGAGAAACCGCCCAGGCTGGCTGGGCTTGTCTGACTTTCCTGGCGGCTGAGCCAGGCCCCGTTCTATCCTGTCTATTGGCCACTCTTGCTGATAACCCTTCTAGACTGACAAATCCCCTGGGCTCCCCCAGGGAGAGAGCTGATAGAGACCATCTTCCACCCACCTTTGCTCTTCGCTGGAGAACTTCAGTCCTCCAGCATCCCAACATTCCCTTGGGACTACTTAGCCCAGCGTAAGGAGAGGACAACTCGGGTGGCGTGCAGCAACTAGCTACGCCCGTGACTCAGCTATAAAATTCATGCCTGATCCTCAGCCACCTCTAGGCTTGGAAGGATTAGATGTTTATTGGCAGTGAACATCAATTTCACCGCACAGACGCAGACCAGAGAGAGAGATATTTCCATTTAAATGGCAATTTACAGATAGGCAATAGGAAAATGCTGCTTGAGAACTCATTGGAGTTCGATTTAAGGGTGTTTATGCCCTGTATTTTGAGATGTGATGTACACACACACGTACACACACACACACACACACACACTCTCTCTCTCTGTCTCTCTCTCTCTCCCCCAGCTGTGAAAACTTAAATTGATAAGTTGGAAAAAAGTTTCAAAAGAAACCTGGATATTATCAGTCGAAGTGACGACCAAATACAAATTGAAATCTGCCTAGCCTGGCCACCTCCCATGTGGGACAGCTGCCAAGATGGCTGCTAGAGAAACACGGTGACTTCAAACAGCGGGAGATGAAGCTGTTCAAGGCAAACGCCCTTCCCCGAGAGCTCCCCGGCAGGCTGAGCCGGAGCCAGCTACTTCTGCCCAAACACCATAGAAGGCTGGGAGTTAGATGGCTCTTCACGGGTTTTCCCTGCCCTTCACAGGGAGTCCTGTCTCTATACCCTTTCACTCTGCTCTCCTAGCAGCCAGAACTTGGAGAACCCAAAGCTCATTTTGCCCAGCGTTGGGTGCGGTTGGCTGCTGGCCCATGCCTCGTGCTGGGAGTGCCTGGGCGGACATTCATTCTCTGGTGGAGATGTCTGTCGCATCATAACCTTGGCCTCTCTATTAGTTGCCTCTCTGCACTGTGGCACTGCTGACTTGACGATCCCTGCACCATCCTTGGGAGAGGAGTGTCCCCCATAGCCTTCGAAAGCTCTAGGGCTGGCATCAACACGCGCGGTGTGCCAATAGTTTGATGGAAACCTGGGTTTTCCTTGCTGCAGTTCAAGCCCATTTCTGCCCGGTGGGTCTGTGGAGCCTAGTGAGTGCGACTGGGCTTGCTCCTCTCTGACATCTCTTGATGTGGATGGTTCTCCTCCCACCAGTCTGAATCTCCTGCCTTTTCTCTCAGGTCTTCCTCAGATCCTAGCTTTCTGGAGATCCAGGCCCGAAGGGGCCAGGATCATCTTGTCCGGCCTGAATAATGCGGGGGCATCACCCTGGCACTCCTCAAACCTTAATCACGTGTCGCTGTGCTCTGAACTCTCCCCAGTTTGTCCAGAACCGAATGCAAGGTTGAATAGCGCCCTTGGTCCACCCTGTTGGGCTGGACGATCCCCTCCCTCCTCTTGTGTGTGACGTTCTGTCCTACAGCTCAACGAGGCAGTTCCATAGCGTCAGTTCTTCCACGGCGGGACCCACTCGAGCTCTAGGATTGTGGCCTGTTCTGCTTTGTCTGACTTCTGTTGCGTGGCACTTCGTTCCAGGTTTTGTTTTTTAGCCCCTTCCTTCGCTCTATCAAGCTCAGGCTATATTTTAAATCAGTCCTTTTGAGCGTTTGGGATCCTTACCGCCGTCAGCTGAGTTTCATTAGAGACCTTGGCTCTTAACCCTCCCGCTCACTGATGGAAATATTGCGTAGGTTAGGTCTCAGCTCAGGGGGAGTCCTGGATTGCTCCTTGGGAGGGTGTGAGGGGTGGGACAGGTAGTTCTGTTCCGTTTTTGTACTGCTTCCACTTCCTTTCTCTGGTCCACCGCCATCTGCTCTGAATCAGGCAGCTGACTTGAGTCCGGCTATGCCGTGTGGCATGAAACGAACGTCCATTTAATTTTGCTTTGCTTTTTTTTTAAACTCCTTCAAAAGCTCATTTGCGCTCTGAGGCTGGGCTCTGCAACTGCGACCACCGCCAACGTTGCGGGGGGGACGGACCTGACCCGGGGCCCAGCTTTGAAACGAGATCGCTCCCCGTTTCACAGCCTGGCCCAGAGCAGGGCCTTGTCGGGGTGAGATGGGTCTGCTGCCGAGGTGAATACGCCCCTGGCTTAACGCTGCCCAGTGCCGGAGGGCCCAGAGTTGCCTAGCAACAGGCTTCCCAGCAGCAGCTGTCAGCACATGGGGTGGAGCGGGGCAAGCGGATCCTTTCCAAAATGGCGTGAAATGCGCCATGTGTGTTGGGCTCTCCAACGGCGCCATCCCTGTCTGTCCAATCAGCGTCTTCGCCTGCCCAGGGAAGGAACCAGGCTCCTTTGTGGCCTGGTTTGTTTCTGACAAAGGCATCTTGCCTCTTTGTCCCTTTCCTCTGGGTGCTCCGCACCGACTCCTCCAGCCGTTAAGCAGGCACTAGCGTTGATTGGTCTCTTTCCCTGCACCTCCCTCAGAGCAGGGGCTGTTTGCCGCTTCCCGCTCCTGGGAATGTGCCCGTCCTTGGAGTTCCCAGAAGGAGCTGCCAGAGTCTTGGGGACCACGTTGCCTGGGGCCGCCCTTCCAGTCAAGGGTGAATTAAGATGGAAACCGCTGATCCGCATGAAGTCCCACCCCCCCGACCCCCTCCGGAGATGGACGCTAACAGCCCGGATACACACGGTATCTGGGCAGCCAGGAGCCTGGTATCTCTAGTAGTGAACCGCCTCAGAGCCTGCACTGCAGCCATGATGTGACAGAGAGCTCCGTTCTCCAGGCACACTGTGCTGTGTCCGATGGGAGCTGGGGGGGGGGGGGGCCTGGGATCATGCAGCCCTCATGAAGGGCAGAGTGGGGATCACGGACTTGAGGGGGTGAACGCCTGCTGCACAGCTGTGCCTCCCCCCCAGCCCGATCCCTCCCCAAGCACTGAGCCCTCAAGTCAGCAGAGAGAGAGGCAGTAGCAAGGAGGGGAGGGAGAGAGGCCTCAGAAGAAGCTGAGAGCTAGAGATCTTCCTCTGTTTCATAGTGTCCCTTATTCCACCTTGAATGGCTCTCCCTTCCGGTGCCCTACATGGTCTCCCTGGTGCTCACCCACTTGCTGCCCTGGGTCCCGTCTTCACAGTGTGCCCTAGCTAACTAATATAAGACTAATGCCTGGCCCAGATGATTGTCTCGTGCCCTTTCCACAGAGAGGCCATTGCTGGCTCTGACCCACATGCCGCCTCCTCCCACCACCTTGTTCCCCTGCGTGCACTGCTGCAGTTCTCCGTTCACTTGGCTCAATCTCCCGCTGCAGCTCTTGGCATTTTGGCCCAGTTCTCTGCAGCTCCAGTGCTCTTCCCAGTCAGCCGCTCCCTGTAATGAGTGGGCTCATTCCGGCCACCTCTGGTCTTCGCTAGCCCCTGCCCCACCTCTTCAGCTTTCTTTTCTGGGCGGTCGTGTGCTGCCCTGTTCCCTGCAGAGCAAATGCTCACTCCACAGCCCTGACTGCTACAGTGATCCATCAGGAGAACTTGCTGTGTCTCCACTCCTCACTTCTGCTCTGTCCATCAGCCCCTTTTCTTATACAGTCGTCTCCTCTCGCACCAAGTCTATACAGACAACTCCCCTCCCCAGTCCTGTACTCTGGTCACCCCTTCTTCTGTCTTTGCATGCTGTAGCTCTGAGATCTGCATCCCTGCCTCATCCTCCCATGCCGCCTCTGCAGCGGGGCTGGCAGTGAGTCCTGCCAGCTTGGTCTGGGCCATGGTTCACCTGGCACTCAGATTCATTTCTAGAACAAACACGGTGCATCCTCAGTGCCCACCGGTTCTTGGTCCTCTCCAATTCTGAGCTTCACGCTAGCTACGCTCGCTCCTGTTACGAACTAGGCAGAAACTACTTCCCACTGGCTCTAAAACAAAGTGACCAACACCGTAATCCTCTTTGCTATCTTGACCTGCCCATGTTCCTCCGCCATACAGCCCGGCTGCTCGCGTCACTCCAGCTCTCACGCTTCTAATGGGGTGGGAGCCCTAGCTAGTGGGACAGTATCTGTGACTCCCTACCTGAAGTTTGATTGGCAGCAGGCCTTGAGTCTGACTCGCTCCCGTACAACCGCAGCAGTCCTGACCCTGAGTTTCGTATCCCAGCCTGCCCCCGGCCAGTCCCGTTTCGGCACAGCTTGGTTTGCACCTGGTGACGCTTGGAGGTCTCTCCAGGCGGTGTGTCCCCCCACCTCCCAACTGGTTCTCCTGTACTGTACCTGCCACCTTTTTTATATATTGAGATGTATTTAATGGTGAAAAAGGAAGAAAAAAAAAAAAAGAAACAAATGATGCAATCATGCATTTGTAGAAATATTTTTTAAAGAAATACTTTTTTCAATTAAATTATTTAAGAAATCTATGGAGCTCCTTGGTTTGTGTGTGTTTATTGGCCTGGCTGCTCTTGGGGGAGACTGGGTAGTGGAGGGGGCTCAACACAAGGCCACTCTCCAGGGAGCTGTGGTCCTGCTCTGGCGTCCTTCCTTGCTTGCTGTTTGCACTTCACTGTCCCTGGTGTGCTGCCCCCATTTCAGCCAGTGTCTGCTGGATTCTTGCTTCCCACCAGAGCCCCCAGGCAAAGGGAGGAGCACAGAGCCCCAAGCAGGCGGCAAAAGGAAGTTCCTAGGAGAGAGACCTGCTGCTTGTTAGCAGGTGACCCTGCATTCTCAATGGCTCTCTAACCGCTGGGCCGTCTCTGATGCTCCAGGCCCAGCCCCTGTTTGGGCCAACCCTTCTCGGAACACCGGCTGCCCCATCTCCCAGCCCGAATCCTCTCTCCTCGTGCTGCCCCGGCCATGCCCTGCACAACCTAATCACCTACGTTGGGGGCTTGCTGCAGGCCGAGTGGCAGCCTTTGGTGCTCCAGATAAATGCCTTAGCAATAGGTGGGAGCTGCAGCTGTACAGCCACAGAGAAGCTCTGTTTAATTAGGGAAAGATTTTTAAAGTCGGGCTGTCCCCTACCCTGGGATGTGGCTCCCAGTCCTGTGTGCAGGGGTGCTAATTCCCAGAGTCTGGCTGATGGGACGGGGGCAAGGTCCCCCTTCTCTTCTCGGCACTCCCCAGCTTATGGGGGGTGCTTTGTGTTCCGCCTGCCCTTGGCAGGGGCTGCGGAGAAGCAATTGCTCGATCCTGCACGGATTTGATTCCTGGAGCACCTTGTTCTGATGCCAAGAGGAGCTGCGAGGGGGTTTAGGCCTGAGCTCCGGCCCCACGGTGCTGCGGCAGTTGTGTGCAGTAACCTTAGGCGGTTTCAGTACAATCCCTGCCGGGGGTTGCTCCGCGCAGGGGCAGGCTCACCCCCCGAGCTGCAGCTTTGTAGGAACAGGAGACTGGGGAAGTAAAATCCAGGCTGTGCTGTGCTGCCATAGAAACCGATGAGCTGGACCCCCTAGAGCGACCTAGGCGGGGGGGGGGAGGGGGGGGAACCAAGGTATAAAGTGGCAAAGCTGAGCTTGCAGCCCTAGCCCTTCTCCAGGCTTGCCACCCCCAGCCCCCCAGGGACTGTCGTGTTAGCTGGTACTGTACCCCCCCCATCACCCCAAGAGGCTGGTACATCCCCCAGCACTGGCCCCATCTGCCCCAGTGCTCCATCACCTGGATACCTGCCAATGAGATAGAGTGGGTGACACCAGAGCCTGCCCTGCCATGTCCCACAACTCTCCAAGGAAAGGTTTCTCAGGGGCTGTTGACCAAGGGCCAGCATGGGGCTGTCCTTAATCTACAGGCCCAGGAGCTGGTTCCTCTTGTTGGGGCCCAGGGCTGCTAGAACCATCTCCAGAAGCAGCTGCATTGAGCAGGACCCCGGTGGTTTTGTGTGTCAACTTCAAACCTTGGCTCCGTGTTCTGCTGTCTCAGCCTGTTAATCCACCCATCCCTGGCCCCTCCGCTCCTGCCTGCAGGGAGATTCCTTCGCTTGCTCCCTAGGGGAGGTGGAGGGGCCAGGTCCCGGGTGCCCCGTGCAGCGGGGTGGGTTTGATACTGGGCAGAATGGGCGTGTCAGGGATGGGATGGCGGCAGCTGTGCAGAGGCGCAGGAAACATGGGCAGGCGGGAGGCGGTGGGGGCTGGTCATGTGTGTTGGTCTCATGTCTCCTGGGGAGGAGGTCCCAGTGGCCCCATGCAGACTCCTGGGCGGCAGAGTCCCCCGTTCTGCTCTTCTCACAGCCCTTGCAAAGGGGCCTTTTGTGCTGTTGTTTTTCTCCCCCTTTTAATTCCTAACCAGGAGATTAAGGGGGGAGACAAAGGATCCAATTGTTCCTGGGGCTGGAGAGAGCCTGGAGCTGCTGGAAAGTTCAGGCAGGGGTGGGGGCGGGAGCAGTGCCTCTGTCTCCAAACAAACCGGAGGGAGGGGCCCCAAAGCCGCCTGCCCCGCACCCCAGCAGCAGGAGGGGATTCCACCTGCACTTGCGGGGAGAGAAAGGGCTGCAAGGTGTCCCTGGTGTGGGTGCAGCCTCCCCTCCCGGCTGGCGCCTGCTTATCGGAGTCCCAGAATGGGGCCTGGAGAGCTCGCCCACGGTTTCCCTTTATTTTCATTCCCTGCTGCTGAAGGTGCAGCTCAATCCAAGCACAGTGTGTTACCTGTGCTGTGTCTGAGCCTGGGACTGGAGCCAGCCGGGCAAGTTAGAGAGCTGGGCGGCCGGAGCTGCCTGGCTGGTGGGGAGAGAGGCAAGATCTTGTGTTTTTATGGAGCTTTATCAACCTGCCTGGGAAGTGCCTGCCCAGCACTGCAGTGCAGCCCCCTCTGGGGTACACAGGGGCTGCTGAACAGGGCAGGAATCCAGTGTCTTGCTGTTGCAGAAGGCTTTAGCCAGGGCAGGGATTGGGGCTAACACCCCAGCTTTTTCAGACGGCGTCCTGGGATCTCGCATGGTGAGCAGGACCGCCCCACTGCCCAGAATATCCCGTCTAAAAGAGACCTGCAACCCCTGTCCCCTCTCAGGGCCGGGGCCCCTCTGCCCCAGGATCCCCCCTGGCTAGCGCCTCGCACAAAGCCTGTTTTTCTAGAACCAGAGCCGCCTCCCTCCGAGGTCTGTGGAGAGCCCCAGCTGGGTAAACTAGCCAAGGGCCCTGTCTCTGGAGCAGTGGTGCTATGTTCCCACCTTGCTCACAGGGCTGGTATTTGGAGTTTGTCTCTCACTGCCCTGATGGCCCCGGGCTGCAGGTGAAGACAGGCAGGAGGTGGGGGCCAGCTTGGGCAATCTGCTTGGAGTCCACGTTGCATCCTCTTAAAGGGACCGCCCCCTTCTGGGATGTGGGTCAGGGTGGGACAAGGCTCACAGGGCCTGTGGGGGAGCAGGCTTAAAGGCCCCCTAGTAACCACACACTGAGGCCTGTCCACGCATGAACCCTGGCTTGGCATGCAGCTGAGCACCTTGGCAGGGACAACAGGCCACTGTCTCTGCGAAAGCCAGACCTCCCGTCTCCCGTGACTGTGCACTGAGGGACTCCATGAAAGCCCCAGGTTCCTTAGCTGGGCCAGGGCTGCTGGGGAACCATGGGATACCTGCCCCACACTGCACCCTGCTCCGCGTGATCCATCACGGTTTGCACTGGCCCCCACCCCCCGCAGTGTGGAGACAGTCGTCCTATGGCCTTTGCACTCCTGGTCCGGACTGGCACCCTCGTGGCCCTCAGGCCTGGATGTGTGGTGATTGGCCCGGTGCTCTCCCCTTCCCACGTCCCTGGGGGTGAGGGGTAGGGCAGCAGGGCTACCCTAGAGCCAGGGGTAAGCTGGCCGGGAGTTTGGCTGGGAATATTAGCGCCTCTCCCTCGGTCCCTCCCCTGAAAAGGGGAGGAAGAGTTGGGATTAATTGACCGAGGCTGTTGGCTTCTCCGCGCTCTGGCTGCTAACTGTTGGCTGACACTCCCGAGACTTGGCAGCGCGGCTCAGAAACCATGTCAGCTGCCTGGGTCTATACAGCTGGAAAGAATCAGCCTTCGGCCTCTTCCTCCCCCTCCCCACCCCACCAGGAGACAAGCCGAACCCAGAAGGGGTGGGCCAGGCCCAAAACATCCGCGTGCACGAAGCGGGGACCAGCAGCCCGGGGATGGGGGGGACCTGAGAACAGGGGAGGAGGGGCCGAAATGGGGCTCATGAAGCACTGGTGAGTGAGCCCCCGGAACGGGCCACGTCCCCACTGAAACCCCCTCGCCCCAACCCCACGACCCTCCCTGCTTTCCTCACGCTCTGGCCATGCGCCCAGGAGTTGCTGCTTAATGGAGAACGGCAAGGCCATGAATGCAGCCAGGCAGTAGTTCGGAGCCCAGCTTGGGAGGGCCGGGCTGGGCTGGGGATCGGGCTGGCGGGACGGACGGGGCCACATCCCTGTCACGGGCTGAGGCAAGGCCTAGGAGTCTGTGTGGCCCCTGCACAGCTGGGGGGGCGGGGGTCTGTGCTTCCCGTGGAGCAATGGAAGGGGAGTGGCCCTTGCCTGTCTGCAGTGCTGCGGGACGCCCCCCCTGGCCCCAGCTCAGCTCCTTCTGGTTCCTGTTAGGATTATTTATGGGGAAGGTGTAAGTCTGTTCAGATGCTGACAACGCACAGGCCCCTGGGCGGCTTTTTCCCATGGAGTTTTTTTCCCCTGTGAAAGTCTTTGTGGCTCAATAACAGCTGTGTGTGTGTGGGGGGGGGGGGTATCCGGGTGTCATTGCCCGTGGGGCTGGGATGGTTGATCTTTGCCACGTGCACCTTTGGCTCCAGCTCCTATTGCTGCCCTGTTACTAACAAGCCGCTAAAGCCCCATAAGAGCAGGGTGAACGGGGTCGCAGAGGGGGATGTCTGGCGGGCCCCACAGGACGCAGCGGTGCCATTGCCAGTCCCTGGGGCTGAAGGAAATGGGTCTTCATGGAATCGGTGGAACAAACTTAAATGGGCTTGGAGTCCCATGCGCCGCAGGGGGTGGGGGGATCTGGTCGGGGGCTGAAAAGCAGCAGGTAAAGGTGCATTCGCTGAAGCTCTGGCATGATGGCTGCCTGTGGCAGGAAATGCTGGATTTCTCCCAGCTCCCCCTGTGCCCGAGGGCTGGGGAGCCTGCAGGAAGGCAGTTAGGAGATGCTCAGCGAGGGGAGCGGGCTGCACTGGCTGTGTGCACGCCCCAAAAGGAGGGCTGTGTTGGATGCCCTGCCTGGAGGTGGACTGGGGTCCATTTCTGGCCATGTGATTGTGCTCGTAGGGCTCTGCGGGGCAGGGTCGAAGTATTTCTAACACTCCCACACGTATTCCCTGCACGGGAAGAAGCAAGAATGGTTCCCAGACCAGACCTGTCTTAGGTATCTCAGCAATGGGCATTCAAACCAGTCTCCAAAAAGATTCCTTACTACGACAGCGCTGTTCTGAGAAAGGGTTACTAACTACGTAGTGTAGCCAGGATACTTGCAGTGTTTCAGAGTAGAAGGGACCTGGGGCAGTAGGGGTTAACCAGGATCATCTGTTACTTGGATGGCTAATAGCCAGGAGAAATGCGAGCTAGCTAGCTGGGTGCTTATATGGCCCTCATCCCTGCAGTATGTTACAGAAGAACATGGGAGAAAACTCTCGGGGGTTTTGTAAAGGCTGCAGAAACAAGCAAGGAAAATATGCTTCCCCCCCAGACTGGAGGTGCTTATTTGGGGCTCTGCAGAGATGCAGCCCTTAGAAGACACGATCTATGGAGAATATGGCGCTACCCCAAAATATTTCCAAGCTGAGATCTTCTTTGGCAACGTTCAACTAGCATGGAAGGTTCACTGCAAACATACCCGCATTAATCATCCGGCTGCCTGTCTGCATTGTTTCAGGGAAAATCTGAAATGGGACTAGCCCAAGAGACAAAACACAGATTTTGATTATCAAACACAATCAAAGCTGAGAAACCCGTGGATTGGGGCCTTTTAATCCAGCGCTTCCTCCCTGTGATGCCTCATCAAGGAAGGGAGATGGGGGCATAGGACAGACAGGTGAAAGTACTCTTTTGCCAGTATAGCTGCATCTCCACTAGGATCAGTGCTGGAATAGCTATCCCAATACAGCTCTACTGGCAAACCTTTTCTAGAGTAGACAAGAATTTTGTATCCTCTGCATATTTTACCACCACATTGCTCATCCCTTTTCTAGATGACAGAGCTATTTGATAGTAAGCAGCATGTTCCACTCCCTTGCTAACCTTGGGCCATGTGGTAAATTGATCATTTATTCCTACTCTTTGTTTCCCATCTAGCTGATTTCTAACCCCTGGTACTACTTTGCCTCTCTCTCCATGGCTACTTCATTTTTTTTAATAACCACTTGTGAGGGACCTCATCAAAGACTTCCTGAAAGTCCAGCTGCGTTATGTCAAGCAGCTCTGCTTTGGCCACTATTTTGCTGAACAGGTTCAGAGACTCCTAATAGATTAAAGAGGTATGATTTTCCTTTACAGAAGTCTGGCTGGTTTGTCCCCATCATATCGTGGTCATCTAAGTGTCTGATAATTCTCTGTTTAATTAATCTTTCAACCAGTTTACCTGGTATTGAAGTAATGCTTGCTAGTCTGACATTCTCAGGAACACCCCTAGTGCCTTTTTAAAAGACACACACAACGTTTGCTGGCTTGCAGTTGGCCAGCCTAGCAGCTGAGTTTAATGAGCAATGGCATATTTTTGCTAAAACTCAGCCACTCACTTCAGAAGCTCCTTTTGATTTCTTGGAGGTACCATCTGGTCCCAGAGACCTGTTGCTATTTATTTTTATCGGTTTATTGCAGCCCCTCTTCTTTGGGCACCTCAAATGATGACCGTACCTCCTCCTCCGCACCAAAAAGAGTGGGTATCTCCCCAACTTCCCCTGTGGTGGAGCCTGATGGACAAAAAAAGGTTGGGGAGTTTTCCTGCAATATCCTTTTCCTCTTTAATTGTTCCCTGGTGGCCCAGCAAAGCCAACAATTCTCTTGCCAACTTCTTGCTTCTGATCTAACTTAAAGAATTTATTGCCTTCAAAATCCTTATTACAATGGAACTGGCCATAGTTTATGCTCCTTCCTCTGGTGCTCAGTTGGGCTGGAATTCCATTTTCTGAAGGATGTCAGTTTGTCTCCTATAACCACCTGTCCTTTGCCATTTAACCACCCTGCTTTTGTTTTTTGTTTGTCTTCCTGCTTCCTTTCTTGTGATGGGGAGTGTGCACCTGCTGCGTCTCTGCTCCTCTCACTCACATAGCCTCCCTGCTGAAATTCTTCATTTGTGACGAGTTTCCTTCTGTGCGGGAAATCCCCTTTCCTGGAGCGGAACCCAAAAACTATGAATCTTCTCTGGAGAATGCTGAACTTATTTCTGGTGACCATGACTTGATGGTTCACCTAGTGTTACTGTCTGAATCAACGTTGCTTATTACCTAACCTCCGACAGGAGCAGTCTAGAACTAGTTATTCCAAGAAGCGGTTGTTTAGGATGTTGAGAAATTGCTTCTCTAAACCCCGTCCTCATGCGACACTTTTTGCCAGTTTACGTGCAGGAAGCTGAAGTCACCCATTATTACCTTTTATTAGACTCAGTTGCTTCTTTGATCTCCCTCAAAACCGTGCACTCAGGACCCTTTTCCAAATGCAGCCCCTCCACCCCCCACCCCTTCTATATGTGCATTCTTATGATCTGGGAGCTGTATCCAGGAAGTTTCTACTACACATCCCAGCTCCTCAGACATGTCAGCTCATTAGATGCTAGGAAGATTTTTCGGTATAGTACCTCACCCCCTCCCCTCTCATCCCCCCACCACCAACTTCCTCAATAATTTATAGGCTCTTACAACATTCTGGGTAGGCCCCAGAACAGCTTGAAATTATTTTAAAATAATATGTCATGGGTTCTTTTTCTTTTCCCTCTGATCCATTAGGCCACGCTTGCTTTGTATTTTCAAGCTTTTTCTCTGCACCCGTCAGGGCCAGAAACTCACATATTTTTTGAATGAAAGCAGAGGTTCTCTCGATTCTAGCAGCCGATTTTATCACAACGCTTGTGGCAGAATCACGCGAGTTGGCAACACCCCTACACTATGCTGCTATTCACCATGGTTCAGTCACGCCTGTTGTGTTCTCCTCTACTGCCTGGCATTCGAGTTTTTAAACTCCTTGCACCAGTGTATAATGGTGAGACACACTACATCTCAGCAATCCCTACCCCAGAGACCCCGCCCTCGATGCTTACCGGGGTCGGAGTGCAGGGGTGCCCTTTGATAATATAATACCTAGCTCTTACCATCAGCAGATTTCAGAGCACTTTATGATGTATTCTTACTCCCATTTTACAGACGGAGAAACAGAGATGAAGAAGGCTTAGTCACCTAGCAGGCCAAAGGCAGACCCTGGAGTAGAACCCAGCTCTTTTGAGTCCCAACTCATGCTCTATCCACTATGCTGCACTGCCTCTTGAACTGTAGGGAGAAATCATGAATTGGAACTGCTTTCTGACAGGCTGCAGCTATACAAGGAGGAGGGAAGGGGGGGAAAAATTAATGGAGATATCCTATCTCCTAGAGCTGGAAGGGACCTTGAGTCCAGCCCCCTGCCTTCACTAGCAGAACCAAGTACTGATTGTGCCCTAGATCCCTAAGTGGCCCCCCTCAAGGATTGAACTCACAACCCTGGGTTTAGCAGGCCAACACTTCCTCCCTGCTTTGCCCAGCTTTGACTTAAATCCTTTCTTAGGCCAGTTGAGTCAAACCAATGCAACCCCCTGGGAGACGCTCTGATTTGGGCTTAAGGGAGGCACATTCTCTGCAACTTGAAGTCTTTAAATCAAGATTTGAAGACTCCAGTAACTCAGCCAGAGGTTCTTGGCCTATTGCTGCAGCGGGTGGGGGAGGGTCTGTGGCCTGCGATGTGCAGGAGATCAGGCTTGTCCCCGCTGGCCTCACAGTCCCTGAGTCATATTGTGGCTTCGCTTGAACCTGTTCCTAATTGCCTCCCACAAAAGCGCTCTGCGCCTGGTTCAGTGGCAACTGGCGCGGCCATGCGGCCTTCTGCACAAAAATCGCGCCTTCAGCGCAGCTGCCGGTGAGATCACAAGCACTTTTTCCCAGCATGCCTTTCTGGGGGCTGGCCCTTTGCATTCAGCAGAGGTGCAGATAGAACTGCAAAGAGGCCATGTGGCAGGTGGCTGCGGCTGCGGGCTGGCCCCTTCTCCAGCAGGCGAGCGCCTTGAGCCCTGGTAAGCTCCTCGCGGCCTCCCCTCTTACTCCTAGGGTCCAGGGCTCCTTCTCGCTTGCGTAAGGTCTTATTGTGGACCGAGTCCCTCTTCCTACTTCACTCCTTTACCTCCCAGCCTGCCCCTTCTCCAGCTCTGCTGCCAGACCCGTCGCCCTTGCCTCACCAACGTGATGTCTCCAGAAAATGGGGTGTGGCTGGCATTGGGAAGTGGGAACCCCAAGGGAGGGTAGAGTGACTTCCGCAGCAGCCCCTTCCCCTGCCCATTAAAAGCATGGTTCACGGGGCTTCTCTGCACGCGGGACTTCTCCCTCCCGCCCTATGGCAGGGGTGTAGCGTCCCCGTGCTAGCCCCGGTCTCTGCCTGAGTCTTCGAGGGAAGGGGGCAGCTGTCACGCTTCTGCATGTCCCTGCCTGAGCGGCCTGGGTGCAGCTGCTGTGGAATGTGACACAGCCAGGGACAGGGCGGGGGCGGTTGGGGGGGGAAGGCCAGGAGCGGAGCTGCAGTGTGTGGCATTTTCCACCTGCTCCCCGTTAATGGGGAATTAGAGCCGGACAGACCCCAGCCCAGAGCTCATTGCTGGGCGGAGCACGAATCCAATCCAGGCTGCAGGCGGGCGGGGGAGGCACTGGGCAAATACCTGCTCTTGGAATCACTGAAGGCTGTCCCATAAGCCATGCAGAACATGTTCCTCCGTGTGTGTGTGTGTGTGTGTGTGTGTGTGTGTGTGTGTGTGTGTGTGTGTGAAAGCAGACAATACACGTTCCTGCACAAGTGCACACTGGTGCAAGAGTTTGCACAGCTAAGACCCGCTCCTGTACGTGGGCATGCATTTGCACAGGTGGTGCAGGGGCAGGGGCACATTTGTGCAGGTGGTGCAGGCTTCCGCACATATGTGCTGATGCGTATACGTCTGCACAGGTGGCAATCTGCGTGTGTGCGCACGCACCTTTCTGAGGTTGGCAGTTGTGGCTGGCAATATTCCTGCAGTCTCAGCGCATGATGTAATCTTTAATTAAAGCTTCATCTTTAATCCCTGGAGCCTCCAGGACAATCCTGGAGTGTTGGGAACCCTAAGTCCCTTACGCAGGTGGGGCATGCTCACACATATCCCTTCTTCATGCCAGCTTGTGCGAGACCCAGCAGGGAGAGCCCACCAACGACAGCCTAGAAAGGGGCAGAAGCAGCCACAGGCTGACTTGAATGCCCTGCTCCAGGCTGCGTGTGTAACGCGTAATGAGGTGTGAAAATGGGTTTGGAATCTGCCTGCCATTCGGAGCTGCCAGGGCCTCGTCTGCCAGCTCCCCGTGCCCTCCTTGCCCCTTGCCTCGGAATCCCCGCCCTTAGAGAGTTTCCAAAAGCGTGAATCAGTGCTTGAAGCTGCTGAGAAAGTTCAAAGCAAAACTCCCCCTTTTCTCGGAGCAGCTGTGTGGGTTTCATCTCCGCTCCACGCTAGCGCGCTCGGCGGCTGCAGCCTGGAGTCATTTTATGCCATTAATGGGTTTCCTTTCTCTGCACCAGTTAATGATCCAGCGTGTGAAACATCAGGGGCTGAGGGCCCTTAAACTGGGGCACTGTTGTGTGGGGGCGGCGTGTGAATTTTACCGCTCATAAAACTTGAACTGCCGAGCAATGGCTAAAGTCAGGCCTAGTGCGAGCAAGGGCTCACCCCACACAGAGCTCGGCCGAGGGCCCTCAATCCACAGCCCCCTGCTGTCCCAGCCCTGGACTCTCCCCCCGCCACACAGCTCTGCCGGTGCCCCTCAATCCGACCCACAGCCCCCTGCTGTCCCAGCCCTGGACTCCCCCCTGCCCACAGCTCTGCCGGTGCCCCTCAATCCCGACCCACATCCCCCTGCTGTCCCAGCCCTGGACTCCCCCCCCCCCCGCCACACAGCTCTGCCAGTGCCCCTCAATCCCGACCTGCAGCCCCCTGCTGTCCCAGCCCTGGACTCCCCTCCCCAACGCAGCTCTGCCGGTGCCCCTCAATCCCGACCCACAGCCCCCTGCTGTCCCAGCTCTGGGCTCCCACACACACAGCTCTGCCGGTGCCCCTCAATCCCGACCCACAGCCCCCTGCTGTCCCAGCGCTGGACTCCCCACGCACACAGCTGTGCTGGCACCCCGCAATCCCAACCTGCAACTCCCTGAAATTTCAATCCAGGGCCCCCCCAGCTCTGCCGATGTCCCCCAATCCTGACCTGCAGCCCCTACACTCAAGCCAATCTCTCCCTCTGCCCCCCTGCCAGAGGATCGCAGCCCCTCCCCCTTCCCCGCCAGCCCCAAACTGCAAAGCGCTCACATTCCTGAATTATTCTCTAAACAATCGGCTGCTCCCGCCATTCCATTAAAGATTAAACAGCCCCTTCAAGAAAAGAAAACCAGTGTGCGCTGGCTGCCTCCCTGCCTGGGGAGCCTGGCTGCCCGAATCCCAGCAAATCCCCACTGGGACTGGGGCTTTCCGAGGGAGGGAGAGAGAACAGGCGATGGCTTGTGTTGTGTGTGTACCTAGCACAGTGGTGGGGGCGGGTGTGCACAGACACACACATACAGAAAGTGCGGGCCATTCTTTGCCTGTCTATGTGCTCGTGTGTATTTATCTCCTGCTGTATCCGTGTGGGCTTTTCTCATCATTGGGCTTTCTCCACCCGCACCCTGGGGTGGATGGGACGGCTGCCAGGTTCAGCCACGTATTTCGGTCTGTTCAGGCTTCGGGGTGTCATGCTGATGGATCCGGCGTCTTTCTCAGTTGTTCTGCGCGTTTCTTGAGGCCGGCTTCCTTTTCTCTTTCCAGGGGGTGTCAATGGTCTCACTCGCCGTGGAAGTCCTGGTGGTGGCATCTTTAGAGCACGTCCTCAACGTGTCCATCCTTGCCTTCTTACCATAGCCCATGCTGTAGCTTGGTTTGCATCACTTAGGATTTGTGATGTTCCAAGAAGCTCCTCCAAGTGGAATCTGAAGCACTTCCGCGGGCGTTGACTTTAGAATGAGTTGATCTTCTTATCAATAGCTGATGGAGATTTCCGGGTTGCTCCACAAAGGAGGCCAGACATAATGCCGGTGCCAAAAATGCGTGCGTTTGCGTCAGGGCCAATCACGCTGCTTTTCCAAAGCTTTTTGAGTTCACGAGAGTTGTTTGCTGCTTTTGACCTTTTGCCGCTGGCTGCAGAGAGAGAGGCCCAGCAGGGCGAGTGTGGACAGGTGGCTCTGGGCTATGGATGGGAGCAGCAAGGGCCAGGTTCATACCAGACCCCAGCCTGAAGCCGGGGCTGGGATGGACTCAGGATGCTGGAAGTGGCATTGGAGAGTGGTGTGCGTTGAGTCCTCGCTCCAGAGGGAGGTGCCATCAGCCATGGGACAGTCCCTTGAACTACGTGTTGGCCTGTACGCCTGTGGGCTTTGGTGTGGGCACTGGGGTTGGCTCCTGTCACGAGGGGCCCAGGGTCACTCTATGCTCTTCCAGCAGGCTGGGGAGGAGAGGTCAGAGCCTTGCTTGCCACAAGTGCTTCCATGGGTACTTCTAGTGCCCGAGTCCTGGTCATGCCTTAGGCCTGGGCCTTGTTATTCCTGCCGAGCCCAGCCGGGATGCGGGCGATCTTTTCTGCCAAGCAGGCTGCTCCGCCGGAGACGCTGGGGCCGGCCGGGTTTGCAAATGGCTGATGGCGGCAGCGTGACTCTATGACAGAGCAGAGAGAGCTGCTTCTTCTGCTCTGGCCACGGCCTAGGCTTGCAAGGCCGGTTGCCTGGCTAGGTCTGGCTGCTTCCCGCCAGTGCCTCTCAAGTGAGGAGAGTGACACACAGGAGAGAGCAGGGCTGGGGCTGTTCTTGGGCTTGGAGAAGGAGAATCTATTGAAACCACGACCCGTCTCTGAGTCTGTCCCTCGGAGACCGGCCTCCTTTGGCAACCGTGGCCCCAGCCTCTCCCTGCCTTCGGCTTGGAGATTAAAGCAGCCGAGCTGCCGGGAGAGCCGAGAGGAGGCAAACGGGGCGCTGGGGCGACAGGGCCAGATGGCAGCAAGCGGGGCTGGGGGGGAGCGGTGGGGGTTTGTGTACACAGACAGCTCTGGCCAGGCCGATGAGGAAAGGCTGCGGGGCAGGCGGGCGTGGCTGGGGCCCGGTGTACATGCTGAGGTATGTGAGCCGATGTTTTCATCGCTGTGCAAATAAACCTACATTCTGGCGGGATGGTTTCCAGGACCGCTGCAGTCTGGGTGTTCCCCGAAGCCAGCTGCAGCTGGAGTAACAGGGTGGGGGGCAGGCTCGGAGCCCCTCGGCCTGGCTTCAAACCCTAGCTGCTGCATAACGCAGGGGGCAGGCTCTGTGCTGTGCGGGCAGGGGCTGGCAGCGTGACGGGCATGTCCGCGTGGGGGGAATCTGGTGGCGTCTAGGGCAGCGCTGTGCCCTGCGGCACTGGCTGGCAGGGGGGTGTCTCTGTAGCTGTAACCGCTGCCCTCTGCTGGGTGGAATCAGACCTGCTCAGCTGTGTCCTAGGCCCTAGACTGCTCACCCCTTGCGCAGGGGAGCAGATCTCCATTCCCCCTGGGCAGCAGAGTGACCCTGGTGAAGCCTGAGGGGGACACGGATTTGTTACAATGTTCTCCGGTGCTTGGATCACACGGGGCTCCCAGCCCTGCCCCGGGGACAATTTCCAGCAGGATCTATCCCCCCGTTAGGGAGCGATGGGGCTCTCAGCCCTGCTCCGGAGACAATGCGCCCTGGGCACTCCCCATCCTCCCGGAGTGCCCGGAGTTGAGCTCTGCCTCCGCTCTCAGTGCTCTCCCCGGGGCCATCTGCAGCCGCGGTGCTGCCAACACCAGCCCTGCCGCCTGCGTGTGGCCTGCACACAGCCCCATCTCCCCGGCTCGGCGCTCCTGCCCCCGCACACGCACAGCGATGCGCAGCCTACTTGCCGCCTTCCCCAGTGCCCCTTGCCCAGCCCTGGCAGCATCACACCACGGTTGGCTGGACAGAGACAGAGCGTCTGGTTTGCTGAACGGTATCTTTCTGCTCCTTGGATAAACTCCTGGCCCAGCTGTAGGTGGAACATCTGTTCGCCTGGTCTGTGATTGCCAGCTCAGGGAGGGGGCTGCCCCGAAGATGCTGTGTGTGGGGGTGGGGGGAGCAGGAGAGCTGAGCGTTCAGCATGAGTCTCTGCCAGGGGGTGACAGATCTTGTTGCTGTAGATCCAACACACTGGTCTGTCCCCACCGTGCGACGCTGCCTCTCAGCCCTGCTACAGCGCCCTCCTGTGCTGTCTGCCCCCCCCCCCCCCACACACACACACACGCACAGCTCAGTTGCAAGGCTCATGTGACTCCTTCCCCCTCGGCAGCTCATGTGCCGAGAGACCCAGTCAAGTAGCCCACTGGCTGCACCGGGGTGAAATCCTGACGGCTGCTAAGCGTGACAGAGCCAACTGCCAAGGCGGGTTTGGTAAAGTAGGTCACGCCGGCGCCTGCCAGGGCCCGTGACGGCACCACGATGCAGCAGATCTTGGGAGTCAATATCACCAACAACGCCACTCCGCGCGCTGCACCTTCAACAGCCTCCTCGCGCACCACCCCACCATTATGGGCACGCTGAGCGGGCTCCTGGTGGCCCAGAGCCTCCTGGGCAATGAAACCAGGCCCGGCCCCTGCCTGGGGCAGCTGGCGTCTGTTAGACACATCCCCGTGAGGAACCGCACTGGGCAGGAGGCCGGTTTGTGGGCCCAGCCCCTGGCTTGGCATGAGTCACCTCCAGCTCCCGGGCACAGACAGGATCCAGTGGGCATGCTCGGAGCGTAACACAGACATTAGCCTGGCGGCGTTCCCCGCCCCCCCCCCGACACAGCAGCCATTTATTTGCATGGCCCGTCCCATGCTGGGGGTCTCTAGGGTCTCCCCATTGTACTGGTTCAGCTTCCCGTTTGCCCAGCTTCGGGGAGATGGGCCATGCCAGTTTGTAGCAACCCCTGGGGGGGGGGGTATTGATGGAGGAGAGCTTGGGCGTGAACTTTGTCAAATGTCGTCCCTGCAGATCTGTTTGGCCGGGGGTCTTGGTCCTGCTTTGAGCAGGGGGTTGGACTAGATGACCTCCTGAGGTCCCTTCCAACTCTGATATTCTATGATTCTATGTGGAGCCCTGACAGGTCCTCTCAGAGGTATGCTCCAGAGGAGAAAACGGTACCTGAGAGACAGGCTCGCAGAGGCCATAGTGATGGACAAGCTCCTGCCACCCTCCCCTGCCCTTCTATCTCAGGGACTACCTGCAACCCCCTCCCATGCCAGGGGCTCCGGGTGTCGCCCATTTGCCCCTTTCTGGTTTCCCGATTTTCCTCAAAATCAGTCGGGTTCTGCCCATGGATGCCTAGAACTTGCCCTGACCTTCGGGAATTGGGCGGCTGTGGGGTTCAAACGTTAGGGTGTTACCAACCGACAGAGCAACGCCAGCAGGCTGGGTGCAGGGACTGTGCTAACTCGGCCAAACCCCCCACGTGAGCCGGAGGGAAACTCCATCCTAGAGCAAGTGCTGATTTCCTTTCCCCACCCCCAGTTCTGTTTCATACGGGCTGGGTGAGATCACGGCCCTGGGGGGGGGGCTCTCATAGTCAGCCTATAATTTCTGGCAATTGGCTGCTGGATGGGGAGGCAGGGGTGGGCACAGGGGCTGGACAGGTTGGTGGGGGCTCCGCTGGGGGCTGGGCACTGGGAGCTAGGCGGTGGAGAGTCAGGGGCCAGGGGCTGGTCAGGTTGATAGGCGCTGGGGGCTGGGCAGGGAGCGGGGGTGGGGCTGGGTGGGCAGGTTAGTAGGCGCTGGCGGATGGGCAGGGAGGCCAAGGCCGGGAAAGGTCAGGGGAGTGCCCAGGAGAAGCTCTCCGTGGTGGTGCAGTTGGCACTAGGAAGGGTTTACAGCCAAACAAGTTGCAGGGGCTGATCCAGCCTCGTTTATCCTGTTCTGCGAGGGCCGTGATCAGTGTGTGGCTGAGATAGCATTGCCATGGGAACCCGCATGTTTAAATCACCTGGCTTTGGCGTGTTTCCATTCTCCCCTTCCCGCCCGTCATGGGGCCCCAAAGTCCAGAGAGACAGTTCAGGGACGGCGCTGGCTGGTCCCTCCCTTCCAGCGGCCGCTGCAGGTGAAGGGAAGGTAGCCACAAGGACAGGCCAGATTAGAGTGCGGGACGATCGGCTCGGGACGATCAGCTCTGGCCGAGCAGTGGAAGAAAGGCCAAGGGAAGCGCCCCAGCACTAGACCTGCAGGGCCACAGGCCCGGCCATGAGGAGCCGGTGGGCATGCCGCAGCGAGTCAGAGCAGACGGATCTCTCCGAGTCTGTGAACTTGAGCCAGGAAAACTGGATGCAAAATGATGAGTTAGGCACAACCAAAGCCTCCCTTTTCTCCTGAGCCCTGCGGAGAGATAACCGTGCGCCTGTCCCATCTCCCTGCCGGCTCCCAGCACCCTCCTGGGCCATCGGCACCCTTGGGAACCCAGCAAGGAATAACAGACCTGTCCCGGTCCCCTCTCTCTCCTCCCTTTCCCATTCACCCAGGCACCACTGCACACCGCCCGCTGGCCCGCGGGCAGGGGATATAGGCTTGTCTACACTTGAAATGCTACAGCCGCACGGCAGACACTGCCTACGCCGACGGGAGGGGCTCGCCCGTCGGCACGGTTCATCCCGCTCCCGAGAGGTGGTAGCGAGGTCGAGGGAAGAATTCTGCTGTCAACCAAGTGCTGTCTGCACCAGGGGTTAGGTCAGCTTCATTACCTTGCTCGGGGGTGTGGATTTTTCACACACCCTGTGCCATGTAGCTGAGCCGACCAAACTTTTTAATGTAGCCCCGGCCTAATCCTTCCTTCCTTGGCCAGAGAGGCTGGGGGAGTCCTGGCCAGTGATAGACGCTGGGAGGCTGCGGCGTGGGGGTGAGATCCGTGGTGTGCATCAGTGGTTCTCAACTAGGGGTACACATACCCCTGGGGGTACGGAGAGGTCTTCCAGGGGGCACATCAGCTCCTCCAGATATTTGCCTAGTTTTACAACCGGCTCCATAAAAAGCGTTAGCAAAGTCAGGGCAAATTAAAATTTCATACAGACGCTGACTTGTTTATACTGCTCTATAGACTCGACACAGAAATGTAAGTACAATATTTATATTCCAATTGATTATATGGTAAAAATAAGAAAGTCGGCAATGTTTCACTAACAGTGCGCAGCCACGCTTTTGTATTTTAATGTCTCATTTTGTAAGCAAGTCGGTTTTTTAGTGAGGTGAAGCTTGGGGTGCACATAGGGTGACCAGACAGCAAATGTGAAAAATCGGGACGGGAGTGGGGGTAATAGGCGCCTATATAAGAAAAAGGTCTCTATAAAATCGGGACATCTGGTCACTCTTGGTGCACAAGGCAAATCCGCCTCCTGAAAGGGGTGCAGTCGTCTGGAAAGGCTGAGAGCCACTGGTGTGCAGGGATCACACAAACCAAGGAGGCTGACAGGGCTCTGATTCCTTCAGGGTTTGAGCCCTGGTCTACACTACAAACTGGCCGGTATAACGACGCTGTGGAAAATCCGGTGGTTCCGACCCAACCCCCAGGGTAGACAGTGTTATGTCGATGGGTGGGCTTCTCCCATAGGCAGAGCCGTGGGGCAGGGCGGGGTTAGCGGGGGGCTGATGGGCAGAGGGCAGTCGGCAGAGCCGTGGGGCAGGGCGGGGTTAGCAGGGGACTGATGGGCAGAGGGCAGTTGGCAGAGCCGTGGGGCAGGGTGGGGTTAGCAGGGGACTGATGGGCAGAGGGCAGTTGGCAGAGCCGTGGGGCAGGGCGGGGTTAGCGGGGAGCTGATGGGCAGAGGGCAGTCGGTAGGGCCATGGGGCAGGGTGGGGTTAGCGGGGGACTGATGGGCAGTCGGCAGACGGTAGAGCCGTGGGGCAGGGCGGGATTAGCGGGGAGCTGATGGG
This sequence comes from Malaclemys terrapin pileata, assembly GCF_027887155.1. Lineage (NCBI taxonomy): Eukaryota > Metazoa > Chordata > Testudines > Emydidae > Malaclemys > Malaclemys terrapin. Next base: position 98,184,930 of record NC_071513.1, read on the forward strand.
CAGAGGGCAGTCGGTAGGGCCGTGGGGCAGGGCGGAGTTAACAGGGGGGCTGATGGGCAGAGGGCAGTCGGCGGAGCCGTGGGGCAGGGCGGGGTTAACAGGGGGTCTGATGGGCAGAGGGCAGTCGGCAGAGCCGTGGGGCAGGGCGGGGTTAACAGGGGGGCTGATGGGCAGAGGGCAGTCGGCGGAGCCGTGGGGCAGGGCGGGGTTAACAGGGGGTCTGATGGGCAGAGGGCAGTCGGCAGAGCCGTGGGGCAGGGCGGGGTTACCGGGGGGCTGATGGGCAGAGGGCAGTCGGCGGAGCCGTGGGGCAGGGCGGGGTTACCGGGGGGCTGATGGGCAGAGGGCAGTCGGCGGAGCCGTGGGGCAGGGCGGGGTTAGCGGGGGGCTGATGGGCAGAGGGCAGTTGGCAGAGCCGTGGGGCAGGGCGGGGTTAGCGGGGGTCTGATGGGCAGAGGGCAGTCGGCGGAGCCGTGGGGCAGGGCGGGGTTAACAGGGGGCTGACGGGCAGCAGTGAGAGTAGTCGGCAGAGTTTTCAGACTCTGGCTGTGACTCTCTTTCTGACTAGTGGGGGATAAGCTCAGCATTTGCCCTGTGGAGAGAGACGCTGAGCCACTAAATCCTCTTAGCGTGTTATTTTTGCAGGTAGCCGATTAATGGCTTTAAAGCAGTTCCACCCCTTCCAGGACCCTGCCGTCCCCCCGCAGTGAGAACCTCCTCGCTCCCTGGCCCACTCTGGCTGGCTGGCCTGAGTCCCCACGTTATGCCTGGCCTAGGGGATCCCTGCATCTGCGATGAGCCCCCCAGTCTGCAGCCAAGCGGCTCTAGGACTCTCCCTGCAGCCCACAAGCTCCCTGTCCCACCTGCCCCACTCCTCCTTCCCTTGGGCCCCCAAGCCTTCTGCCAGTCTCGCCTCCCCGGGGTCCCCATCGTCCTGGGCCTCCTGCTCCCCTTGAGCCCCTGCTGTGGAGAGGTCTCCCCACAGGACCCCTGGCTCCGGGATGAGACCACCCCTAATAACATTTACAGCCGCTAATATTAACCAGAAATAAAATAACCAAGTGCAGATTAAAGGGACATTGATGAAATGCCAGCCGAAGAGTTATGGCCCTAATAAACTGCAGGCTTCTCCCGCCTTTGGGGGGCCTTTTATGAGGCTATTTAAACTTCATTATCAAAAAGTGTATTAAAGCTGTAAAGGCTCGGTCGGCGCAGAGCTCCGCTGAATCCTCTCCTCCGCCCCTGTCGTAAATCCTGCCTGCTCAGACAGAGGGACAGGCAGGCACTGGGGCAGGGCAGGGGAGTCGGAAGACGAGCCTGAAAATGGCTGCTCGCTAGGGTACAAGGCCCGAGTGTGGCCCCTCGGCTGTATCCCGGCCCTGAGCTGCAACTCAGCGGTGCCACGTCGCCGGGGACGCTGGGTGTTTGGGACAGCCCCTCCACTTCCTCCAGCCCCTGGGAACCGACCACCTGTACTCCCCTCCCTGGGCCAGCCACGCTGCCATGGGAGCCTCCGTTACAGAGCCCAGGACTACAGCTTGCACCCACCACCCTACGTACCAGCCCAGGCCCCCCCTCTGAGCCCCAGCTACATCCCCTCTGCTCTGACCGGCACGCATCCCAGCCCCTGGGCTCTAATGCAGCATTAGGGAACGGCTACAGGGTGGGAGTTGGGGGGGTTGGGTCAGGGAGCTTGGCGCCTAGCACCGCTGGCCCGAGGTGGTAGGGAGGGGGTGGTAGTAGATTTAGGCTGCAGACTGTGATTGCTGTGGGACGAGGGCAGGGCAGCGGGGTGGCATTTGGGCCCATTCGAAAGCAGTCAGCAGGGCCCGAGTTCTGAGCTGCCGCTGGAGGCCAGCAGGGCTGCACGGGGCGGTGGGGCGGGGCAGGAGCTGGCCCGGTGCGTGAAATGCAAGGGATCCTTCCCAGAAAAGCTGGGGCCTGCGCCAGTGGAGTTGGGAGGGAGCTAATCCTTTGTGTCAGCCTTTCCGCACTCATCTCATTAATTCCCGTTTGCTCTCCTGCTGCCCCCTTGGTTTCTCCGGTGCGGAGATAAGTCTCCTTGCTCCGTTCCGCGCACCCTCCTCTGCTGATTGTGTGCTGCCTGTGGTCGCGCTGTTGCTGGCAGAATGCCTCCACCCAATTACAGGCGGGTGAAGCTCATTTTAATTGCATGAAGCGACTGGGATTAAGGAGACCTTATCTCATAATTCCCTCTTTATCTCTTAACTTCACACTCGCTGCCTTCTCTGAAGGCAGGACATCTTGTGCCAGCTTTTGGAATTTATGAGGTAACCTTCTCTGCGCCATTGCCCGTCCCTCCCCCACTCAGCGTGGAGGGAAACCGGGAAACAAACCGACCTGTGGCTCTGCAGCGCCTCACGGCTGGAGTGCGTCGTCCTCCCAAAGGGGGGGAAGCAGTTGGTGACTGTGGCCTTATTTTTGTTCTTCCCAAAAGCTGGGCGAGGGGCTGTGCTGATCCTTTGGAGAACTGCAAAGTGCGGGATTGTCCAGGCCTGGGTGAGCTGGTGGCTGCCCCCCCCGTTTGCTGAAGCCGAGAGCTTGGACGGAATGGGGAGCACTGGGAAGGGTGTAGGGTGTGTGACCCCGGCTTTGCCCTGAAAGCCCCTCAGCAGGAAGGTAGGAGGACCGCAGTGAAGAACTTTGCCAGAGCAGAGTGAACCGCGCTTGGTGGGAGAAGATGAGGAGGTGATGCTGTTCAGAAAAGTCCTGGAGCTGGTGCCCAGCCCAGCATCTCACCGCACTGCCTCTAATGCTCACTGCTCTGAGGGGATGGTGGCCAAGGGCCCCCAAGTCAGACACATGGCCTGTGTTCTCCTCCCCAATGCCCCCATGTCCCAGGACATATTGGAGAGCAAAGCAGCAGTCGTGCGATGACAGACAGCACGTGCTCCTGCCTCAAAGTGGGAGAGAATCCACTGAACCGAAGAGATCTTGGAGTTCTCCTGGATAGTTCTGTGGAAACCTCCCCTCCATGTGCAGCATCTAGGCAAGGAGTAGAAAATAAGAGACAATACCATAATGTTGTTATATAAACCCCTGGTGCGCCCACACCCTGAGTAGTGTGTGCAGTTCTGGTCGCCCCAGCTCAGGATAGAGCGAACTGAAAAAGGCTCAGAGAAGGGCAACAAAGACAATTGAGGGTATGAAACGGCTTCTGTACGAGGAGAGACTAAAACAATTAGGGCAGGTCAGCTTCGAAAAGAGACGACTAAGAGGGGGCTGTGATAGAGGTCTATAAAATTACGAGTAAGTGACTAGAGAAGTGTTATTTACCCTTTCCCACAGGACAAAAACCAGGGGTCACCCAATGACTTTCGTAGGCCGCAGGTTCAATACGGACAAGGAAGTACTTTTTCACACAATGCATAACTCACCTGTGGAACTTGTTGCCATGGGATGTTGTGATGGCTAAAAGAATAACTGGATTCAGAAAAGAACTGGAGAAGTTCATGGCAGAGCGATCCATCAATGGCTATTAGCCGAGATGGTCAGGGACACAATCCCATGCTTAGGGCAACCCTGACCCTGTGACTGCTGAAAGCCAGGAAGGGAAGACGGGAGTGGATCACTCATAATTGCCCTGTTCCAGACACTCCCCCTGAAGCTCTGGTACACAGGATCTGTGCTATGCCCCCACCTTTGTAACAGTCTCTTGCAGAAGTCCTTCAATATCCCAGACCCCGGAAGGGGTTTCATTCTTCCCGCAGGGCCTCACCACCTCCTGAGACTGCACCCCTGGCTCATATCATGAGCTCTGCTCAGTGAGTCCCACTGCAATAGACTCCTGGAGGGAGACTTGTCCGCTCTTCGGGGACTAATGAACCTCACCCAGCATTTACAAGCAGCGCTGTAAAAACAGACGGGTTTATCAGTCAGCTGGAACCCAGCCCAGGAAGTCCTTTGCTAGACTGGCTGGAACAGTGAGAAATAGCCTGTATGTTATATCCCTCCTCCCAGTGCCTGTCGTGTCTGCGGAGACTGTGTGCTCTCTAGGGCAGGGACTGTCTATGTCTGTGCCCAGGCCAGCACAGCAGGGCCCCGATCTTGGCTGGGTTCGCAGGCACCACTGCGACACACAACCATGAGCTGTACGCTGGGGAGCACGCCAGCCCTGGGACCTACGGCCTTCTCCATCTGTGAGTCAGAGCAGCCTGTTCGTAGGGCTGGGAGGGAGGGGCCCCCTTAGGATGTGAGGCTGCTGCCTGGGTTGAGAAGCAAGGCCAGGGGCTCCCCTCTCTCTCTCTCGCCTCACAATCTCCAGCCAGAAGCTGGGTCCCCAGCAGCCAAGGGAGGACTCCAAGCCACTCTGATGTGAAGCGCCTAGTTTGTCTCCCTTCTGGTCCAGAAGCACATAAAAGCTGCCATGCGGAGTCAGACCACGGCCCAGCTTGCCCAGTATCCTGTCTACCACAGTGGCCTGTTGTGACGAAGTGGGAATTATTTTATGAAGCCGATGTGTGCCTCAGTTTCCCCCATACTTTGCACTGTTGCCCGGTAGGGGGAAAGGGATTAAGTTTGCTCTCAGGGCAGGCGAAGAGCCGTAGGTTGTGTGTTTCTCTCCTCCCTGTCTGGGTGGAATGAATAGAGCTCTTAAGAAACTGGCTGAAACCAAGCCAGATCAGCAAGGGATCCGCAAAGCCAGTGCAGGCTCCAAGGACTCCTGGAACAGGACGCTGGGCTGAGACCCCGGCTGGAGAACAAAGGCCTGAGGGGTGTGAGGTGGGGGGATACGCGTGGGCTCTGGAGGAGCTCCCTCACCTGGTGGGAACTGACCAAGGAAGTCAGGGAGAACGCCTGGAAATGAAGTTCACTGCGGCGTGGCTGGTGAAGGGGGGCTTGAGCAGAATGGTCTATACTTTAACCTTCCACCTCGAAACTGACAGGGAAGAGCCAAACAGCAACAGCCCCGCTGAGAAGCTTTAAAAAGCTGAACCCCCTTGGACGCCTTTCTGTCCCCACCCCGCCTCGGCTTCTGTCCCCACTAGAACTGCCCGTGACTGGGCATCTCCTCGCGTTTACACTGGGAGAGTCCCAAGTCAGGTATGGAACCCAGTTCACACAACCGTAGAGGGCAGTTAACCTTGGGGGTGGGGGAGCACCTAGCTTGGCCGCGGTGGGAGGGGGGATGAATGTTAAGAGTGGGGAGAGAGGTCTGTGCTGCATGTTTCATGGCCCCATCTTGGTTTTCTCTCTCCTCTGTGGCTCTCGAACGAAGATTAGTCTCATAAGCCACAAGATCCTCATGCCAGCTCACCATGCCCGTTGTTAACCTGAAGCCAAAGTCTCTAGCATTTATATAGCCAAGGCTTAGGGCCTCTATCAGAGACCCAGAGACTGTCCGTCCTGTCCCCCCGGCCAGGGATTAGGGGGAACCCACACCCCGTGAATAGAGAGTGAGGGATTTGATAAAAATCAATATTCCTGGTTCAGAGAGCTCCTCGGCCAATTCTTTGAATACTGTGGGATGCAAATTATCTAGCCCTAAACACTTTTGAAATGTTTAACATTGATACTTGCTGTTTCACACCCTCCTTAGTTATTGATGGCATGAGAGTGTTTCATTATGACTGTAAGATAAGATATGAATACATCATCCAAATATACAACAGAAATATTTATTGAATACTTCCTCCTTGTCTACATCACAATTGACAAGTTTACCATCCTTACCTAATATTGGATATATACGACTGCTAGGATTTCATTTGTTCCTGATATATTTAAAGAATCCCTTATTGTCCTTAACTTTATTGGCCATAGATAGTCCAGTGTTACCTTTAGCTTTCCTTATCAATTGTCTGCATATCTTAGCTGCTGATCTGTACTCATTGCTATCTGCTTCCCCATTTTTCCATTTGTTATATATACTGTTGTCGCATTCACCGCCCAGATGTTGTTTACCCAAAGAACCTGCCTGTCACAACTGTAGAATTGGTGTTTCTTAGGCATCTATTCAAAATATCCTCCAACCGTTCCCAATGATCAGTCACATCCTCGTGTTTACATTTTTCCTCCCACTCAGTTTTGCTCATGATTGGGACATGGGCATTTGGATTGGATCTAGAGACGATGAGTAGGACTCTCAGAACCCATCCCCACCCAGGGCAGGGCAGGATCACTGATAACCTGTTCTCCAAGGATTGGACCTGTCAGTTTCAAATGTATCAGATAATGGGACTTCCCCCATAGCCAGCTCCATCCTGCTGTCATGCAAACACCTGCTGATACCTTTGCATTTTATCCCATTGCCCCAGGCCTCTGCCTCCTTGTCATCTGCACCATTCAGCCCCTCGTCTATTGTCCTCTTTCCCCATTGCTGCCTGCCCACAGCCTGGCCCTTTGCCATTAGCTACCATTTATACATGTTCATAGTATACCCCTCAATATATCTCCATTGCTCAATTCCCACGGCTCTCCTCGGACCTCCCTCTCCCAGAGCTCAACACCATGTCTTGGGGGGGATGCCAGCCTCATGGAAAGTCATTTCTAGTGTGGGCTGCCCAAAGCCATGAGACACTCTTAGTGTCTCGTAAACAGGAAGTCTGTCAAGTTAGTCACTACAGCTCCCCCCTCTGGGCAGAGCCTGTCAGTTGGGGCGTCCCCATGACGGCAGTACCTGAGCGCCTCATGAGCGCTGGTGTATGTATCCTCACATCCCCCTGCCAGGGAGAGCAGGCCTATTTTCAGGTGCACAGAGACACTAGATGACTTGCCCAAGGCCACATAACATCGGTGACAGAGTCCCAGGCAAGTTCCTTCCTTCCCTTTGCCCCTTAAGCCCTTGGCACCCCTAAGAACCCCCTTTATTCTATTCAGGGTACTGGTACTGAGCCCATCACCAGGGTACCCGAGCTCCCCCCCAAATTCACAGTGGGGCGAGGGCTGATGAGGCAGATGATCCTTAACCCTTATCAGGCACGTCACATTCCCAAAGCCCTGTGCAAACAGTTACTAATTAGCTGCCACTAACATTAGCTAATTAATCTAATTGCAGATGACCTGGAATTCCAGAGCATGAAAACTTCTTCCCACCTCCGCGCGCACTGGCTCCCTTTCCCCGCCTGAGGAGCTGCTGGGGCTGCCTGTGACAGGAGAGCATCTTCCCATTAATCTTCATTGAAGCGCTGCGCGGAAGCGGCTGAGAGGAGATGAGAGAGGTGTGACCAAAGGCTGCTGCCGGGGCTTAAATTCAGCGGAGCTCCGGTCAGTATTTTCAAACCTGTGGGGCAGAAGCCCCAAGGCACAGGGAAATACTCTGTGAGGATTTAACCTCTGGCTGCAGTTATCTCTGTGCTGGGCCCCTGACCGGCTCAGGACTCCATGTAGACTCGCCTAGTGCCTGTGGTGGATGCCGCCGGTCGGTCTCTTGCTCCAGGAGCTGCTTGCCCTCTCCCCTCCTCCCCAGTTCTGGGGGGCTGTCCCTCCCCGCTCCCTCCAGCCCCCCGGTTTCCCTCTCCGCTCTGTTTCCATCCCTCGGGCTGGGCTCTGCCAGCTCTTGCTGTGTGTGCGGCTCAGAGGTTCTCATTTCCCCAGGGCCCATCTGACAGAAAGCAGACAAATCCCAGACCGAGTGGTTCCTTTAATCAGCCAGAGAGTTCCCTTCGGCTGACCCGCCTCTGACCCTTCCCCTTCCGAGGGAATTGGGGGAGTTAGAGAAAGGTTCAGCCTTCCTCTCCCCTCCCCCCCCCCGCCCCATGCAGTTGCCACCGATGGGCTGCTCAGCGCCATGACCTTGGCACCAGGGGGTTCCCACTTGGGCCCTCCCGCTCCACCCCCAGGTTTCCATCCATGATTGGCTTGATTTAGCTGCTGCTCATCACTGGGCCAAACCCATCCCTGGTGTCGCTGCACTGGAGCCGCCAAGGTGACCTACTCGAGATGCCCCTGTTTACGCATCCCAGGCTTGCATTAGTTCTTTTGGCCACAGCGTCTGCTTCCCGGAACACCTCCCCCACTGCTCGCTATCACGACCCTCCAGCCTGTTTTCGGTCCCAGGACGACTCCTTCTTTAAGCCAATTAGAGTTACCCTGAGAATCTGATTTTGCGACACCGTGCTCAATACCTCACTAAGATACATGTCCCGGTAATGCATTTGCCTCAGCCACTCGATCAAACAAAGCGCAGCACGTTTGTTTGGCCTGCTTGCGCCTTGATAAACTCCCGATACTGCTCGCAGCTCCTCTTTCCTCCACTTTTTCTCTGCCTCTTTCTACGTCTTCCGTTGTTTTTATTAGGGCTGAAGAAGCTAAATGGAGAGGCTGGTCACTGCCAGGATCGCTCTTCCTCTCCTTGGTTGAAGATCGGTACCACGTTTGCTCCCCTCGGCCCCTTCCCCGGTGTCCACGGCCTTTCAGAAATAATTTTCAGCCGTGCAGGAAGCTTGTTTGCCAGTTCCCTCCATGCCTTAGGGCGTGTCCCCTCCAGATCATCTGAGCGGCGGCTGTGTGACTCCTTTGATGGCTTTTTATCAGCTGATTTTTTTTTACAGCATTTTCATTGCGTCCTAATTGTCCGAACTTTGTTTTCATGAAGGACACGTAAAGGTTTCACAGCATCTCGGCCCCTGTAGAATCGTCGTTAATTTCTTGCCCCTCTTTATTCTTAAAGGGGCGGCTTTCTCTCGCTGGATTGCCCCTGGGATGGCGTTAACTCACTGGGGCAGATTCACCCTTGCGTGGGCAGAGGTCCCAGTGCAGGGATGGAAAGGAGGAGGCAGGTCCCAGCTCAGACCTACTTGTTGCAATGGTCCCTATTGATCACTCCCTCCCTCCCGCCTTCAGTCCCCCTTATGTCCAGGGCTGCCGTGGTGGCAAAGGAGTTCTCTGCACCACAGTCTTCCCCGGGCTAGGCAGTCCTGCTCCCCGTCCTGTGGCCAGGCCCGGTGCAAAGGGACAACAGTGCAACCTTGAATCTGGCCCATTGCTTCTTTCTCTTCCCTCCTCCGTGCTGCGTATCCTGGTGAGGTTTCCTCCCTGCTTTTCCAGCTCCGGGATTTTCTAGCCCCTCTGCCCCTGCTCCCTCGTTCAGAAACACCAGCCTCCTCGTGCTCTGCACAGCTTCCTTTCCCAGGGAGTCTACAGTCTGCTTTGCCTTGATGGGGGTGCTGGAAAGGAAAGGTTGATTTGTGTTCTTTGCATCATTCACTCCCACACACACACCCAGGCCAGTCTTTATGTTGGCGACCTTTCAATGTAATTAAAGAGAAAATGAATAAATAATAATAATAATGAAGAGACTCATAGAAACGTAGGGTGTGCGGCTAATCTGTCATTCTTATTAACCGCCTTGGAACAAAGCGCTGCGGATTGGCGGCACCAGCAGAGAGCAGCGCGAGCAGCTGGATGACCGGGGTAAGTTGGCAGAGTGGGTAGGGTTAGCAGAGAGCTGTGGGATGGGATTGAGGGCCATCAGCAGAGCGGGGTGTGATAGTGGGGAGACAGAGGTGGGAAATCAGGACTGAGGCGCCCTGGTACTATTGTTTGGCAGACGTTCCCAGAGCTCCTGCCAGTGTGGTGTGAGGCTCCAGCCTGATTTTAAAGCATAAATACAAAATTCCCCCAAAGTCAACTGAAAAAATATCTTTCCCCTAGGGCGTGTGCGCTGTATGAGCTCCGGGCTGTGTGTGGGCAGCACGCAGCGGGGTCGGCTGTGTGTGTGTGCACTGCGACAGTCCTTCTGTGCACAAGTGCGTGCATGCATTGAGGTGTGTGCCTGGGTACAGTCTGTATGTGTGTACGTGCCCTGAGACAGTGTTGCATCGAGAAAGGGGTGTGTGGGGGTGTGTGTGTATGCACCCAGGGACAGTCTCTGTGTGCATGCACATGCATGCATTAGGAAAGGGTGTGTGTGTGTGTGTGTGTGTGTGTGTACATGCCCTGAGAGAGTCTGCATGTGTGCACGCATGCATTGGGGCAGGAATGTGTGCACGCACGCACACACCCTTTCCCAGTGCATGCACACACACGCCCCAATGCATGCATGTGCTTGTACCCAGAGACATTCTCAGTGTGCGTGCACACGCACACACTGAGACAGGAGTGTATGGGGGGGGTGTAAGCGCCTTGAGACGTGCATGCGCATGCATGCATGCATTGGGACAGGGCGTGTGTGCGTGCATGCACCTGCACCCTGAGACGGTCTCTGTGTGCGTGCACATGCATGTATTAGGGCGCCGCGTGTGCATGTGCACACGTGCCCTGAGAATCTTTGTGTGCGTGCATATGCCTGCATTGAAAAAGGGGTGTAGGTGGGAGGAGGAGAGGGTGTACACATCCTGAGATAGTCTGTGTGCATGCAAGCATGCATGCATTGGGGCGTTTTGTGTGTGCACACGCATGCACCCTGAGACAATCTGTGTGTGTGCCCATGCATGCACGGGGGGGGAGGGTAGGTGTACGCATACACTCTGGGCCAGTCTCTGTGGATTGGTGGGCGCTTGCACGCTGAGGCAGGATGTGGGTGTGCACATGCATGCACGGGGGGCGTGGGGAGGTATGCATGTGCCCTGGGCCAGGTTTTGTGGATCGGTGGGCGCGTGCACGCTGAGGCAGAATGTGGACATGGGTTGGGAGCTCTGTGCTGGTCAGGTGGTCTCACGTGCGGCCACATTCCCAGCTGGGCAGGGAGACGTTTTAAGGAGGTGCGGGGAGAGCCGTGCTAAAGCTGTCAGCTTTTACTGCTGGGAGAGACAGACTCCCTGGCCCAGCCAGTCTGTTATTGCCAGTCAATGCCCTGGGGAGTTCGGGGTGGGAGGGGGAGCGTGGGGGCAGGGGGAGGGGATGGAGGGCTGCTGGCTGGTTCTGGGCGTAATTCCTTCTCTTCCCACTGGGCCCAGGCTTGGCGCTGACTTCGTGCCCCTCTCGTTGTACCCTCCAGCCGGCCCCTCTCTCCCAAATCCTGTTCCCAAGGGTCCACGGATTCCCTGGGGCCTGGGCTGGGCTGGGGGAGCGGGAAGAAAGGGGGATTGCCCCAGAAAGCAGCACGGCACCAGGTGACCCCCCACACCTTTTCCTTGCTGGGTGTATTTTACCCTTGTGCCAGCCCAGCCCTAGGGAGCCTGTGCCCAGCGCAGCCCGGCAAGGAGCTGGCAGCAGCTGCGGTGCCCTGGATGGCAGGTGGCCTTGACGCAGCGATGATGCCCAAGACGGGAGGCAGCATTCGCAGCAGGAGGCACGGATCCCTCTCACCCATCCCTCCTTCCAGCCCCCCATGTCCCTCCACCACAGCCGGGTCAGATCTAACCGCTCCTCTCCTGGCAGCTAGGACCTGGGGGCGCTTCTCCTTGTCCCCTTTTTCCTAGGCCCTCTCCCCGCGGCTGTGACCGCCCCCTTCGCTGAGGGGCTGGCGACGCCGGCAGCGAGTGCCCGGCAGCCAGGCGGAGGCGATGGCAAGCAGCCACGTGCCCTGAACCAGCCCTTGCAGCAGGTTGGCTGGGGGACAGGCCGTGACCCTAAGTGCGTCCCCAGATCCCCCACTGTCTGTATCCCAGCACAGGATACTTGGAGAGCTGTCTATTTCAGGGGGAACTATTGGAATGGGACAGGGGATGACCTCCCTGGGGTGGCACTGGGGGTTTTGGGGGGCAAGGGGCAGCATCATCCCCTCCCTGCGTGGGAGAGGGGTGCAAGGCAGCACACAGCACCGTACGTCCCATGGAAAGAAAGGTCTCTGGCAGTGAAAGGGTGTCTCCTAATCCTGAGAGCGGAGTCAGCTGGGCCGGCAGCTGTGGGGCCCGCCTGGCCCGGGGCTTGTTTGTTTAAGGGATATGCCAGTTCGGTCAACAAGCCGTTGGGGCCATTTCTGGCCGGATTAGCAGCCGAGGGACCTTGGAGCAAAAGAAACACCCGCCATGAATATTCGAATGGTGAGAACCAGGCCTGGGAGCCGAGCGGAGACAAAAAGACGGTGCTCTCTAGGGGCCGTGGCCCTCAGTGCTGCTTGGGGCAGGGCTGGCCCGTCACGCCCCCCCTCCCCACGGCTCCTTCATCCCTGCCAGAGACGGGGCCCCCCAGCTGATGGGTTACACCAGGAATCCACAGCTCCCCGGACGCAGGAGCTAACTGGGAGTAAGGCCAGCGGTTGGCACAGGCACCAGGTGCCAATAGGGATGCTTGCCCTCCGCGTCCCCCTATGGCACCTGGCCACCTCCACACAGTCCTCTCTGACATTGCTGCCGCTGGGAAACGGAGGGCCGAGGCCTCCCAATGCCAGCGGCTGCCTGTGAGGCGAGCGGCCCTGGGGAAGACGCTCGTCCTGTCACCCTGACACCCGGCGTGGCCTCTCCAGGCCTATGCCGGGCTGACGCCCGAGCACCAGACTCACCCGCGCACCCTGTGACACTGGGGGGTGTTTAGTCAGCGGAAGGAGTGCACAAGGGGGCCTTGCTGCGCGGGGTCCTGTACAGCGCCTCAGTGTGGCTCGGGTGCAGGACTGGGCTCTGCCTGGCCCCTCCGTCCCAGAGCTAGGCAGCGCCAAGCACTGGAGCATCAAGAGGCTGCTGGGCAGGAGAACGGGAGGGCTTTGGAAAGGGCCCGTGCTGCCCCTCCCTGGGGTTTGCTCTCTCGGACATGGATGGTTGAAGCGTCTCCTGAGGGTTCTGTGCCCGGCCTCGAGCATGCTCTGAATTCCTCCATGAGGCCCTGGCCCCTCCAGCTGCCCACAGCCAGCACCCTGGTCCCTTCAGCTCCCCACAGCCAGCACCTGCAGCCCTAGCCCCTGGAACTCCCCAAAGCCAACACCCACGGTCCTGGGTCCTGGAGCTCCCCAAAGCCAACACCCGCGGTCCTGGTTCCTGGAGCTCTCCACAGCCAGTGCCACCAGCTCCATCCCCCCACAGCCAGCACCACTGATCCTGACACCTAGAGCTCCCCCCACAGCCAGCACCACCACCCCTGTCCCAAGAGCTCCCCCCACAGCCAGAGTCACCAGCGCTGGTCCCTATAGCTCCCCCACACCAGCATCACCATCCCGTCCCAAGAGCTCCCCCCACAGCCAGCATCACCAGCTCTGGTCCCTATAGCTCCCCCCACAGCCAGCATCACCAGCTCCGGTCCCTATCGCTCCCCCCACAGCCAGCACCACCACCCCGTCCCCTATAGCTCCGCCCCCCATCAGTGCCACCGGCCCTGTTCCCTATGACTCCTCCACCTCCATCTTTCCCCCAGTCCGCCCCACCTGCAGCCAGTGCCCCACATAGTTCCCTAGGGTCCCGCTCAGTCTGTCGCTGTTCTCTACAGCTGCCCACTGAAAGCAGCTTCTCACGCCAGCGTTTAGCGCCCCCAGCTCTGCAGCCAGCAGCTCCCCTTTCCGCCCAGCCCATCAAGGCACCGACCCCCATCTGCATCTTCACACTTTGCTTTGCCGACAGGAGGAGGCCTCTGGTTAGCGTCCTGCTCCGGTCAGTGTCTCCTTGGGCCCTTGCGCGATAACCTCTGCAAACCAGGGGGCCCTTTTCCAGGCCAGGGGCAGATAACGGCCCTTCCCTTCCCTCCGCCAGAGAGTCAGAAGCCAAGTGCCAGGCATGTCCCGGTGCTCGCTAAAGTGGGGCCATTATCTTCCCACCTCCCTCCAATTGACCTTAAGCCAGGGGTCATCTCCCCTCTTTCACCAGCCTCAGCCCACAGAGCCAAAGGCTGCCTGTAGTAACAGAGCTGGGGACAGCTCCAGCGTATGCACCAGCGGCATAACACGGTCCCACACCCCCTTCTTTCTTGGGTATAGTCGTGCGCCTACATTGTCTTCTGGGTTCCTATCCCACTGTCCCTCACCGAGCACTGAACCCAGGATTCCACTGCTAAAACATGCATCTCTATCACTTGAGCTAGAGTCGTAGCTCCCCTCACTGGCAGCTGTAGTTGACCCTTATCCTCTGTAGACCAGGCACTAGTGAGGAACTCATAACACACACGCAGACCTGTTACTGGGTTACACCCAGTGTGCAGACCCTTGAAGCAGTGGCTTGTGGGAAATTTTGAAAGGGTTTCTGGGGATCGTGGGAAAAGAGGATAAATTCCCAGGATGCCATGGGAAACACCCATAAATCTCTGGGAGCTGCTGCCTTTCCCAGGCCCTTTCTCAACTGGCTGAACTTCAGGATGAGGAAGGAGACTTTTCCCTTCTCTTTGGGGGGCTGGGCCTGCCATCACCGTGAGGAGAGGTCTCTTTGCGGTGGAGAAGAGAGCAGCCATTGTCCTGGTGAGTGCTGTTGTTGGGGAGGTGGTAAGTGTGCCAGAGACCAATGCTGGGTTTATGCAGCTGGGGCCATGTACCTATTTCACCACACGGCGACCAATACCAGCAGGGGTGCTACTCCCCAGGGAGCCAAGCCTTCGGGAATCATCAGGGGGCCAGCTCCGTCCCCATGAGGATCCTGGGTCATCCTGGGCACCCCCTTTACAAAGGGAAAAGACCTGGTATGCTCATGCCCTCGAGGCCTGTACAGGATTGTTCCCTATGCAAAGAGGGAGGATGGTGCAGACGTGGGTCAGACACTGGCCTAGGACTTGCGACCGAGGATCTGGGTGCAAGCCCCTGCTCTGCAACAGTCAGACCTTGGGCAAGTCGCTTGGTCTCTCTGTGCCTCAATTCCCCCTCTGCACAATGGGGACCAGAGCCCTGTCCTGACCTCCCAGGATGGGGTGGGAGGGTAAATACATCAATGATTGGGAGGTGCTCCGATACTAGGGTAATGGAGGCCAGATAAGGACCTAAGATAGCTAGAAATAGCTGGTCCTGTCTCACAACTTCCATCCTGTCCCTCGGGAAATTCCTCCCCAGCCAGATCCATCTCACTGCCAGATTCAGCCTAAACTAATTAACCCTGCCCCATTCCTCTTTGTTACACCCCCTTGTGTCACTAAATACCCCTCCTTCGGTGCTGCACATGCCACATCTCTGCAGATTTCTGCCTCCCCTCCATGCGCACACACCTCCTGCAAACCCAAGAGTTGGTTCTCCAAGCTTAGATTTCGCTCTTTACATCTTCCCAAGTAAGTTGCCTTCCTTGACGCTCCGGCTCCTTCTGCACAGCTGCCTCTTCCTCTGGCCCCGTTCTGTCACAAATTAATGGAGATATCCCATCTCCCATCTCCTAGAACTGGAAGGGACCCTGAAAGGTCATTGAGTCCAGCCCCCTGCCTTCACTAGCAGGGCCAAGTACTGATTTTGCCCCAGATCCCTAAGTGGCCCCCTCAAGGATTAAACTCACAACCCTGGGTTTAGGAGGCCAATGCTCAAACCACTGAGCTATCCCTCCCCCTGTGATATGCTACACAGCCTAGCCCGTTTTCTGCACTCTTCCATAGCCACTGGATGGGCTCTGAGCAAACCTTCATTAGCAGTATTTATTTTTGGTAAACAAATAAATTAAAATAGTTTTAAAACAAATAAAAGAAAGTTCTTCTTCATGCAGCGCACCGTCAACTTGTGGAACTCCTTACCTGAGGAGGTTGTGAAGGCTAGGACTAGAACAGAGTTTAAAAGAGAACTGGATAAATTCATGGTGGTTAAGTCCATTAATGGCTATTAGCCAGGACGGGTAAGGAATGGTGTCCCTAGTCTCTGTTTGTCAGAGGGTGGTGATGGACGGCAGGAGAGAGATCACTTGATCATTGCCTGTTAGGTTCACTCCCTCTGGGGCACCTGGCATTGGCCACTGTCGGTAGACAGGATACTGGGCTAGATGGACCTTTGGTCTGACCCAGTACGGCCTTTCTTATGTTCTTATGGTGGTTGGTCCTTCCCAAACACTGTGGAAAGATGGGTCTTGCTCTGGAGCGCTCTCAGTTTGAAAGATGGTCTTTAAACAGCAAACCCAAATATTGCAACGCTAATAGCTGTTTAGTCCATATCTATTTTTAAATATTCGAAAAAAGTGAAGCACGTGAGAAATGAGCTAATGGCGCACAAAACTTGCTGTGAAATCCTCCACCTGCGTGTCCCACTTATTGCACGTTGGTTAAAGTTTGCGCTTTGGTAGTTTCCCCGAGAACTGCACCGTACTACACTGCAGCAGCATAGCTACACAAACCTCTTTCGCTCATTGTGTTAGCATGTCACATTGTAACCAACTATGGCGGAGCCCTGCAAGCTTCCGCCATGATACGTTCTAGAACAGCACGTGGCAAAATGTGCCATTGGGCAGACACGGCTGTGACATCACCAATCAATCGGGCAAAGGTGATTCCCCCACTCTGAAGGTGGTGAATTTTCGCCCAGTCTCTTACCACTTCAGACAAGATTCCAAGCCTCTTTGAAGACGGCACTCTACCCAAAAAGCCCTCCTTCATAGCTGTCTCTCAAGGTCAAGTTCCAAGTGCTTCTCTGGCTGCCCTTGACTTTCTGCTGCCTTCTCTGTCTGCTTCTGCGTTGTTTCTGGCTGCTTCTCCTCTCTCTCTCTCTCTCTTTCTCTCTCACACACACAAGGGCACAGCTCTACCAGACAGTACCTGCATTCTGCATTCGCATTCTGCCCCCAGTGAAACCTTGCTAGCCACATAGCTCCACTCCTGACCAGCCTTGTATGTGGCATGTGTTTTGGGTGTGGCCCCTGTTGTTGCAGCTATTTTATTCCAAAAGGTGCTTGAACAGCTTCTGATCTATATCCTGAATGAAGAGTGGCTTTTACACCCACCAGCTTCAACGAGCCTTCGCCCAACTCCCAGTACATCACAATGTTGCCAGCTCTTGCGGTCTTGCAATACTTGTTTTTTTTTCTTAAAGCCCCAACTCCTGGAGTCATGTTATTTTGTGCATAGCTCAGCTTTTGGTTTGTTTTTTTAAACTCAAAGCTTCCAGCCATCAAAATTGTGGGGAAACACTAGACGCTCAAAACCCCAAAGGGGTTAATGATTTATTAAGAACACTGTGGCTTGGCTTGACTGGATTGCATACACCAAATAATTAAAATCTCACCGTTTTTAAGCCAATCTCGTGTTTTTGGGGGACCTGACTGAATGCTTGGAGTTGGTAATACTGTCTACAATTTTCAGTGCACCCAAAGGAATCTGGTTTCTCAGGAGAGCATTTTCATGCACTGCATGAACACTCGGCTTAGTCTGCGTTTGCCTGGGAGAACACCGCTTCCCATTTGGCATGCTCAGAGTTTAATGCTAGACATTAGCATAGCTATTCCTCTCCTATCATCTCATCTCATGCTTCGCGTACCTATACTTCAGTCCTACCCAGACAGTATCTTTGGTATTAACTGGTCAGGTTTTGTACACCTGAACAGGACTACTGGCTGTTAAGAACAATTTGGCATTCGCTCGTTGTGCATTGATCGGGGGCGGTTTGCTTTTTCACCCGCAAAATCAATACTTGCAGCAACACTTGATTTCATTTAATTTGAAGGGCTGCTTACTGCATAAAAAACATAGAATCATAGAATATCAGGGTTGGAAGGGACCTCAGGACGTATCTAGTCCAACCCCCTGCTCAAAGCAGGACCAATCCCCAACTAAATCGTCCCAGCCAGGGCTTTGTCAAGCCGGGCCTTAAAAACCTCTAAGGATGGAGATTCCACCACCTCCCTAGGTAATCATGCACAGGTAGGGAGAAATCTGTCTGCGTCTCACCTTATTCTTAACCCCACCTGTCCCTTTTAACAGGTCTGGATTATACACAGCATTATTGGATGGCCTCCATATTTATTGCCTCTGTTTTCCCATGTGATTTAAGGTAAACACAGGCCAAATCCAGTCATGGCATGTGACGGAGCAGGGAGCAGGGCAGATTTGACCTGGGAATGTTGCAGGGGGGTTGCAGTGGGGATGTGGGACTTCCCTTGAAGGAAGCTACCTGAGCTGTAACCTGAGCCAGGAACGGGGTTGGGGAGAATTAACACCTTCTGCCCGGGAGACTGAACAAAGGAGAGGAGCAGCGGGAGGAGTTGGGAGTTAGTTTCGGTTGGGGCTGGGTGGTGCAACGCAGGGAACCCCAAGCTGGGGTCCAAGCTCCCTGAACCTCCCTGAGGGACCTAATTGAGGGGGTCTGGTCGTACCTACACGCTCTGCTTGAGACTGTGTTCCTGTCCTTAAATAAACCTTCTGCTTTACTGGCTGGCTGAGAGTCACAGTGAATCTCGGGAAGAGGGGTGCAGGGCCCTAACTCCCCCACAATCCGCAACAACTGGTGGCAGCGGCGGGATCTACTGCACCCCGTGGACGGCGCTTCCTGCAGTAAGTGACTGGGGAGCAGTAAAACGAAGGGGGATTGACGGGGACCAGGCGCGCTGAAGAGTGAGAGAGGGACGGTTATTACCCCTGGGAGTGTGTGACCAGCGAGAAGGACTTTTGCAGTAACAGGGTCCCCCGAGGGGATCGCAGCGAGTGGTCCCAGGGGCGGAGGAGTCTGCAGCTCGACCCTGGCAGAGAGGTGGTGACCTCGAGAAGGGCTGGCACACTAGGGGGCCCCCTGGGAACTGTGGGGAGCTGTGAGCACACAGGCCGGTGAGTGGCCAGCAGGAAGATGTATGCCAAGCGGCTTAAGAGCGACCTGGTGGAGCTGTGCAAGCAGAGGCGGCTGCGCATTGGGAGGCTCACCAAAGAACAGCTCATTGCCCAGCTGGAGGCAGAAGATCGCGCGAATGAACTGATCCCTGTGTCTCAGGGAAGCAGCCTGGCAAATGCAGCGCAGGCACCAGTGTCTGTCCCAGCTGGGAGTGGTCAGCCGGCTGCTGAGGGCGTCCCGAGACCCCTCCTTCCTATGCCTAGGGGAAGGGTGGGGAGGAGCCCAGCAAATACCGAAGGCGCCGTGGCCCCCCCGGCCAGCAGGGGGTCCCCCCGGCGAAGCTCGCCGGCCAGCAGAGGATCCTCCCGGCGACGTTCGGCATCCGGGGAGCGGAATTGGCTGGAATGGGAGAAAGAGCTAAAACTGAGAGAGCTGGAGGATCGTGAACAACAGAGACAGCATGAACGGGAGGAGAAAGAGAGACAGAGACAGCATGAACGGGAGGAGAAAGAGAGACAGCATCAGCGTGAACGGGAGGAGAAAGAGAGACAGCATCAGTGTGAAGAGAGACAGCGTCAGCAGGAACGGGAGGAGAATGAGAGACAGAGACAGCATGAAGAGAGACAGCATCAGCATGACCTGGAACTGGCGAGATTGAAGGGCAGCGAACCCCCGGCTGCGGTGAGTGAGGGGGGACCCAGGACTGCACGGAGCTTTGATAAGTGCATCATGGCCCCATACAAGGAGGGGGAGGACATGGATGACTTCCTGGAGGCCTTTGAGACGGCCTGCGAGCTGCACCGGGTGGATCCCGCGGACAGACTCCGGGTCCTTACCCCCTTACTGGACCCCAAATCCGTGGCATTGTACCGCCAACTGGGAGAGGCAGAGAAAGGGGACTACGAACTATTCAAAAAGGCCCTGCTACGAGAGTTTGGGCTGACTCCTGAGATGTACCGGGAAAGGTTCCGGAGTCAAGATAAAACCCCTGAGATCTCATATCTGCAACTAGCCGTCCGCATGGAAAGATACGCCAGCAAGTGGGCTGGTGGGGCCCAGACGAAGGAGGACCTGATTAAACTGCTGGTACTGGAGCAACTGTATGAGCGGTGCCCATCCGACCTGAGGCTGTGGTTGGTGGACAGAAAGCCAGAGAACCCGCGACACGCCGGGCAGCTGGCTGATGAGTTTGTAAAGAGCCGGTCAGGGGGTGGCAGGGAGGAGCCCCAAAGGAACAGGCCCGCCGCGATGCAGAGAGAGAGTCACCCTGGGACCTCCCAAAGGGGGAATATGGGGAATCCCCTCCCACGGGGAAGGCCCAGCATCAGGGACAACCGACCGGCTCGAGGGGACCCACGGGACCTGAGCTGCTATTACTGCGGCCGAAGAGGCCACGTTCGGGCCCAGTGCCCCAAGCTCAAGGACAGACTGAGCAGACCGAACCCGCACCGGGTTAACTTGGTAGAGGCCCAGACGGACGAGGGGCCGGCTTCCCACGCGAGAGGGGCTGGCAGCTTATCAACTGCTCAAGAGAGAGAAGGGCCCCCGGCCAGCTTCTCTGGGGGGCCAGATGCTCCGGATTCAAAGTTCTCCGTTTACAGGGTTGGCGCGGGGCTGTCCCTGCGGAGCGAGTGCCTTGTTCCCCTGGAGGTGGATGGGAAGAAAGTTTATGGAGACTGGGACACGGGCGCAGAGGTGACACTGGCCCGGCCCGAGGTGGTGGCCCCAGATCGGGTGGTGCCCAACACCTTCCTGACCCTGACCGGGGTGGGCGGGACCCCATTCAAGGTTCCCGTAGCGAGGGTACACCTGAAATGGGGGGCCAAGGAGGGCCCCAAGGACGTGGGAGTGCACCACCATTTGCCCACTGAGGTGTTGATGGGGGGGGACCTAGAGGACTGGCCAAGCAGCCCCCAGACCGCCTTAGTCGTGACCCGTAGCCAGAGCCGGCGAGGGGCACTACGCCCTGACCTTGGGAAGGATGTCCCACCGGAGGCACCGAACCCTTCCCGGGTGGGGAGGGAACACCCAAGGACAGGCCACGGGGTGGCTGGGGCTTCCGACCCAGCCGACGAGAGGGAGCAGGTCCCCATCCCTTCCCCAGCCGCCGAGTTCCAGGCCGAGTTGCAGAAGGACCCCTCCCTGCGGAAGCTAAGGGGCCTGGCTGACCTCAGTGTGGTACAGACCATGAGGAGAGGATGCAAGGAGAGGTTCCTGTGGGAGAAGGGGTTCCTGTACCGAGAGTGGGCTCCCCCGGGGGAAGTGGAGTCGTGGGGGATCAGGAGGCAGCTGGTGGTTCCCCAGAAGTTTCGCCACAAGCTACTGTACCTGGCCCATGACATCCCTCTCGCAGGGCACCAGGGGATCCGGCGCACCAGGCAGAGGCTGCTACAGAACTTTTACTGGCCCGGGGTCTTCACCAACGTCCGGCAGTACTGCCGATCCTGTGACCCCTGCCAGAGGGTGGGGAAGGCCCGGGACAAGGGGAAGGCAGCATTGAGACCTTTGCCCATCATAGAGGAGCCTTTCCAGAAGGTGGCCATGGACATAGTGGGACCTCTCAGCAAGACGACCCGGTCTGGGAAGAAATACATCCTGGTGGTGGTAGATTTCGCCACCCGCTACCCCGAGGCAGTGCCCTTATCGTCCATTGAAGCAGACACTGTGGCGGATGCGCTGCTGACCATTTTCAGCCGAGTGGGGTTCCCCAAGGAAGTCTTGACGGACCAAGGGTCCAACTTCATGTCGGCCCTACTCCGGTGCTTGTGGGAGAGATGTGGGGTCCGGCACAACTGGGCCTCAGCATATCACCCCCAATCCAACGGGCTGGTGGAGAGGTTCAATGGGACGCTAAAAATGATGCTGAAAACATTTATGAATCAGCACCCGCAGGACTGGGACAAGTACTTACCTCACCTGCTGTTTGCGTACAGGGAGGTACCCCAGGAGTCTACCGGGTTTTCGCCTTTCGAACTGCTATATGGAAGGCGGGTAAGGGGGCCCCTGGACCTGATGAGAGACGAATGGGAGGGGAAGGCCACTCCTGACGGAGAGTCGGTGGTGGAGTATGTCCTGACCTTCCGGGAACGACTTGCCGAGCTCATGGGCCTGGCCAGGGAGAATCTGGCCAGAGCCCAGAGGAAGCAGAAGGTCTGGTATGACCGCACAGCACGGGCCCGCACCTTCGCCACTGGGGATCAGGTGATGGTCCTCATCCCCGTGAGGAAAAACAAACTCCAGGCCGCCTGGGAAGGGCCCTTCAAGGTTGTCAAGCAACTAAACGAGGTAAACTATGTGGTGGAGCTGTCGAACCGGGCACACCACCACCGGGTGTACCATGTGAATATGATGAAGCCATATTATGACAGGGGGAATATGGTGTTGGCCGTGTGTGGACAGTGGGAGGGGCAGGGAGATGACCCTTTAGTAGATCTATTCCCTGGGACAAGAGTTGGCTTCCCCCTGGAAGCAATTCCCCTCTCTGATCGGCTAACCCCTGCCCAGCGAGCTGAGATCGGAGGGGTGCTGCATCTGTACCAGCAGCTGTTTTCCAACCAGCCTGGACGCACTAATCTGACTGTCCACCGGGTGCAGACAGGATCGCACCCGCCTATAAAATGCTCCCCCTTCCGAGCCACAGGGAAAACTGCTCAGGACCTGGAAAGAGAGGTCAATGACATGCTGGCTTTGGGGGTGATCCAGCCGTCTTCCAGCCCTTGGGCCTCGCCGGTGGTGCTGGTCCCCAAAAAGGACGGGTCGATCCGGTTCTGTGTGGACTATCGGAAGCTCAATGCCATCACTGTAGCCGATGCCTACCCCATGCCCAGGCCGGACGAGCTCCTAGACAAGCTGGGAGGTGCTCGGTACCTTACCACCATGGATCTTACAAAGGGCTATTGGCAAGTGCCGCTGGATGCAGATGCCAGGCTGAAATCGGCCTTTGTCACCCCTCTGGGGCTCTATGAGTTCCTGACCCTGCCCTTCGGCCTCAAGGGAGCGCCGGCCACCTTCCAGCGCCTGGTGGATCAGCTACTGAGGGGGATGGAGAGTTTTGCCGTGGCGTATATCGATGACATCTGTGTCTTTAGCCAGACCTGGGAGGACCACATATCCCAGGTTAGACAAGTGCTGGACCGACTCCAGAAGGCTGGGCTGACCGTAAAACCGGAGAAGTGCAAGGTGGGGATGGCTGAGGTATCCTACCTAGGCCACCGGGTGGGAAGCGGCTGCCTAAAGCCGGAACCAGCCAAAGTGGAGGTGATCAGAGACTGGCCCGCTCCTCAAACCAAAAAGCAGGTCCAAGCCTTTATTGGGATGGCAGGGTACTATCGGAGGTTCGTGCCCCACTTTAGCGCCATAGCCGCCCCCATCACTGAGCTGTGCAAGAAGGGGAAGCCAGACAAAGTGGTCTGGACCGAGGAGTGCCAGGAGGCTCTCCGGGCGCTGAAGGAGGCTCTGGTCAGTGGCCCAGTTCTGGCAAACCCAGACTTTGACAAGCCCTTTATGGTGTTCACCGACGCCTCAGACACAGGACTGGGGGCGGTGTTAATGCAGGAGGATGAAAAGGGGGAGAGACACCCCATCGTGTACCTGAGCAAGAAGTTGCTACCCCGGGAGCAGAACTACGCGGCCATCGAGAAGGAATGCCTGGCCATGGTGTGGGCCCTCAAGAAACTAGAGCCATATCTCTTTGGGCGTCACTTCACCGTGCACACCGACCACTCTCCCCTGACCTGGCTGCACCAGATGAAAGGAGCCAACGCCAAGCTCCTGAGATGGAGCCTGCTCCTGCAGGATTATGACATGGACGTGGTCCATGTGAAGGGACGTGACAACCTGATAGCAGACGCGTTGTCCCGGAGAGGGAGCCCTGAACTTCCCCAGGTCACTGGTCAGAGTGACCCCGCTCAGTTCAGTCTCGAAGGGGGGAGAGATGTGACGGAGCAGGGAGCAGGGCAGATTTGACCTGGGAATGTTGCAGGGGGGTTGCAGTGGGGATGTGGGACTTCCCTTGAAGGAAGCTACCTGAGCTGTAACCTGAGCCAGGAACGGGGGTGGGGAGAATTAACACCTTCTGCCCGGGAGACTGAACAAAGGAGAGGAGCAGCGGGAGGAGTTGGGAGTTAGTTTCGGTTGGGGCTGGGTGGTGCAACGCAGGGAACCCCAAGCTGGGGTCCAAGCTCCCTGAACCTCCCAGAGGGACCTAATTGAGGGGGTCTGGTCGTACCTACACGCTCTGCTTGAGACTGTGTTCCTGTCCTTAAATAAACCTTCTGCTTTACTGGCTGGCTGAGAGTCACAGTGAATCTCGGGAAGAGGAGTGCAGGGCCCTAACTCCCCCACAATCCGCAACATGGCATAAGTGAGCTCTGCTCCATGGGGGATTTGCCCCTTTTCACACCAGAGCTGCACCTGCTCCATAGCGCTGATTATTGGCTCTGTGCTGATGGGTTTGGCACCAGGGTGATGGCCCTTGCAGCTGGTTTGCACTGGACCGTAGCGGCGCTGGGGAGCATTGCTGGAGGTAGGTAAAGATCTTCCACAAGGGATAGGGCAGAGGAACCGACCAGTTTCAAAGGAGAGGAATCCAGGCTGGAGGTGCTGGTGGTGGAGACTCAGTGGTGCTGGTAGATCAGAGCAGGGCTAGAAGTCCAGCAGGACCAGCCACCGCTGCCTTTGCTGCCCCCAACCACCCTTGGTGTCCAGCAGCAGAACCTAGAGTGGTTGTTTGGGGCAGGTCAGAACCATGGAGAGATGGGAGACTTGGGGACAAGCTCAGAGGTGGTG
Organism: Malaclemys terrapin pileata; assembly: GCF_027887155.1. Taxonomy (NCBI): domain Eukaryota; kingdom Metazoa; phylum Chordata; order Testudines; family Emydidae; genus Malaclemys; species Malaclemys terrapin. The sequence goes on from NC_071513.1 coordinate 98,209,189, forward strand.
CATGAAATGGGGTACATTTCCCGAGAGCCCCACTTCCTGTGCTCCTCTGTCTGCTGGAGATTTGTCCTGATTGCAGCCATGGGTGCAGCGTCCCCGTGCAAACCCTAGTGGAGACGGGGCTACGCAGGAGCAGCCAACGTGCCGAAGAGCAGAAAAGAAAGTGTAAATCAGAGCAGCTCCTACCCTGCATTAGCGTACACCTCCTGCAGCCCCTCAGCACTGCCCCCCCAGCAACCTCCGCCTGTACACACACACACACCCCTCCACCTGTACACACACACACACACACACACCCCTCCGCCTGTACACACACACACACACCCCTCAGCACTGCCCCCCCAGCAACCTCCGCCTGTACACACACACACACACACCCCTCCGCCTGTACACACACACACACACACACACACACCCCTCCGCCTGTACACACACACACACACCCCTCAGCACTGCCCCCCAAGCAACCTCCGCCTGTACACACACACACACACACCCCTCCGCCTGTACACACACCCACCCACCCACCCACACACACACCCCTCCGCCTGTACACACACACACACACACACCCCTCCGCCTGTACACACACATACACACACACCCCTCAGCACTGCCCCCCCAAGCAACCTCCGCCTGTACACACACACACACACACACACACACACCCCTCCGCCTGTACACACACACACACACCCCTCAGCACTGCCCCCCAAGCAACCTCCGCCTGTACACACACACACACACACACACACACACACACCCCTCCGCCTGTACACACACACACACACCCCTCCGCCTGTACACACACACACACACACACCCCTCCGCCTGTACACACACACACACACACACACACCCCTCCGCCTGTACACACACACACACACCCCTCCGCCTGTACACACACACACACACACACACACACCCCTCAGCACTGCCCCCCAAGCAACCTCCGCCTGTACACACACACACCCCTCCGCCTGTACACACACACACACACCCCTCCGCCTGTACACACACACACACACACACCCCTCCGCCTGTACACACACACACCCCTCCGCCTGTACACACACACACACACACACACACACCCCTACGCAAACCTCTGCCTGTACACACACACACACACACACACACCCCCTCTGCCTGTACACACACACACACACACACACCCCTCCGCCTGTACACACACACACACACACCCCTCCGCCTGTACACACACACACACACACCCCTACGCAAACCTCTGCCTGTACACACACACACACACACACACACCCCTCTGCCTGTACACACACACACACACACACCCCTCCGCCTGTACACACACACACACACACACACACACACACCCCTCCGCCTGTACACACACACACACACACACCCTTCTGCCTGTACACACACACACACACACACACACCTCCGCCTGTACACACACACACACACACCCCTCTGCCTGTACACACACACACACACACACACACACACACACACCCCTCCGCCTGTACACACACACACACACACCCCTCAGCACTGCCCCCCCAAGCAACCTCTGCCTGTACACACACACACACACACACACACCCCTCTGCCTGTACACACACACACACACACACCCCTCCGCGTGTACACACACACACACACACACCCCTACGCAAACCTCTGCCTGTACACACACACACACACCCCTCTGCCTGTACACACACACACACACACCCCTACGCAAACCTCTGCCTGTACACACACACACACACACCCCTCTGCCTGTACACACACACACACACACACACACACACACACACACACACCCCTACGCAAACCTCTGCCTGTACACACACACACACACACACACACACACACCCCTACGCAAACCTCTGCCTGTACACACACACACCCCTCTGCCTGTACACACACACACACACACACACACCCCTCCGCCTGTACACACACACACACCCACACACACACCCCTCTGCCTGTACACACACACACACACACACACACACCTCAGCACTGCCCCCCCAAGCAACCTCCGCCTGTACACACACACACACACCCCTCTGCCTGTACACACACACACACACACATACACACACCCCTCAGCACTGCCCCCCCAAGCAACCTCTGCCTGTACACACACACACACACACACACACACACACACCCCTCTGCCTGTACACACACACACCCCTACGCAAACCTCTGCCTGTACACACACACACCCCACGCAAACCTCTGCCTGTACACACACACACACACACACACCCCTATGCAAACCTCTGCCTGTATACACACACACACACACACACACCCCTACGCAAACCTCTGCCTGTACACACACCCCCCTACGCAAACCTCTGCCCGTACACACACCCCACACAAACCTCTGCCTGTACACACACACACCCCTACGCAAACCTCTGCCTGTACACACACACACACACACACCCCTATGCAAACCTCTGCCTGTACACACACACACACACACACCCCTACGCAAACCTCTGCCCGTACACACACCCCACACAAACCTCTGCCTGTACACACACACCCCCCTACGCAAACCTCTGCCTGTACACACACACACACACACACACACACACTACGCAAACCGCTGCCGGTACACACACACACACCCATGCAAACCTCTGCCTGTACATACACCCTGCACAGATGTCTGCACACACATCTCCTTTGGCCATGCACACTAACCCCTACACAAATCTCTGTGCACACCTCCTGCACCCCTACATGCATCCCCATCTCTCCCTGTATCCCTGGCTCGTCGCCATGGTATCTGGGTGCCTCACACACATCAGAGGGGGCCGGCAGGCTGAGCACAGGTGCTGTTTAAGGTCTGCTCCCTTCCCTCTTGCAGAGTTTCTTTTTCACGTCCTCTCTTCTCCTCCCCTCCCCCTTAGTGAGCCATGTCTCTGCCCCGGGGGCTGGGACCTCTGCCTCCTGCTCAGCTGTTAGCACAGTCCCCTTCATTCACACCACCCCCTGCCCATTCGTGCCACACGCTCCCCGTGGCTCCCCACCCCCATCCTGGAGGACCCCTCGGCTCTCCTGAGAGATCTAGGGCCTTCTTTCCGCGTTGCCGAGCTGCATTTCGGAGCAGGGACAGGGTAGCTTTCTGTAAGATCAGCCAGCAGCTCTGGGCTCCATGCACTGGGGAGAATTTTCCGGCCTGCAGGTTGCAGGAGGTCGGACTGAATGATCACAGGGTTTCCTTCTTGGCCTATGGACCTACAGCTCCTCTTCTGCAAATGAGGGGCCCATATTCGGGACCAGCCCACAACCGTGCTAGGAGCATCTGTGCCCACAGTGCAGCAGCCCTGGTGCTAAGCACTAGGGCAGCTGGGGCTCGGCGGAGTCTCCCGGCATGGTGGAAAAACATGCCCATGCTCTGTCTACACCTGCGCTTACAGGTACAAACGCTTCGGTGAGGACAGGAGCTAGGGTACCATGAGTACCTGCGGGAGGGGGAGAGCCCCTGCTATTGTGGGCATCCTCCCCTGGGCACAGAGCCCCGGCACACTCCAGCCTTCCATGCACCAGGGCTGGCAACCGCCTGTTGCACTGTCCCCTGGCCAATCGGCCTTGGAAATCCAGCCCGAGTGCTCCAGCACGGGTGCCTTTGACAGCTCTAGACAGAGCCTGTGAGCCCTGTGCAGTGGCCAGCCATCGCGGGAGATAATTGAACGCTATTTATTGCCTCCCCGCTGCAGTTCTGTCAGGCGCCATGTGGAGCTCATCGATCCGGGGAAACGGTCCTGACCCCGCAGCAGGTTCCCCGAGCAGTGATTCCCGGGGACAGAACGCAGCCCTGCCACAGCCCAGCCCCTGGCTACAGAGATCAGGCCTGCAAAGGGCGAGAGGGAGCCGGGAGCCCAGAGGCAATGAAGGATCCAGCCGGACTAGAGCAATTGCCTTTGCTGTCAAACAGCAGGTGGAGAGAGTGAAAGAGTGTGAGCGCTCCGGGTGGGTGGTGCCGGGAGGTGGGGGGGTGCATGTGGGGGGTACACTGGGGGGGAAGGGGGAGTTCCATTCCTGTTTGCTTGCTCCCGAAGCAGGGAGCCGGCTGGGACAGGTAGAACCTCTCTGGCCACAGCTCTGCGGGCGTGGCAGGACATTGGGAGGGGCTCGGTGCCAGGGGCGGCGGAGGCGTGCCAGGCGGGAGGCAATGGAGTGCGTCCTGCTGCCTGGGTCTCCAGCACATGGGGGCCCTATGGACGGCCAGCGCCTGCAGCCGCCAGTTCTGGGCCAGACCCTGGTGTCTGCTGCGACGACGTCAGCAAAGTAGCATTTCAGGCTGGGGTGCCGAAAGACGGTTTGTCCGTTTGTTTCCCAGCCAGCGCTGGGGGGCAAAGCACAGGGGATTGCACCTGGGCCCACCCCCCAACCCCCGGGGTCACAGGGACGGCTTCTTCTCCAGGCCCCAGCACCTGGGATCGTTTGGAAGGACAACAAAGAGCCCAGGTGCTGCAGCGCTGGGCCTCACGGCGAAGCGATGGCGTGGCTACAGCTGTCTGCTGTGAAGTATAGAGCCGGTGATTCAAGCAGCAGTCCCTGGCCTATCGCCCCAGAGCTGGATGGGAGAAGAAGGGTGGGAGTGTGCTGGAAATAGGGACGGAGCAGGGTGAGGGGCTCCCCTGGGGGCTTTCTCTAGGCAAGGCGACTGCCACCCTCCCCAGACAGTCACTTTCTGCACCCAGCCCTTCCAGGATCTAACCTGGCCCTGCAGCTCTCCGAGGCACCAGCGGGATGCTCCACCTGCCCTGGCGCGTGCCTCGTGTCTTTGCTTTTCTCGCTACGCGGCGCGCCCGCTCCATCAGACCGGCGCTGCCCGCTCTCAGGGCCATGTGGGACTTGCCGCCACAGTGCCAGGGCAGGGCGGGGTGCCTCAGGAATCAGTGAGGGGGGGTTCTCTGGGACAGTGCCCTAGACACAGGGAGCGATGGCCACTGCTCAGGAGAGTGTGCACCACTGTGTCTGGGCGAGGCGACAGCATTCCTCTGCCTGGCACCAGGCTCAGAGCCTCTTGGGAGGGGAGCCTGGGCTCCTTCTCCTTGCTCTCCCTCTGACCAGCTCCCTCTCTCCTGGGCTCAGGTGTGCTGTCTGCCCTGGTCTCTGTCACCCTGGCCCAGATCTCTCCTCCTCCTCCTCCCCCATCCGTGGAGGCAATAGCCAGTTCTAGCAGGTTTCATTATTCTCCTCCTCTGGCCTCGTGGCCAGATGCTGCCTGCAGCTGGCACACAGCCTGGCTTGTGGCACGGAGTCTACGGGGGAGACTGGCATGTACCATAGAGGCCTCTGGTTGCGTTTCCTTCCCTGGTGCCCCGCTGGCACTGCAGACTCTGCACCCCCCCCCCCCCGACAGACAATGCCCCAGTACAACCCTGCACAGGCAGTTCTGCAAGCAAATCCCAGGGGATCACAGGCATTCGAGAGCATGTGTGGGGTGGGAGTTAGCATAGAGTGTGTGTGTGGGGGGGTGTACCTTTGTATAGGTTGTGTCCCAATATAGGGGATGGGGGAAAGCCCACCTGCTTGGTGGGAAGAAGGGCTGAGTGTGTATGCACACAGTGTGTATTGGGTGTCTGCTCGGTGTGCGCGCACAGCACGTGGTTGCTGGTTGTGTGTGGAGGGCATCTGCCATGTATGTGCGTGCCTGTAGTGCAGGGGTTCTCAACTATGGGTCGGGACCCCAAAGTGTGGCGTGATCCCATTTTAATGGGGTCGCCAAGGCTGGTGTTGGCCATGGGCCCCAGCAAGTCTGAAGCCAAAGCCCAAGCCCCACCGCCCGGGGCTGAAGCCAAAGCCCAAGCCCCAATGCCCAGGGCTACAGTTACATGCCCCGCCCAGGGCAGAAGCCCTTGAGCTTCAGCCTTGGCCACCCTGCCCAGGGTGGTGGGACTTGGGCGGCGGGGCCTGGGTGGGCTCAGTCTTCGGTCTCCCCTCTTGGGGTCCTGTAGTAATTTTTGTTGTCAGACGCGGGTCACGGTGCAATGAAGTTTGAGAGCCGTTGCTGTAGTGTATGCACAGTGTGTGTGTGTGTGTGTGTGTGCGCGTGCGCGCATGCGTGCACAATACATGGGGTGCTGTTGTGTGTGTATGTGCACCCAACGTGTGTGGAGTGTCTGTTGTGTGTGTGTTTGTGTGTGGGGGGGTTGTCTGTGTAGGGGGATATGTGTGGAATGCTAAACTGTATTATACTGTTCAGTTACTCAGTGGCACTGTGTATAAACTATCTTGTTTAAGCTGACCTCAGTCATACCTGGCAGGCAATAAAGACTGTCGGATGAACACATCTGTTGTGTATACACAAGCTCTGTAGCCAGGGTCAGATCTAGTATGGAAGAACATGACATGGTGTCAAGAGTAAACTAAGAACAGACACAGAAGGAAACCAGCAACAAAGGTTTCAGACGGAAGGAATGAAGCAACAAAGGTTGCAGGATCTCATCAAGATGCCGGAGAACTTCAGCTTCGACAAACCTTCATAATGAACAAACTGGAAGAAATATTTTGCAACATTTCACGTTGCGAACAAACTTTGCATGGAAACTGGAGAAATACAGCTATCATTTTTAATTTATGTTACAGGGACGTAGGCAGAGCATATCTTTAAATCCTTTGACTTTACTGAAGACAGTCACAAAGACGACCATGAAAGGGTTCTGGCTATGTATGATGCATACTTTATACCCCGGAGAAATGTGGTTTATGAAAGAGCATGTTTTCACCCAGAGAATTCAAGAACCAGGGGGAAATGTTGAATGTTTTATAAGAACTCTGCATACATTGGCTGAAAACTGTGATTTTGGGGAATGCAAAACACAAAAATATCAGACAGGTTGGTTATTGGGTTAACAGACATAAACCTTTCACAGCAGCTACAACTGAAGGTAGATTTAACCCTAGCCACAGCTATACAGACAGCAAAGCAATCAGAATTACTTAATCAACAGAACAAAAGGCAGGAGCAACTTGAAAAACCTAAAACTAGCTAAGACGCTGTAAACAGATACTTGACTGTTAGAAGTCATCATAAAAACCCTGTGGCAAGGAGAGAGAACTCTTAGGCTGAGAGGGACAAATTCCAGCCTACATGCAGGCGCTGTGGAAAATGTTATATCCCAAGAGATGATGCATGTCCAGCCAGAGATGCATGGTGTGATAAATGCATGTAATATGGACACTTTGCAGCTGTTTGGTGCACCAAAACAGTCAGGGAGCTGACTTATATTACAGACAATCAAGAGCCATTGGTTCTGGGATCTATCACTTGTGATGACCCCAAGCCTGCGTGGAGGGTGAAACTGAATATTCCTGGCAAGACTACGGACTTTAAAACTGACTCAGGAGCTGACGTCACAGTCATCTCAGAAAGGATTTACAATCACCTTCAGCCCCTCCCAGAGCGGAAGTCACCCAACACAGATCTGTCTAGCCCTGGAAGTACGCTCAGCTGCACGGGCCAGTTCACCACAGAAACAACACTTACAAAGACAAAAGCTGTGCAGTCAGAGTGCCCGTGATCAAAGCATCACAGACCAGCAGCCTTCTCAGCCGTAGCATAGCCCCCATGATGGGCCTAGTGAGAAAGGTGGAAGAACTTGATGGAGGATTTGATGATACACAGGCTTTTGAAAGGAGAACCAGTACAAATCAACTTAAGAGACAATGCTCTACCGAACCATACAGTGTACAGACACCTCTACCAGAAAGACCTTGGAAGAGACTAGCTGCAGGTTTATGCACATTTGGAGGACAGCATTAGCTGGTCGTTATGGACTAATTTTCCAGGTGTATATAGAAATAATGCACAGACCATACTTCACTGCAGCAGAATTTAAGTCCTTCCGTAGGGGAGTGGGTCACTTGCAAGAATTATCTGGGTCTAGCTCACTGAATCATTTCCCTGACATTGTGTGTGCCGCGGGCGCTGCAGCACCTCGGTCCCTCCTGTTCTCTGCCTGTGGCACAGAATAGGCTCCTGGGTGCTGTGATCTCATTTTGGTTGTTGGGTTTAGCATGCAGGTGCTGGATGGTGGCGGTGGCCTGAGATATACAGGAGGTCAGACCAGGGTGGTACCTTCTGGCCTTAAAGTCTGTGACACCCTCCCCCAGAACCGGACCCACTATCAGCGCCCCCAGAACCGGACGCTGCCTCAACACCCCCCCAACAGAACCTGACCTTCTATCAGCGCCCCCAGAACCGGACGCTGCCTCAACACCCCCCCAACAGAACCAGACCCTCTATCAGCGCCCCCAGAACCGGACGCTGCCTCAACACCCCCCCCCCACCAGAACCAAACCCTCTATCAGCGCCCCCAGAACTGGACGCTGCCTCAACACCCCCCCACCAGAACCGGACCCACTATCAGCGCCCCCAGAACCGGACGCTGCCTCAACACCCCCCCACCAGAACCAGACCCTCTATCAGCGCCCCCAGAACCGGACGCTGCCTCAACACCCCCCCAACAGAACCAGACCCTCTATCAGCGCCCCCAGAACCGGACGCTGCCTCAACACGCCCCCACCAGAACCAGACCCTCTATCAGCGCCCCCAGAACTGGACGCTGCCTCAACACCCCCCCACCAGAACCGGACCCACTATCAGCGCCCCCAGAACCGGACGCTGCCTCAACACCCCCCCACCAGAACCGGACCCTCTATCAGCGCCCCCAGAACCGGACGCTGCCTCAACACCCCCCACCAGAACCGGACCCACTATCAGCGCCCCCAGAACCGGACGCTGCCTCAACACCCCCCCACCAGAACCAGACCCTCTATCAGCGCCCCCAGAACCGGACGCTGCCTCAACACCCCCCCACCAGAACCGGACCCACTATCAGCGCCCCCAGAACCGGACGCTGCCTCAACACCCCCCCACCAGAACCGGACCCACTATCAGCGCCCCCAGAACCGGACCCAGCCTCAACACTCCCCCCCCAGAACTGGACCCACTATCCCCATTGGTCCAGCTCGCACTGGGACGATGCATTACATCTCCTTCCCCAGTCTTGGACCCCGACCCGACCAGATCCCCAGGGGAGCTCACTGGTCTATCCGCACCCTGCAAGCAGAATCAGACCCCTCCCCCACCCCCTCGCACCTATTCCTGCTTCCTGCCGCCCTCGGGTTTCTCTGCTGTGAATTACTTCTGGCCATTTGACTCCTGCCCGGAGGAGGATTAACTCCTCGCTGCACCAGAAATTAACAGAGCAAATCAGCCTGCTGCTTGCGCAGCGCCGGCTGCCCTGGCCGTGCCCCGAAAGGCCAGACCCAGAGTGGCCCCCCCCACCAGCGGCTTACAGGGGGGGGTGAGGGGCTGGGTTAACACGATGAGGATTAACATTCCAGGCCGATTAATACACCCTAGGTGACAGATTTTTCACGGCGCTGGAATGAGCCGGGCAGGCAGGCTCAGCGCAGGGGGAGGGCCAGCCAAGGAAGAAAGAGCCCCATTTACATTGCTGGGCCCAGCCAGGCGGAAAGCTTGGGGGGGGGGGGGTGCAGACAGATAGGGTTGCCAAGCCTCCAGGATTGTCCTGGAGTCTCCAGGAACCAAAGATTAATCTTGAATTAAAGATGCCGTCACGTGATGAAACCTCCAGGACTACGTCCAACCAAAATTAGCAACTTGACAGACAGCGCGACCAGCTCCATTGCGCCAGCTGGATGCCCCAGCCCGGCGTGCGACTCCACCCCTGGGCAGGGGGCAGGTGCTGCAGCGCCACTTGTGCGTGCCAGGCCGGGGTCTGAACGTGCTGCCCTGTGACACCAGCCTGGCAAGCTGCAGGGCGGCCCTCACCCACCGCACGGGGAATTCCCCCGCCGTGGGGGGTGGGGCTCGACACTGGCACATCGTTGGGGCCATCTCAGCATGCACCTTATGCCCAGGGCAGAGGCAGAGGGGCTGGGCTGGAGGAGGGACGGCGGGGGTGTGGCTTGGATGTTCTCGCCCCCTGGCTATTCTGTGCCTCTGCAAAGCCCCCTGGGGGGCCACTGACGCACAGCACATGGTAGAGCAGGGCTGTCTTGCCCCGCCCATCTGTCTGCTCACGGGCATGGGCGCTCGCCCGAGTGGCTGTGCGTGTTGCACACCCAGGAGCCAGCCCAGATCCCACAGGGCTAGCCAGGTAGAGAGGGTGGGGTGGAGGGCCAGAGGGATGTCACACCTGTAGCTGTTCCCTAGGTCTCTAGCTCACGCCCGCTGAGTCCGTCTCACTGGCCCAGTCCCGCGGAGGCTGCAGCTTACCTGGGGCCAGCAGGCCCCTGGTGGGGAGGGCTGTATTGCTCGCTGGGGATGCCCACCGGCTGCGCGTTGGCGCTGAGGTTTGCTCAGCGTGGGGTGAAGGAGGGGGCAGGTCATGGGAGGGGGCGGGGAGGGTTAATTCCCCAGGAGCACGTGTCCTATCTCAAGCGAACTGCTCATTCCTTAATGGCGCTCGCTGTGCATTGTTACGGTGTCCATGGGCCTGGGTACATGTGCTTGGCTGGTGGGGGTGGGGACGTGGCGGTGCAGCTGTGCATGGGGGCGAATGTCTGCATGCCTCTGTGTGGGGCTGAGCGTCGCTCCATGTGGGTGTGGGGGTGAGGATGCACTTGGTGGGGAATGTGTGTACACAGCTGTGCGTGCTGGGGTGTGTGTATGTGTGTGTGTGTACACGTTTGCTGACGCATGTGTGTGGATGCGTGGGTGCTTGGGCAGCCAGCCGGTTGTGCAGGTGAGCGCATGTGTGTACACTTGTGCACATCTGGGCGTGGCTGCATGTGCACACGCATGTGGGCCTAGACATGCGTGTGCACTGCTGCAGAGGATGCATGTGCCGCTCCGTGCATGGCTGTGGTCTCCCCTCGCTGTCCCCCCTCCCTGCGAGGTCTCCTGCACTTTGCTCCCAGAGTCACATGAACCAGGCCCGTTTTCTGCTCTGTTACCCCCAGCCGTGCCTGTGCATAACGACACGTGAATTGTGGCCATCGGCGCTCCGGGCCTCGCACCCACGCAGGCCCCGGTGCTGAGCCCTGGCAGACAAACATGCACTCAACATCCTGCTTAAGCAGGTACCTGCGGCTTATTGGGTCCATTAGCCGGAGGCTGGGGCACGCTGCACAGCAAACATGCTCGTTTATTTTACTCAAACAAGCTAGTGTCCCTCATTAATCTCCTCCTGTCAGTGCACAGCGCATCAGGTCCCTGCAGGCTGCAGCGGGGGCAGGGGAGGGATTTCCCCCTCCCCCCGCCCCGTCTCCCAGCAGTGGGGCTACCCCCCCCCTCCCCTGTTGTCTGTGCAGCCTCCTGGGCCCTGACTGGCGGGAAGCAGCAGCGGAGCCCGAGGGGTTGGGGTGCAAGGAACCCCGGCCTAGGGCAGCCCTGGCTCTGCCCCTTTGCAGGCCTGGGACAGGCGCTGGCCGCCGATCCCCGGCCTTAATGTTTACCTGGGGAAGAGGGGTCTTTCTGCCCTTGCACATCGCATTTTCTGCTTGGCCACTTCCATCTGTGTCCCTGCATAATGATTTTTTATGCTACATTAATTGAACACACTGCAGCAAGCTGAGAAGGCCGGGACCCCGGGCTTTTTAATTGTGTCAAAGAAAATTCTGTACACTTGCTCTTTCATTCGCAGCCAGGATTGGGGATGGGTTGGGGTGGATCTCGCAGCAGGGGAGTGGGGAGAGGGCGCAGCGGGGGGAGGGGACATCTCACTGCAGGGCTGGGGGCAAGGGGGCTCGGAGGGGGCACTGAGGTACATTGGGATTGTGGTGGGTCTCGCAGCAGGGGAGGGGGCACATCGCGGTGAGGAGGGGGCTCTGAGGAGGGGGCAGGAAGGGGGGCACAGGGAGGTATTGGTTGAAGGCTGGGTGCCGTGCAGGGTTGCTGCCATCATGGCCCAGTGGAGGTCCCCCAAGTCATGGGAAGAAACACCCCTCCCCACCCCCCCAGACTCAGATGTGACTCCACACGCCCCGTTGGCAGACTGGGGGGATGAGAGGGAAATGGACAAGCTGGGCAGGGGCTGAGGGGCCTTCTCCGGCTGGGGGGTGGGCGCCTGGCTTCGGGATGTTCAGCCGCAGCCCAGGAATTGGGCTGAGGGGCACATGGAGTGGCAGGCGAGGGGGAGAGCTGGGATTGAGGACCAGGCAGGGAGCGGGGGGCTGAGAGCAAAGCATGGGGATCCCTACTGCGAAGTGCTCTGTGCATAATGTGCAGCCACCCCCACCCCCCACCCGCCCGTCCACAGCAATCAGCTAGCCAGGGGGGAACCAGGCACTCCAGTCCCTGGCTGCAGGGCCAGCCGCGCTGCATGGTGCGAGTGCCAGGATTGGCACCCACCCCTGAGTGCCCTGGTGTCTCTGCCCCAGGATTCACACCCATCCCTGAGTGCCCTGGTGTGTCTGCCCCAGGATTCACACCCACCCCTGAGTGCCCTGGTGTCTCTGCCCCAGGATTCACACCCACCCCTGAGTGTCCTGGTGTCTCTGCCCCAGGATTCACACCCACCCCTGGGTGCCCTGCCCCAGGATTCACACCCGCCCCTGGGTGCCCTGGTGTCTCTGTCCCAGGACTCACACCCACCCCTGAGTGCCTTGGGATCCCTGCTCCGGGATTCACACCCACCCCTGGGATCCCTGCCCCAGGATTTTCACCCCGCCCCTGAGTGCCCGGGATCCCTGCCCCAGGATTAACACCCGCCCCTGATTGCCCAGGGTCCCTGCCCCAGTATTCACACCTGCCCCTGGGATCCCTGCCCCAGGATTCACACCTACCCCTGGGATCCCTGCCCCAGGATTCACACCTGCCCTGAGTGCCCTGGTGTCTCTGCCCCAGGATTCACACCCGCCCTGAGTGCTCTGGGATCCCTGCCCCAGGATTCACACCCTGCCCCTGAGTGCCCGGGGTCCCTGCCCCATAGTGCTAGAGCCTGGGTTCCATCCCCCCCTCCCCGGAGAGCTGCTCTGCCCTGGTGTTCCCCCATCCGCCCCCTCCGGCTGGGGGAGTGTGTGAGCCAGAGGGTTAAGTGGTTTGTTTGTGTTCGGTGAATGGCGAGGGGAGACTAACAAGGCAGAGCGAATGGGGGTGAAGGGCTGTCCAGACGGGAACTGACAGCTCGATTTCAGGCTTGTCAGGCCTGCCTTTGGGGGTATTCAGGAGGGACATTCTTTCCCGGTGCACCCTGCTCCCCTGGCTGCAGACACAGAGACGGGAGAGGAGCCGCCGATGCCGGGCACCCGGAACCGCTCGTGGGAACAAAGCCCCTTTGGAGAGTTGGCCAGCAGCCCTGTGGCCGAGCCAACTCCAGGGCCCGCAGGCCGGCTCCAGGAACCAAGCTCCTCGCTGCCAGCCCGGCTACAAGTGCAGCCGGGTTCCCACCCCTGGGCACCGGGGCCAGATTCACGTTGCTGGGGCCGGAGGATGATGGGCTCAGTGCCCCAGGGGTCTAGTACCAGGACTCGCACTTGCAGCCTGAGAAGGCAGCGGTACCTGCCCCTGGGGCATTAACGCCCGGGTCCACAGCCCCTGAGCGCAGCGAATCCGACCGCCCCCGGCAGCTCAGCTGTTACCTCCAACGTGTGTTGTCCTTCCCGGAATAATACCTCCCAGCAGTGAGCTGCAGGGTTAGGGCTCCTCGCTGCCGCGGCTGTGGGGGGAAGCCTGGGGCTGTCGGTTTGCTTTGCCGATCCCCTCAGCCAGCCTGGCGACAGCAGGGGACCCTGCATTGCTCAGCTTGCCGTTCCAGGCCGCGAGGTGGCGGCCCTGAGCCTGGCAGCCTCCCCCCAGCCGTCTCCCTCACACCTCCCTGCACTAAGTGGCCTCCGGTGTTTGCAAACATTGCCGAGCGGGAGTGCGAGGCTCTGGCCCCGCTCCCCAGCTGGCGGCTTTGTGCCTCACGGGGGCCTAATTGCCATTCACAGGGTGGGTTTCCCCCCTGCTCCTTTCACTGCTTCTGAATCGGCGCGACAGCCCGAGCGGCGCGGCCTCTGCTCCTCTCTGTGCTGCGGCCCATTCAGCCATTCACTCCCCCTCGCCTCGCCGCTAATCACCTCGCAGCGCCAAGACAAAGCGCGCCAAGCGTCCACACAGACAGCCAAGGGGAAAGGCCCGGGGGGGTGGAGGGAAGGGAGGGTGGCACGCTCGCCCCTCCCCCATGGGTGGCCATAAGCATTCACCCACGCACGGGCACTCACACCTAGGCACGCTCCCTCTGGCACACTCGCCAATGCATCCTCTGCCACGCAGGCTCCCGTGGTGTGCCCACCCTGCCCACCCTGAATACACATTCAGACACCCCCCATACATCATTGTACACCCCCCCATGCCCTCCCTCTTAGGTATTCAGACACACCCATACCCGCTCGTCAAAGCACCCCCGCACCCTCAGCACCGAACGCTGGGCTCCCAAGAGTTTCTAACCAAGCCTACCGGCATCTCTGAGTCTCCTCTCTTGGCCAACACTCTGCTGGTGAAACCCACAGCACCCGCCCATTGCCAGCCTCTCCGCTCCAGGCTGGGCACATGGCCTTCTTCAGGGACCTTGAGGCAAAGGCACCGGGCTAGTGGGTCTTCCCACATAAGGCATGGCCTGCTCCTTTGGCAGGGGCATCGCCAGACACGGTGACAGTAAATCTAATCTACAGCGGCGATGCTGGTGAGCGGTGCCCATAGCTCCAAAGCCTGGCTGTCCAGCTCCCTGTCATTTCCCAGAGACTCACTGAGCACAGAGCGATGGGGAATGAAGTGGGCTGAAGATTTCTTCCCACCCTGTACAGCTCTCCAGTACAGTGTCCCAGAGGGGGCATCTCCACAGGAGTTTTTGTCTTACCCGGAGCACGACTGAGCCGCATTTGCTCAGTCCAGGTAGCTGGGGCAGTGGAGGAGGCCGGGACACATTCCACTCCCCGATTAGCCCCCTGGCCCTGTTATGGGTTTGCTGATGGATACCAGTGCAGTGCTGCAGCCCGGCTCCTACCCCTCCGGTGTCCAGCCTCACACACACCTGCCCACCAGCCACTTCCCCCTCCTGCTCTGGGTTTATCCACATCCGCTCACCCATCTCTTCACCTTCTCCATCGCCTCTCCATGCCATCCCCCTCCTCTGTCATCCCCCTTACTGCTCATCCGCCCCCAACCCCCATCAGCTAAGCACAGTGCACACAACCAGCGTTATTCGCCCTGCATTGCCCTCCTCTCCCCACCCCCACCCCCCGGGGCTGCTCTTCATGGAAGAATAAGGAGCCACCCAAAGAGTGGCAGGTACCTCCCCCGGTCAAGCTGCTAGAAGGGAAGTATTTGTCACCCTCGCGCAGTTAACCATTTGGACATCAGTGCAGTCGCTCTGAAATGCACCAGGAGCGGAGCCCATACCAAATGGCATTTGCGTCACCTTCCAACCATAGAGCCAAATTCCTAGCTGGTGGCAATCACTAAAGTGCTGCCGAAGTCAGCGGAATGAGACTGATTTACAGCAGCTGAGAATCTAGCCCAAATGGCTCATGGAAAGTCGCTAACATCAACTTTGACTCATTTCACCTTACTCGCCAGCTTGCGTGTCCTACTTTCAATACTGCAGAAATGTTTCCTTCCCAGAATACAGCTGCCACTTCTTCAATATCTTTTCTCAGCTACTGGCAGTGGAGTATGGCTCTATTTAAATTCTGTGGATCAGTGCAGATCCGGACTTTAGTTCGCTTTTCAGTTATGTACACAGAATTAACCCAGGCTTAGGGGGCTCTGTCTTTTCAATATCTTCCCGCTTTCCCGTAGTGTCAAGTTCAGTGTTTCAATTATTTGCTAGGGAGAGTCATTTTCTTCTTCATGGCAGAATCATTGGAGTTACTGATTTGTCTTCATAGCCTCCTAGCCCATGGAAGATATCTAATAAGTCTCACGCGTTGTCTGTCTCGCTGTGTGCATTCCTGATAGCAAACACCTTTTTAACAAACTTCCTAGCTAGGCGGGATTTGAGTCATAACACAGATGGTTCATCTGCATTTACTGACTGGAATGCTATTAAGTGATCCTAGTTTTTTAAAGAGCTGTAAGAGTTACATACTGTTGTACTGTCTGTCCTGAATGGGGAAAAAGCTAGATTTCAGGACAGTTTCCTTAGCTACAGTGCGCAGTACAGTCCTTGGGCGAGCATTGTAGTGTGCTCTCATCACTAGTTTAACGGCTACAGATCTGCCGTTGCTGAGATGGCGGACAGTCTTGCTTTTAACTGATTGACACCCCTTGGAGCACTGGCTTGTTTCTGTTGAATTTATGGCAGAGTTAACCAAGAGCTGGTAAATGTCTTGGCTCGTGAGCTTGACCACATCTAGTGCAGAGGATTTCTGCCTGTCAAACCCCCCTTGGATTCCTGATTTCCTAGCTCTTTCCCTGGACTGGCGGTTAATTTTGTTCCAGGACTGTGTCTGCCTTCTGCTGATTCTGCTGGCTCCCAGCAAAGGCGAAATCAGGTTCTCACAGCAGCCCGTGTCCCACTCCTGCATTGCGGATGCAAGCCGCAACGTCTTCCGAGGTGTCACATGGTCCCCCACATGGTCTTGTTTTAAGCTCTTTGTTAATCACACGAGCATCAGCTCCTTCCTACTGCATTTGATGATGAAGAAACCAGTCTCTCTCTAGCTGGTGCCTCGGGGCAGGGAGCGTAATGGGCCCCCGATCCTGACGGGGACCTCTGGGCATTGCTGTAGCACAGATAACATATTTAAATAATACTAGGGACTGTCTTGAGGAACTGGCCTCCTCTAGCAGGTCCCACAGCATGGGGTGCCTGCCCTCAGATTGCTGCTTCGATCGCAGTCTTGGGCTCCTCGGTGCTATGAGTGCCCAGCGAGTCCTGGCAGCTGAGAATGCCCCTCCCACCTGTGTTTGGGCAGGAGATTGTGCCCCATCTTATCTGACATGGACCCAGCCAAAGGGCCTCAACCGCGCCTGACCTCCAGGCTCGGGTGACGCTGCTGGGCCTGGCAATCAGTGGTGGATTAACTGGGCCTGTGCCCAGGGGCCCCAGCCAATTAGCCCCCCCTTCCCCCCGGAGTGCCGGAACCTGTGTAGAAGTGAGGGGGCCACCGGACCCTCTACCTGCCCTGGATGAGGGCCAGGGGGCCTGAGAGCAGCCCCCAGCCCATGTCCCCATCCCCTGGGGAGTGCTGCTGGCGGTTGGACCCAGGGGCGGGGGCTCTGGTCTGGCCTCCTGTCCCCTTCCCAGGGCCCACAGGCACTTTCTGCAGGGAGAGGAGGCCCTGCCCCAGCTGGGAGGCATCAGGGAGCCCTGGGAAGGTCACAGGCAGGGAGGGCTCCTCCGGTGCAACCCCCTCCCACTGCTTCTGGCCCGGGCTCAGCGGCCGTCGCACTCCACCCAGGCTCACTTAGCGCCTGCGCCCAGCTCCTGCCGCCAGGCTGCCCCCCGACAGTTCCCTCTTGCTTCCAATGACAGGCTGCCCCTGCAGCTGCCTGGGCTTTGTGTCTGAGGTAGCAAACACGTGCGGCTCTGTTGGTGTCACTAGGCATCACCCTAGGTAACTTGGAGGGTGGGGTGGGGAAGACCACGAGAGTCGATGAAGCCCCCCCGCTCTAGGCCAAAGTGAACCAAAGCCCCTCCATGTTAAACTTTACTAACCTCACAGGCCAGCAGCTGGAACGCGGTAGTGATAAGGGGAACCTACATGCTTCTAGCTGAAGGACAAAATAACTTGCAGAGGGGAACATTGCAAACAAGCTACACAGCCAAGGTCGTTTAATGTAACTGCTACAGGGTGAGGAAGGGGGGAAGGAAGGGGGGGAGAAAGGAAAGGATAAAAAGGGAAAAACTGCTTGTATCAGCGCGCTTGATTTGAGACACGCTGGTCTCCTAGTGCCTATTCAGAGCTCTTGAATAAACTTTGTCTGCTTCTCCACCCTGGTGTGTTCATTGGCGCGAAGCACACCGGGCAACGAACCCCGCTGTTGCCCCCTTGGGCCCTCTGTGCCAGCAACAGCTCCGCTCCTCCTGCCACCTCTGGCCTTAGGCTTGCAGTTTGGGGGGGCAATGCCCCCCTCCCAAACTACTCCCAGGCTGCCACCGCTCTGCAGTGCTTCTATATCCTGGGAAATGTCCCAAAATCTGGGACTTTTTAACAGCACGTGTCCTGCAGTTTCCCTATTTGCCCTGAAATTTCCCAATGTGAAACATTTTACTCAAAAATTCCCAGATTTTGGGACATTTTCCAGGATCTAGAAGCACTGGCTAGTGCCAAAAATTTCCCAAACTGGTAAAAAAAATTCCAGAGTCTGGCAAATTCCAGGGAATTTTTCACCTAATTTGGGAAATTTTTAGCTCTAGGTTGGGAAAAGTTGACATCACGATATAGAAGCACTGCCGCTCTGCGCTGGCCCAAGGCTACTACACCCATGTTAAAAAGTGGGCGGGCACGGCCCCCTTCCCCCCGCCTCCCCGGCTCCCAGGTTGTGCGGAGCCAAAATGTTCTTTGTGCCCACGGCCCAAATAAATCTTAATCCGCCTCTTCTGGCAACGCTCCAGCTGTGCAGCACACAGCAGGCCATCTGCACCGTAACATGGATCCCCATGAGCACATGGCTCCCATGTCCCATCCTCTGCACCAGTCCCTATGGAAGAGCCCAGGTCGGGGGCGCTCTCCTGATCCTCTGAGCCCCTGGCTCCCTGAGAGGCCCGCTCCCTGTTATCCTCAAGCCACCCACGGAAACCCGCCAATAGAGGGAGGTGCGGGAGGCAGGACCCTCTCAGGAGCTGGGCCCAGCCTGTGGAACTCACTGCCACAAGAGGAAAAAGCAGGAGCTTCACCGTGCCTGACCTCACTCAGCTTTGCCCTTTAGCCTTCCCCACACCCATCACATGCGCCACCCCCAATCCCTCAGATCTACTGCCACTAGTTCTCCCACAGGCGACACAGGCAACGGCTGCTGCTGGTACATCTAAATATTCAAGAGCGGCTCGGATCCTGCGGTGGTTACTGGGGCCCGGTTGGCGTCTACATGATCAGGCGGGTTGATGGGCTGCCTTGTCAGGGTGTTAACCATGGTTATTTGATGTGCATTTCCCCAGCGTCCGGGGCACCCCGGAGACGTGCCTGATAAACCCCTGTCGCCATGTCCACGCCAGGCTAGGGAAGGGACATGGGAGGGTGGAGGAGATCATTTTGGCTCACCTTTCAGCATGGAACTCCCTTGGTGGGCCCACAGGGAGCCCAGGCCTGGAGCAGACCCTTGCGTCTCAGCGCAGGCCAGGACGCAGCCTGCAAGGAGGTGACGAGCAGCCCAACACGCCCGAGCCTGGCTTTCCTCTCCTGGCAGCTGAGTAGCTGCCTAATCCCCAGTTTAATGCATGTGTCTAGGGGTGGGTCGCCTGTGAGCGGGGGGCCGGGGGGGAGGGGAGCTGTGCGTTTATGGCCTGAGCCGTGTGGGGTTGCTCTTTTCTAGCACCTTTCTGCAGCGTAAATCTCCTCAGGCCCCCGGGAGTGACCTTCCCCAGCGCCGCTACTAAGCCTTTTGTAATGGGATTTCATGGCAGAACTGGCAAATGAGGGGAGAAATGACTGTGCTAAGCCCCTGATTTCCTTTCGGGCTGGTTCCCTCGCTCAGGCCCAAGGGCTGCGCGAGAACCGCGCCCAACAAAGGAGACAATCGCTGCCTTTTATCTCCGGCTCTCAGAAACCGGAGCCGTCCTGGGAAACCCCGACAGCGAGCGGGGGAGGGGGCCAGCCCAGACGGGAGCCCCGGAGTGGTGGGAGAAGGGGGGGGAGGTAAGGAGGGGGACTTGGGGAAGGGGAGGGAGGAGAGGAGGGATCTAGGGTCAGGAAGGGGAGCTGGGGAAGGGAGGAGAGCAGGGGCGGGGGTGAGGGGAGCAAGCCCCAGGGGTCCCCATGGCACTGACCCAAAAGCATCCCAGTGGGCCCCATAAAAGGTCGGTGGTGGCAGAGGGCTCAGCCACTTGCAGGCCAGGGAAATCCCTGGGGGCTGGGACTGGGGTGTGAGGCTGAGGCCCTCTCCCTAGACACACTCCGGCCCCTGGCCTTACTCTGGTTACTGACAATTGCTCCACCCCCCCGAGCAGGCCCAGCCCTGCTCCCCTTTAGCCCAGCAGTGCAAGCAGCACAAGTTGCCAGTCTCCTGGGGGCTGCCATGGCAACGGCGGGATGGGGGGAGGCCAGGCGGCGCGCGCAGAGTTTGCAGTCGTGCCGAGCGGGGCTGCGCTCCGGGATGAATGTTATTCCAGCCGAGGACTTCATTAGCGCGAGCAAATACATGCCATAAATACTCATTAATTTGCCGGCTAATTGATGGCCTTCAAAGCCTGTTTATTCTGCAGCCCCTCGCTCTATTTAAGGCACTCTCACCTCGTTTCCCTTTACGGCCCGGTAATTAATCGGCTATTGTGCGATTTTACCGGCTCCCCACTCCCTGAGGGCGGCACATGCAGACCTGGCCTGGCTCGCCCCAGCTGATCGAGGATCCGCTCTCATCGGCAGCCTCTGGGCCTACTGGATTTTCCCTTGGCTTCCTCCCGGTCACTGGCGTTTCCACCCTGGCGGAGGGTTCGGCACAGCCGCCGGCTCATCGGCGCTTTCCCCTAAGCCAACCCTGGCGCCCAGAGAGCCTCCGGCTCCAGCCCACCGCCCCAGACGTCGGCTGGTCCCAGGGGCAGCTTTCCTTCACTCCACCGGGGAGCCAATCTCCTCTCTCCTGGGGGCAGCCACCCATGCCCCACATATGTAAATCAGCATCTCTTCGAGCCCCTCGTGGGGGGAGAGAGATGGAAAGACTCATATAGGGACCCCACTGGACTCCTCCCATCCCCGCGCCCCCCAGAGCCAGGGGAACGTGAGAGACCGACCCAGAGCCAGCGAGGAGATCAGCCTGACAGCGCCCTCCTGAGGAAGCTGGTACGAGGGAAATGCCGAGCAGGGGGGCCTGGAGAGCCCCCGGTGGGGTTACCCTCTCCTCCCCGGAGCAGGAAAGAACAGAGCCACTCGGCTGGTGGCCGGGCGAGGAAGGGAGCAAGCTGCTTTGCAAAGGAGCGTTGCCAGCCACCATGCGGCCGTGGCGCGGGCGTGCTGGAGCTGTGGAGGAAGCCAGAGCAATGAGGGGACGCTGCCAGTTAAAAGCCAGCGCGATCTCTTCCGCCACGCCCATCGGGGGGAGCCCAGCACCTCCATCCCAGCGCTCGGAGGGGGCATGAGGCCACCAGACGGGGCCTAGCAGAGCACCAAGGCTACCGGCGCCCAGCCACCAGAGACTGGTGGATCCTCCCAGGAAGGCTTGGGGCGGGGGGAGGCAGCTGGGGCAGCGTGCTGGGCAGGTTCTGGTCTCCCAGTACAAAGGCTCCGACCCGCTGGAGCGACTGGGCACAGATGTTGGGGGCTTTCTTCCCAACACAAGCTGCTGGCAGCGCCGAGGAGCGCGAGTGCCCAGCCCCCCTGCCCCGGGACAGGAGCCGTGCCGAGGCGGCGAGCTGCTTGGGGGAGCTCAGCAGAGTCCCAGTTAACGTGGGCAGCAAAAAGCAGCGGCCGAGCGTGGAAGAGAGCGCGCCCCTCCGGGCAACAGGAGAGCAGATGGGCCGAGGATGCTGTGGCGGGAGCAGCCTGTGGCTGGCGCTCCCAGCCCCGCGCCCCCGCTGCCCTCCGTCAGACGCCCCCACCTTTATTCCTCACTTCGCTCTTCGTGGGCTCCAGCCAGCGAAGAAGCAAGTTAACAAATTATTTAAAGGCCCGCTGTTCCATCTGCCTCGCTCCGTCTGCCCGGCTCCCAGCTCGGCCGTTAGCCTCCACGAGACGCCCATGAATCACCCTGCGCCCCGGTGGCAGGAGAGGGGAAATCCAGCCAGAAAGCGACAGCTCGGCCCATGCCAACACCTGCTTCCCCGCTGCCCCCCAGCCTCCCCGCTGCCCAACAGCGGTAGAGCAGGGCAGGGAGGAGACGAGGCACCAGCACACGTGAGCAAGGGGAGCTGCCTCCAGGCCCCCCCCCACCCAGTGCGCCCCCACCCCCCTGTGTCTAGGGCTGGCTCCTGCAGCAGCTCTGGCAGCTCCCCTCCCCCCGGCTCTCATTGCCTGTGCTAGATATCGGGTGCCGCGTGATGGGCAGGTGGGAGAGCCAGGCTGGGGTGGCTGGCATGTCCTCTCTGCTGACCCGGAAGGGAGGCAGCTGCCGCGGGATCGATGCTCCTGCCTTTGGCGGGCGGGGGAGTGGCCCCAAGGTGTCAGGCGGCTCCGGCATGCCGGGTGGGGCTGCTGCTCTTCATCGATCGCCTGGGCCCCCCGAGAGCAGCCAACACACTCCCTGTCTTCATCCATCCATCCAAACCAAACCACCCCCCCCCCCAAAGCTCTGCACACGCACCAGCTCCTGCTGCCCGGGCCTCGCCAGGAAACGCCTGCTTCAGCCATGCGCCCGGCTGAACAGAGAGGGTCTGCCCGCTTTCATCCCCTCACAGTCCCTCACCTTGGGTGGGGAACCCCTGCCCCACTCAGAGCCCCGCTGCCTGCCTCACCCTGGGAGAGGACATCCTGCCCCTCAGCCTGACCCCACAGGAGGGGGCACCCTGCCCCTCTCACCCGTGTCTCATTGGCAGCAATCCTTGTGTAGCCAGGCTCCCCTTGTGTGACTTTGCCCAGCGCATCGTGTCATAGAATCATAGAATATCAGGGTTGGAAGGGACCTCAGGAGGTTCTAGTCCAACCCCCTGCTCAAAGCAGGACCAACACCAACTAAATCATCCCAATCACGGCTTTGTCAAGCCAGGCCTTAAAAACCTCTAAGGATGAAGATTCCACCACCTCCCTAGGTAACCCATTCCAGTGTTTCACCACCCTCCTAGTGAAATAGTGTTTCCTAATATCCAACCTAGACTTCCCTCCCGCAACTTGAGACCATTACTCCTTGTTCTGTCATCTGCCACCACTGAGAACAGACAAGCTCCATCCTCTTTGGAACCCCACTTCAGGTAGCTGAAGGCTGCTATCAAATCCCCCCTCACTCTTCTCTTCTGCAGACTAAATAACCCCAGTTCCCTCAGCCTCTCCTCGTAAGTCATGTGCCCCAGCCCCCTAGTCATTTTTGTTGCCCTCCACTGGACTCTCCAATTTGTCCACTTCCTTTCTGTAGTTGGGGGGCACAAAGCTGGACGCAATTCTCCAGATGTTGCCTCACCAGTGCCGAATAGAGGGGAATAATCACTTCCCTCAATCTGCTGGCAATGCTCCTACTAATGCAATGTCCTCCCCATGCTGCCATGGCTGGGCTTTAGGAGGCAGCAGGTAGGTTTCTGATGGGAAGCGGGGCTGCCAGCTCTGCGCTGGGCTTGCAGCGTGGACGCTGGTGCGGCTGCCAGCTGATGGTGGGCATCGCAGGCCTGGCCCTGCAGCACAGAGCCCCCGTCCGTCTGGCCAGAAGAGATGCCCCACGGACTTGGCCTGGCCCAGCAGATTCCCACGGTGAGGCTCAGCAGGGAGATGGACACACCAATCCCACCTGTTGGACGGAGCTGGGCTCAGGGGTAGGGGGCAGGGCCGTGGTGGGGAGGAGACGGGGTCCTGGCTGGCACATCCCTTTGGACCAATCGCAGCCCAGCACCCTTGCCACCTTCCCTACACCTAACAGCACAGACAGCTCCCTCAGCAAAGCCCCATCACTATGGCCACCATCCCACACCACCGAGGCTCTAGGAGAGGCCCAGCCTGCCCTGCCGAGGGGAGCAGGCACTGGGGGCCAGGGAGGAGCTAGAGGAGATGAGCAGAGACACTGAGTCCCTTGAGTTACACCGGCACGGTCCTGCTTGCATAAAGCTGGGAGGGCAATGCCACTCTTCTCCTGGCACTGTGAGTAGAGCCCAGGCGTCCTGGCTCCCAGCCCTACCCCTGTTCTAATCCTTAGACACCACTCCGTCCTAGAGCTGGGGATGGAACCCAGGCGTCCTGGCACCCAGCCCTTCCCCCGTCCCTTCCCCACTGATCTAACCACCAGGCAGTGCTCCCACCCCAGGAAGGAATGAAAGGGAGCTGTGGATTTCCCTGTCTCCCCAAAGAAAGGAGGGGGGAGGGTGAAGCGCTGCCCACAGACCGTGCGCTTCTGGTCAGGGCCCTGGTAAGTGCCTGATTGATGCTTTCTCCTAAATGACGCCATTAAGTGTGCGGGCCGGAGTCGGATGCACAGCTGCCGGAGCAGATCAGCGCCTGATTAATGTGGTGCAACTTGTTATATTGTCAGATAATTATTCCCAAACTGTCTGACTTTTCTGCTAAGTGGCAGCGCTTAATTGCGTTTTTAATTACACTGTAATAATTCCAGCCCCATTGAGCAGGAGCCCGGGGCGGGGATGTGCCAGGAGCTGTAACCTGCCTCACAGCAGCCCAGCCTGCCCGGGGTCGCTTGCTCCAGCTCCGGGGGCATGTGCCCCGTTGCTCTCACACGCCGGGGCTCTGTCATAGGGCAGAGGCTGGAACCAGCTGTCAACAATTCAGCAGGGGGTGAGAACTGGAACCCGAGTCGTTGTGGGAAGAGGGGGCGCAGACGGGTACCCACCTGCCACACAGGGAGGGGGTGGGGTGCAGCGACCCCACCAGGTGTCACTGGCCCTGTGGGACCACTGGAAAGGGGCACTGGACTTGCCCCCGGACCCCCTGAGTGAGTCCCCAGCAGCCAGAGAAGGTGTGTGGGAGGAAACCCCAAGCAACCAGCCTCTGGGCCTGGCGCTGTGCAACCCCACTCAGCAGCCCCAAGGGACAGCACCAGCACTGTCCACACACACACACACACACACACACACAAAACCTCCCGGCGTTGTGCAGATACACATACAATCCCCCGCCCACTCAAGTGCAGTCCCCGTACACACACAACGTCCCAGCGCTGTACACACACACACACACACACACACACACACACAACCTCCCAGCGCTGTACACACACACACAAAAACCTCCCAGCGTTGTACACACACACACACACACACACACACACAGAACCTCCCAGCGCTGTACACACACAAAACATCTCCCAGTGCTGTACACACACACACACACACACACACACACACAACCTCCCAGTGCTGTACACACACACACACACACACACACAAAACCTCCCGGCGCTGTGCAGATACACATACAACCCCCCCCCCCACTCAAGTGCAGTCCCCGTACACACACAACCTCCCAGCGCTGTACACACACACACACACACACACACACACACACAGAACCTCCCAGCGCTGTACACACACAAAACATCTCCCAGTGCTGTGCACACACACACACCTCCCAGCACTGTATACACACACACAAAACCTCCCAGTGCTGTACACACACACACACTCTCTCTCAGGACTGTGTATACACAACCACACCCACAACCTCCAGAGCTGTTGTTCCCGCCACACACACCCCTCAGCCAACACAACACCCCCCCCCAGTGCTGTATACACCCATACACCCACTCTCTCACGCAACCTCCTGGTGTTGTTCATACTCACACACAAAACCTGACAACACCCCGTGCCATTCACACACATCCACACAACCCCTCAGCGCTGTGTCCCGACACACACACACACACACACACACACACACAACCCCCAGGACGCCCCCGCTCCATGCCCCCTCCCAGGGATGCTGATCACTGACAAGCTCTCGGCCCTGCAGCCCTGACAAGAGCCTGGATAACAAGCAGCTCCGTGTTCACGGTCCCAGAACGAGCTTCTGTTCCAGCCGAGTGACGGCCGAAATTCACCCGTCACTCCGTGTGCTCCTCCTGTGGGCGCCGGGGAGGGGGTCATGGGGCCCAGCCGTATTGGGGAGAGGAGCCGGAGCGGCCTCAGCTCCCAGCCCTAATAGGAAGGGAAAACTGCGCGTCAGCATCTAATCGATAGAGCAGTGGAGTGTGAAGTCTCCAGCGCGCTGAAGGGAAGGGGCTGGTAATTGGAAATGCAGCACTTGGTGCAGACAGATACCCAAGGCCCCCTGACAGCTGCCTCATCCGCACTGCCAGCCGGGAGGGGCTGCGGCTGCCCCCTGAGGGCGGCTGCTCCCCGTCTCTGCAGCTGGCGGCCCAGCTGGCAATGCCCAGGGGAGAGATGTGCTGCCACCCTGACCTGGCCGGGTAGCCACCCCAGCTGGTAATGCCCTGCTGCTGTCTTGGGGAAGAGGAGGGGGCAGGGGAAGGTAGGAGGCCCCATCTCTGGGTTCAGAGGGCAAGACACCTGCAGGGCGCTGTCCCTGTGGGAGGGGAGTTTGCCTGCAGGAATGGAGGAAAGGCACCTGGCTGACTCAGAAGCAATCACAGGCTCTCCAGAGGGAGAGGGACTCTGGACGGGCGCTTCTGGCTAGAGCCAGGCCTGGTGCCGTGCAAGATATTCTGGGGTCTGCAGCTTCCCCCAGCTGCTAGTGCAGTCCTGCTCTGCCCAGCTCTGCCGATGCCCCTCACTCCCGACCCACAGCCCCCTGCCACTCCAGCCCTGAGTTCCTCACCCACAACTCTGCCAATGCCCCTCAATCCCGACCTGCAGGCCCCTGCTATCCCAGCCCTGGGCTCCCCTCCCACAGCTCTGCCAATGCCCCTCAACCCCGACCCGCAGCCCCCTGCTACTCCAGCCCTGAGTTCCCCACACAGCTCTGCCGATGCCCGTCAACCCCGACCCGCAGCCCCTGCTACCCCAGCCCTGAGTTCTCCACACACAGCTCCGCCGATGCCCCTCAACCCCGACCCGCAGCCCCCTGCTACCCGAGCCCTGGGCTCCCCCCCCCCCACAGCTCTGCCGGTGCCCCTCAATCCCGACCTGCAGCCCCCTGCTACCCCAGCCCTGGACTCCCCCACACACAGCTCTGCCGATGCCCCTCAACCCCGACCTGCAGCCCCCTGCTACCCCAGCCCTGCTGATGGAGGCTCAGGGTGGGGGGCTGGGTGGGGGCTAGGACTGCTCAGAGCAGGGCCGAGGAAGCCCAAGACACTGCCGGCTGAATCCCTTCCCAGGAGCTTTCCCTGCTGCTCTGAGAGCTGGAGGCGAGTTCAGGCAGTGAAGTGACCCCCCATCTGCGCTCAGCCCAGGCTGCCCCCATCCCCCTGTGCCCAGCGGGGGCTGCAGGCGGGAGTCACCTGCTTGTCTGTCTCCCTGGCTTTTACTGAAATAGTCTTTATCCCACCCCCCGCCCCCACTTGTCCTTCCCCTCCCCCCATCCGGCCCCGGCCAGGGCTGGGGACAGGTTGGGGCGTCACTTCCCTTCTGCAGGCGGCGGGGTCAAGGGTCGATGCAGTTAAAATTCTTCCCTCTCTTTAACTCCACAGAGCCAGAGGGGCCAGCCTGTGCCAGGGGGGGCAGCAGGGGACAATGCTGGGGAGGGGGCGGGCTCCTTCCCCTCTCCCAGAGAGCAGCGGGGTCAGACCTGGGCCACCCCCCAGCCCCAGGGACCAGGGGTCAGTCTCAGTGGGAGGGGGAACGGGGCCCATCCCCCTCCCACCCTTCGGGGGGGGCACAGAGCTGGGCTCCTCCCCCCTCCCCCTTCCACAGACCCGGGGTCGGGTGGGGTGGGCAGAGCTGGGTCCATCCCCCACCCACCATCCTGGACTCAAGGAAGGGGGGGCTAATCCCCCCCCCTGCTCCCAGCTCCCTCTCCTGATGCTTCTCATTCCCCTGGCCAGAGAGGGGACGGGGCAGCACCCTGCCAGGCCTGCAATGGGCCGTGGGTACCAGAAGCAGAAGGCACGGGACTGTGAATGACTCCCCTGCATAGGTTCCCCCCAGCAAATGACCCCATCCCCCCTCTGCCCGGGGCACCCGGCCCTGTTCCATTCTGTGCCCATCGCCCAAGGGTGCCAGCAGAGCCCCTGTGGAGCCCCCAGTAGAGGTTCCAGCCCCCGTGGTGCATAAGGGGCTGGCAGGGGGCTGTGTAACCCCAGCCCCCTGCCGAGCCATCCCAGGGGCAGCGTGTCCTGCCTCGCCCCCGGCCTGAACTCTTCCCCTGCCGCCCTGCCATTGCCCTCTGCCCGGCAGCCCCGGGTGACCTGCTCTCGGGGTCCTCGCTTGGGAGGGCCCTGTATTTACCTTAGTTATCTGGCAGATGGTCCCTGTCAGCGCTGGCAGCCACACAATGGGCAGGAAGCCCCAGGGCCTCAGGTGCAGGGAGTCACCTGTGGGTCAGGGGCCGTAACTCATCCGCAACGCAGCCCCCTCCCCACCCCCTTATCTCCTCAGGGAACTCAGAGCTCCCCCGCCCACAGACACAGAGCCGGGGATTCTGCCAGGGAGCAGCTCTCCCAGGGCACGTGGCCAGGCCAGGCCACGGGCAGAGCTGGGCAAGGGCCCTGCCTGCGGGAGGCGGCGGGTCAGGCTGTGGCACTAGGATAGAGGAAGCTGCTCTCCCAGATTAGCCAATGGCCCAGTGCAGCCGAGGGGGGGTGCCGGGGGGGGGGAGGCTCAGGAGTGAATGAACACGCCCCCACACAACAGCACACACCTGTGCAACGCACACTCACGTCACTCCCCACGCCACACCACCACCCACATCCATGCAACAACACCCCCCCATGCACAACACAACCAGGCACCTGCCCATCCCACACACAGGCCCCCACCCCATGCACACAACACACAGATCCCCCCTCCACCACGCCCCACAACGACACCCCCCCACACCCCCCCTCCTGGGCGAGCAGGAGGACTGGATTTAGGCCCAGACCCCGGACTGCCGTTCCCCGGGAGCCCCCTCTTCCACAGACGTGGGGGGCCCGTCATGCTAGCCTGAACCCCGTGCCACCATGCGCTGGTAGCCGCCTGCCTGCTGCTCCCTCCCTCTCCTCTTACTCTGACCTTCACCAAAGATTTATGGCTCCTTCCCCCGCCCCATCCCCTCTGCTTCCTGTGGTGCCTGTTCCCAGCCCCTGGCTGTCCCAGGCACCCTCCTTCCCCCCATGCAGGGCAGCCCACCCCCCATGTTCTCCTGGGAGCTGCTGCTAATGGCCTCACCAGGCTTTATGGGTCACATTAAATATTTCATTTAGGCCAGGCCGTCCATTATGGCCCTTTTTATGGCCGCTTGGCGTGCAGGCCCTGCAGCCCCCGGCTGGGGAGAGTGATTGAAACGGGCAGGAAAGCGACGTGCGTGCAGAGAGGCCGGGCCCGCGGTGTGTCTGGCCTTGCCGCAGCCCTGCGTGAGCAGAGAGCCACGTCCGCTGCACAGCGTGTCCCGTCCCCCAGCCCCCACACCACCACCACCCAGGAACCCGCCATGTGCACCCAGCCACTCCCACCTACACACCCCACCCCCTGGCAGATGATCCCGCACCCACCAGGAGCACCCAACCACCCCACACCCGCAGGCCCAACTACCAGAAAGCACCCCCGGCACTCAGCCCACACACACACACACTGACACCTCCCCACACACCTAACACACCCCAACCCCAACGAACACCCAACAATAACCACACACGGACACCATACACACATCCCGACACAACATGCTCACAGACACCCCAATACACAACATACACGTTCCAACACCAGCACACACCTAACATCGCCAACACTCAATAACCCCCCCAAAGAATACCCCAACACTCAATAAATACACGCATACAACATCCCTTAACTACACCCCATGCACATACACCTCAACCCCCAATAACCACCCCATGCGCATGCACCCCAACCCTCAATAACCACCCCCCAATGCACCGACACCCCACCCCCAATAACCACCCCCCCAATGCATACACCCCAAGCCCCAATAACTACCCCCAATGCACCGACACCCCAACCCCCAATAACCACCCCATGCACATACACCCCAACCCCCAATAACCACCCCCAATGCACATACAACCCAAGCCCCAATAACCACCCCATGCACATACACCCCAACCCCCAATAACCACCCCCATGCACCAACCCCTCAAACCCCAATAACCACCCCCAATGCACATACAACCCAAGCCCCAATAACCACCCCATGCACCAACCCCCCAACCCCCAATAACCACCCCCATGCACCAACACCCAAACCCCCAATAACCACCCCCAATGCACATACAACCCAAGCCCCAATAACCACCCCATGCACCAACATCCCAACCCCCAATAACCACTCCATGCACCAACCCCCCAAACCCCAATAACCACCCACCCGGCTGTGCTTAGGAATAAGAGAGGCATGTATTGGCATGTGGGTGTGTCTGTGAATGGGGGTGGTTAGTGGGGATTGGGGTGTAAGCGGGACCTTTGTGGGACCTTTGACACTGTGTGTCTCCCCTAGACTTAATTTTTCAACGCCCAGCCTCCTGCCCTGTCACTGGCCCAACCCCAGTAATAGTAGCCTCAGGGAGGGCACCCGTGTCGACTGGCTACCCCGTTTTACCCACAGTGCCACTTCACGCGGCTCAGATCTGGCAGTCACATGCCAGTGCCGGCTGCCGGCACCAGGGCTGCCCGTGCTGTGGCCACCAGTGGAGCACTGGTGGGCAACGTGAAGGAGGCCTCTCCGCTTTCACGTCTGGCTGCTAGTCTGGGGAAGATCTGCTCCTGATTCGACTTTATTGATTCTCTTTGATTTCACCAGGTTGGAGGCTTCCTGTGCGGTAAGCCAGGCTCTGATCTTAGCAGCGGGCGGTGGATGGATTCCTCATGGGCAGGAGCCACCTGAGACCAGCCACTTGTCTTCCAGTGAAGGAAACCTACAAAACCCACCAGGAGCAGCTCCTCTGCCCTGGCTGCAATCCAAAGCCACAGGGGCAGAGCCTTGGCCCCGAGCAGCCCCCAGCAGGGAATTCATTGGTCCAAGCTACAGCCGGGGGGATGAAGGAGGGAGCGAGATGCTGCCAGCTCTGAAGGGGAGAGGAATCAGCCCCCAGGGGCTATTTCAGCTATAACCGCTCCCTCCGGGCAGATGGTCCATGCAGAACTCACCTGAGACCAGCCACTACCTGTTGGTCCCACTGGGCGGCTCACGTCACCCAGCGAGGGAGGGCTCAGGCGGAGACAGCGAGCAAGACAAGTATGGAGAGGAGTGAGTGTGCCATGAGGAAGGCGGCCGCCTTCCCTCTAAGTAGCTGGATCATCCAGGGCTTTTCTGCCATCAGTGGAGACAAAGGCCAAACAACCTCCGACACCAGCCGGTCTATTTCTGACCACGGCCCAATCCTGCTCTGCATATCCCCAGCCCCGCCTGCCGCTGCAGAGACAGGCTGTGAAGAACCCACATTCCCATGGTCTCCTAGCTCAGGGAAGAACCAGCAAAAGACGCCCCCTGCATGCTAAACCTGACCTCCTCGGTGGGGAAGAGACCTCCCAAGGTCCGGGGTTCTCGCAAAGCTCTGGAGCAGTCCCTGGGAGGACCCCGTCAATGTGTCAGTCTCTTGGGGTCACGCTGTCACTGGGTAAGCCCCTCGACTTCACCGCCTCCTGGGATTGAACTACGAGCCTTCAGCACCTCCGCTGCATGCTGTGAGCTCCCCGCAGGGAATCCGCCTGAGTTGGGCACCTGAGGGAGACACACACCCAAAGGGAGCAACACACTCCCGACTTCCTCGTTCTGGGGTGACTCTCAGCCGGCGCTGGAAAAGCAGGAGGCTTTATTAGAGGTCTGGTACAGAGCATAGAAAGTCCTTAGTTAACACAGAGAGCGGAAAGTTACAGCAGAGTCCATCTGGGTCAGTCCCCGAGCCCCGAGCTCTCTGACCCCTCATTAGTCGCAGTCCATCCAGTTGCTTCTCTCTGCCTCCACTTAAACAACCGCACCTGGCCCCTTCCGAGTCCTTCATCCTTGTTCCCACCACACATTATCACCTGGCCCTCCTCATTAGCCCTTTGTTCTCCAGCTGGTCAAACCTGGCTGCCTTCCTGTGGTGCGTGGGTCATCCATGGTACCAAAAGTCCAGGCAAATGGAGTGGCCATTGTCTTCTCAGGCTCTCCATGGGCATGGGGCCCAGGCCCCAGACAGCCAGGTGTCAGGCACACCTGGATTTCTGCAAATTAACCTAATTACCCATGCAGCACATAGGGGAAACTGAGGCACTGCCTCTGCTCCATCCCTAACTCCCCAGGTCTCTCCCCTCTAGAGATGGCCTGACAGCCCAGCCTCACCATGGTGCTGGCAAAGTGCTTCCCCTGTGTCCAAGTCCAAGAGAGAGGCGCCACCAGCCCCCACCCAGAACCCAGTGCCCCCTTCTGGGACCCCAGGTGGCCAGCCCCAGAGCCTCGCACCTGCCCCAGAGACAGGCTGGACTGTGGCAGCACCTGCATACCTGGTCATGGCCCCACAGTCATTTAAATGGACAGGCACAAGCGGGGAGACAGACACACCCCATGGGAGACAGATCAGCAGACACAGGGAGAACCTCAACACACAACCCCCTCCCCGGGTGCCAGCCCCCTGCTCCACCTTCTCTCTGAACCAGGAGGAAGCGAATGGCTCTTTGACAGCAGCCCCCCGCCAGGCACTGCCCCATGCCAAGCTGCGTGTGCGAAGAGAGGACAGGGCCGTGCGTGAGCGCCTTTCATCTGCCGCAGCCCGAGCCCCCTGGAGAACGGCTGGGGGTGAGCGCAGGCAGGAACGCTGGGAAGGCTCCGTTCCTCATTAGCAGGAAGAAATTAGGACTTGAAAGAGGATGGCTGCTGCGGGGGTGGAACATGCTGGACAGGCAGCATCTCGCCCGCTCGGGGCAGCAGATGGCCATGGGGAGGGGAGGGCCATGGTGCAGCCAGGTGCGCAGAGGGGGCTGTGGGGAGGCTGCACTGCTCAGAGATGGAGGGAGAGGAAGCGCCCATCAGCCCCCAGACACGGGCACTTTGGCCTCTCACCAGGAGCCAGCTGCCCTGCCCCCAGCACTGCCCCTACCAGCCCTGGGAGCCCAAAGAGGGGAACTGCCCTGTCTCAGCTCCACCACGGCCTCAAGGGAGCGCGCTCCACTGAGCCCACTCCCCACAGGCCACCCCTCTCTGGAAACTTCCCCTCCCACAGTGGGGTGGGGTCCCAAGCTGACACCAACATGGGGGCTGAAGTGTGGGAGAATTGGGGCATCACCCAGCTCCTTCCTGGTGGGGCACTGCTGGCTGCCTCCTCCAGCACTGCCTTAAAGTGATCCTTGCACTGGGGATGCAGCCGCGGAGTTCATGCTTCCAGAAGGCACAGGAACAAGCCGTACCCGCCTCCCCCTCCCAAAGTTACAAGCACCCTACATACCAAAACCTCTGCGCCCCTGGCCCTCCTGTTCTGGAGAGTCCCAAGACTGGAACAGCAGAGGATGCTGTGGGTCAGGAATAAAATATAACATTATCGGGGGGTGGGGGGTGTCACCAGACGTCATTATTGTCAATGACCCAGTTGTTGTATTTGTCTGAATGGATAGCAGCTAGATCTCAGAGAAATGCTGGTTGTCGGGTGTGGTGCAGTTCTTTTGAAGATGTTGAGCATCTGATCAGCAAAATTCTTTTCTCCCTGCCTGAGTCTCTCTGACTAAGAATCAGTCACAGGGGCAGCTGCTGCCACAGCATCTGCCCACACAAGTGAAGGAAGCATGACGCAGGGCCCTAACTCTTCCTGGTGTCTCAGGAAGGACGGCTGGCCAGGAGGATGGAATGTGGTGCCCACGATGACCTGGGACTCCACAGACCTTGGTGAGGAACAGAAGAAGTTCAATCAGCACCCAGAGCTCGTCTTCAGCCGTTCCCTGAAACCCACACATGAGGAGGCAAAATGCTGTTATCTGCTCATCTGCTCTGGAGAGGACGATAAGAGACACAGCTAATACTGTGATAGATCGGCTAGCTAAAGGACACATTCCAGTGGCTTTGGGGATGAGCTCACTCCAGTGTTTGCACACAACGAGAATGCACCGGGGGAGCCTCATCACAGACCGGGTTTAAATTGGAGAATAAGGTAGTGTAGCATCCAGGTGTCACAGCCCCTGTCCCTGCCCCCAAGCCTGGTCTCGCTATGGAGTGGAGGCACCATGTAGGCTTCCTGTACTGCCCCCTCCCAAGGCAACCCCGGGGCTTGGGCTCAGCGCGTAGCTGAGTCCTAAACAGCTCAGACCAATAAAGCCGGCTGTACATAGCCCAGCCCCGGTGCCACTAACCCCACTGAACCATTTGACCGGGTAAGAAAATACACAGCTGTGTGCCACATCTTGGAGCCGACTCCTGGGGAATAGGGGGTTAAAGTGCATTCTCTTGTACATGCTAAAGAGCTGTGTGTGGAAAGCTCCAAGCTGGAATAGTGTGTGTGTGTGTGGGGGGGTGAGATTGGGGGGCATTGGCAGAGCTGTGGGGGTGGGGTGGGCACAGAGCTGAAATAGCAAGGGGAGGGGCTTCAGCAGAGCAGAGAGAAGCTGGGGCCAGGACTAAGATTAGCAAACCTGTGGGGGTGGGCGCAGCTGCAGGCCGTCTGCCTGCACCATTCCTGCCCCGTATCACTTTGCACTTCCGGAGCCCCTAGCTGGCACGTCCATGCAGCCAAAGGGTTTGGTGCTGCAGCTTCTCCCTGTGGTATGTGCCAGGGAGGCAGCTGCTACTGACACAGCTTCGGTCTCCCCCAAGCAGCAGCTGTGCCGGCCACTTGAGCCCTGAGGATCCCGCGGTGGTGCGGGCAGGCAGGGTACGTCTGTGGCCACGTATCAGCGCTGGCCCGACGGGACCGTATCAATTCATCACTGTCATCACCACGGCTCTGCTTTAAATCAACGTTTCCAAAACAGCAGCAGGTCTCATGGGAACGACGTCAACAGCGGGGCACCGCTCCCGTCCTAGGGCACCGTGAGCTCCCAGCCTTATCTGTGGGCCAGGGCAATCCAGGAACTTTCTTCCAGCCATATGCCCCAAACCCCTCTGGAACTACAGCCAGTCTGGGTGCATCTCTTCCCGTGGCCGTTCCAGGGGTCTCCTGTACAGCCCCCAGTTGCAGTGGGTGGTCAGAGGGTGGCAGCCAGAGACGACGGTTGTCTGTCTGAGTGTGTGGCACCCATCAGGGCTGTGTGTGAGCCTGCTGGACTCCTCAGCTCTCCAGGGGTGGGGAGGGCAAGAGATGCCCAGGCACCAGGCTCGGTGTCTGGCCCCAGGAGCTGGGTGCCATTGCAGGGCGTGGCTGCCCTGCTGGAGAAGGCCATGGGAACAAGGCTCCACTCTCTCCCCCCTACCCCAGCCGGGCAGACGGGAGGGAGACAAGATGGTGGTGGGGCCACGTCACCCTGACTCAGCCATGGCCTGGCTGCCCCGTATCAGCCAGAGGAAGGGGAGGCTGCTGCTGCCTGGGCTTTCAAGCCAGCATGTCTCTGCGCTCCAGCAGCACAGTCCATCAGGAAAAAATACGATGACAGCAGGAAGCCCCGTGAACTTTCCCTTTCTGGATGAGATCCCAGAAGTAAACAAAGTCATTTCATTTCAGCCCCGGAATTCGACAGGAGAGCGTCGGAATCAATCAGACCCCGATGCTGCCGGACTCAGAGCGGGGCTGGGCCTCGGGGCAGCTGGCACTGCCATGGGCACGCGGGGCTCCGGGCAGCTCCCAGCCCCGGTGCCTCGGAAGCCAGGGACCCCGGCCCCGCTAGGCCTGTTGTGTGGAGCCGGGGGCGCCCAGCCCCCACCAGCGCTCACTACCTCGCTGGCTGCCAGGCCGTTTCATCTCCTCTCGCTCACAAACTCCTCAGCTTCAAAGGCTCTGCGGGGAGCCGCGAGAGGCGCGGATGCCGCCTGGGAGGGTTTGAAAGCTCTCGGTGCGGCTGTGGTGCCTCCGCACTGCAGCGATGAACGTGGCCGAAAGGCGGGCCGGCCCCCTGCCCCGGCCCTGCCTTACAATGGATCCCCAGGCCCCTGCTCTTCGCAGGGCTAAGTGCCAGCGGCCCAGCTCCTAAGGGGCAGAGATCCTGGAGCTGGCTCTTGGGCTAAGCCCTGGGCTCAGGGCATTTACCTGGGCGTAGCAATGAGCAGGACCTGGGGCCTGAGGACCGGGCAGAGCTGCTGAAACCAGGGCAGCCTCCACACGGCAGAGCGTAGGGTGAGGCCTCAGGGGCAGCCCAGGGGCACCGGGCGGCTGCGGTGAAGAGCCAGGCTCCGGCTGCTCGGCCCCAGGCATTATCCCATGGCTTGGAATCTGGGAGCTCCCACAGGACTCGGGTCAGGGGGACTTCGCTCCTCTCCCTGGCTGCTGTTGGGGACTCCGGCCACCGTGCAGCAGGACTGGTGATAGCTCCAGACTGCGCCTGTGCCATGGGGCTGTCGCCTGCCTCCCCTGCCCCACGAGGCAATGGAGCAGAGCCCGGGCCTCCTTCCCGGCAGTCCCTGGCTGACACCATGCCTGGGAAGCAGCCGGCCTAGAGACACGGGCCGGTGGTGACGGTGCATGGGAGGGGAGCAAGTGAAGCAGCTGCCCGGGAGATTGCAGCCCAGCTGCCAGCAGAAAGCCAGGGTCCACGGGTCAGTGGCACCTTCTGAGGCGTGGCATCAGGGCTCACACCACTTGGCAGGGTCAGCTGTGGTGGCCAGGTCGGTGGGCGGGCAAGCGCTCTAACAGAGGCACCTCCTTATCATCGGCCCAGCAGGAGCAAGGGGAATGGAGCTGAACACAGAATCTACTGCCCCAGATCCTCCAACCCGTCTAGCTCAGTAATGCCCCATCTCCGCTGCCCCACATCCTCCAGTCCGTCTAGCTCAGTCTCCCCATGTCCTGGCTCCCACCTTGGGCAGGCTGGTCTGCTATCTCCTCCTGAACCTTAAATACCCCAAACCGCAGCCTCTCCAGCCAGTCCCTCCTTATTTCTCACACCTCCCTGGCCTGGATGTGGAGGCGCCATACATGGTGTCAGCCGCGCGTCGGTAAGTGGGTGTGAATGGGGCTCACAAGTCCAAGGGCGGAAGCGTGGGACTGTAGCAGGGTGTCAGATATGGGGAGGGCGGGGGGGCTTGATTTATCTGATCGCAGCCATCACCCTCCCGTAGCCCGTAGCCACCCCCCAGGCTTCAGAACAAACCAACCTCAAACTGCTTCCCCTAGCAGCAGGTGATTCCATAAGTGTCCATATGGGGGTTTCTTGCACCTCCCCCTGGTGTGCTGGCCACGGCTGGGGACAGAGACCAGTCTAGACAGACCCTGGTCTGCCCCACTCTGACACACCGTCCCCAACGGATTCTCTGTGTCGCCAGAGCTGCTGAAACCACGGGAAGCCGTGTTGGGGCAAGTCAGGGGAAGCCCAGCAGTCCTGGAGCAAGGCCATATTGGGTCACAGCAATTGTCCATCTAGCCCAGTATCCTGTCTACCGACAGTGGCCAGGGCCAGGTGCCCCAGAGGGAATGAACAGAACAGGGAATCATCAAGTGATCCATCCCCTGTCGCCCATTCCCAGCTTCTGGCAAACAGAGGCTAGAGACACCATCCCTGTCCATCCTGGCTAATAGCCATTGATGGACCTATCCTCCATGAACTTACCTAGTTCTTTTTTTAACCCTGTTATAGTTTTGACCTTCACAACATCCTCTGGCAAGGAGTTCCACAGGTTGCCTGTGCGTTGTGTGAAGAACTACTTCCTTTTGTCTGTTTTAAACATGGGATTGGCTTCACATTGATCAATCAGGGGCAAGGGGAGGGTTCTTTGATCTCTGGTTTCAGAGCCTTTTAGGGTCTCTTCTTCAGCCTCCTTTCCACAGCCTCGAGGGCGAG
Organism: Malaclemys terrapin pileata; assembly: GCF_027887155.1. Classification (NCBI taxonomy): domain Eukaryota; kingdom Metazoa; phylum Chordata; order Testudines; family Emydidae; genus Malaclemys; species Malaclemys terrapin. The sequence continues at coordinate 98,246,859 of NC_071513.1, forward strand.
AAACTTCCTTCTGGTTTTAATGAGAGCCAAGGAAAGCACCAGCGTGAGCGCTGGTAACACTCTCACTGGCACGGAGCAGCCGGGAGCACCGGTGCAGGCAAATGTGGGCAGGAACACCCGTGCAGATACCCCCAGGCTGTGGCTGAGTGTCTTTCCCAGTGTGCTACAGAGGCTCCTGGGCCTGGGG